>NC_134711.1:110781304-111093260 GCF_049634645.1 Pelodiscus sinensis
TAAGCAGGGCTGTTCTCTCTTGTACTAGCGTAGCATTTAGAGCATGCCCAGCATTGTCTGAGGAGCAGGATTAACCCTTCCGCCTAGTGCAGGGTATGCACACTCCATCCCGGAGCCTCAGTCAAAGGTATTTTTACATTTACAGTGAATGTAACAGTTCACATAGGTTCCTAGATACCTACCTCCCATTTTCCAAAGAGACTTTTAGTATGTCCACTGACCATCCTTCAAATATATTTTCTAATCACCATCCCTGCAAACTCCATCAGGACTCAGAGTCAAAGTGGATTTTTCTCAACTCATACATTCATCAACAATAATATATGAAAAGTTATATAGTATTGCTTTCACTTAAATCTCAGCTGTCCCATTGTCTGGAAATTATGTTGTCACTGAAACATGAGCTACCTCATTGCTATCAATGGAATAGCAAGGGTGTAGCTGACAGGAACTCATTAAAAAAAAACCTGTTGAACTTTCACTGACACAGCTGTGCTGGCTTCACATCATGAAATTAGCAGGGTTCAGAGGCAGATCTGTTATGGGTGAAGATGCCATATGGACACAGTCACATATCAACTGTAAATTGATACTTCTACAATAGCCCGATTACCCGTGTGTTTTGCAAGAATTCTATCCCATTCTAAATATTTAACAATTAAAATCTCCCTAGAACTACCACGTGACTGAAACATCGGCACTCTGAGCATTTCCTCTGTGATAGCAACTTGGCAGACAAATTACAGTAATAGTAATACTGTGTTCTTTATATTACTTACCTAATCATGACACATGTCTATAACATCAAAAACAAGCTATATGTATTCATCCATTGGTAATAAATCTGCTCTGTGATAAAAGGAAAATTCCCTTCAGTCCTGCTATTTTACACAAGTGATTATCAAACATTTTGTGCCCAAGGAAGGAGCTGTAAGAGAGGGGTTTGAATTCAAATAATGCTGATACTAGGCTGAAGGGACATCAGTCCTGCATGAGAGTTATCAATGTGGACAATACTGAATATCAGAATAGCAAACATTTACTTACACTCTGAGCATGATATGAGATGTGACTCAGCTGCAATTTACAGCCTTGGTAGCAATGTTTCTTGGTTTCTGCCACTTCCTGCAAACTTAGTTCCTTATTCCTCCCAGCACAGTTTGGCTGTGTCTAGACAACAGGGCTAAACTTGAAATAAGTTACGCAAATTGAGTTATGTCAATTGTGTAGTATAAATCGAAATAACTTAATTCGGCTTTTGGCGCTGTCTACACAGCAGGAAGTTGAAGGAAGAACACTCTTCCTTCGACTGCCCTTACTCCTAGTGAAATGAGAGTGATGGGAGTCAGAGTAAGAAGTCCTCCAGTTTGGCGTTATTTTGAAATAATGGTTTGACATTATTCCGAAATAACACTGCTGGGCAGACATACCCCAGATGTCCAGATACCCACAGTAATGAGCCAGTGCCACTGGTGGGGTGGGAAGAGCAGCAGCTGCTGCTGGAACCTGGAGGGACAGTGGAACACTCTGGGGAAGAGAGGTACTGGCAGCTCCCTTGTCCTGCCCTGAGCACAGCTCTGTCTCCCACACCATGTTCTAGTCACCCCTCCCCACCCCCAGTGTGTGGCTCTCCTGCCCCAGTCCTGTCCCACTCCCATGCTCCTATTCTTCCAGGATAGTTTCATTTTTCTGTGGGTGAATGGGCTCCTAGAAACAGTCATACTGAATGAAACCAGCGGGCCATGTAGTTATGCTTCCTGAAGCAGCCTCTAGCCGCTGCTTCAGAGCAAGATACAGGAAACCTCCAGGTTGGGGGAGGGACCTGTTTTGCTTTTGAGGCTGCTGTCAGCTTCCATCACCATCCTATGCTCCAAAAAAGTGGGAAAAGGAAAGGTGGGATAAGTGAGGTCACTGTCGCGAGAATCACAGGTCCGATGATGCATACCCAAGGGGGGGAAGGACAGAACCAGGTGGACGTTTTTTCAAATAAAAAATATTTATTTATAACAGTGATGAATTTATAGTATTTATTCTGAGATTTTAATAGACCATGTTAATAATGAATTTACAGTATTTATTATATTTATTCTATGATTTCTAGTTAAACGTGTCAGAGATATAAGGATGGGAATGGCGAGGGGAATAGTCTCTATTCTAAAAATATCCAAGCTACACTAATTAAATAACAGTGATAACTACAAACTCTATGTACTATCCAAAACAACTACAACACTAAGCTTATACAACAAGAAAAATCAAATCGTACATACCAACTTACACAGCACACGGAACATTTCAAAGATATCGGTTCGGTTACGAAGACCTTGGTTACGCCCG
The DNA here is from genome assembly GCF_049634645.1 of Pelodiscus sinensis. Classification (NCBI taxonomy): domain Eukaryota; kingdom Metazoa; phylum Chordata; order Testudines; family Trionychidae; genus Pelodiscus; species Pelodiscus sinensis. Next base: position 110,783,642 of record NC_134711.1, read on the forward strand.
AGAGTCGGGGGAGGTGGCTGGTCGGTTGATCAGGCCGGCAGCGTTTTGAAGAATACGGGAAGGCACATGCACTGTGGTACGTGTGTTGCGAAGACCTCCTCGAGCGAACTGTGCCATAGGTATTTATCCCCAAATCTGCACATCGCTTTCCCGCGCTTGCATATTGCCATATATGGCCCAATGGTCACCAAGTGGGGGGGGGTCTGTGTCCCAGGGGTTGGGCCGAAACTGTGCAGGTTTCTTGCGACCAGGTAAGCCCCGCAGTTCTCAAGCCAAGGTGATGGGTGGGAGAATCTGAGGCTATTTTCCCCTTTTCACACCTTCCCTTTTTTTAAAGGCAATGGTATGCAGAAAGGGTGCAGCCGGTTTCTCCCGAGGAGTACTGCAGCCCACTATAGCAAGAGCGGCCTGCCCAAACTTTTTACTGGAGGGGGGGGGGGGGGGGTTTGCAGGGTTTTTTCTAACAGTCACCTGACCCTAATCTGCCCAACAACAGGAGGGTTTATAAGGGGCGTTCACCCACTCCTCAGAGCTCTCTGTGTGCTTTCTGCGACACCAGAGCGATAGCTCGTATGTAACCCCCTTCAGGTAGCTGGGGCAGGCAGTTGGCTCGATAGGCTGCCAGAGACAGGAGCCTGGTTGCTTGCCTACCACTGAGGATCTGAAGCCAGAGAGAGTCTGGTACACTCCTCAATGGTGGAGCAACCCTGTTTCCTCACACCCAGCAGCGGTTGCTGGCACAGAGCATATTTGATTTCGGTCAGGATAACAGCAATAGGGTTAAGGCAGTTGGACTCCTCAAGGACACTCACACGCACACAACTGTCACTTGCCTCCTCGTTCGCATTCTGCACACACAGTGTAGGGGAAATCTCGCTCCCCTGGGGTACAGAGTCCCCAGAAGGGTCTGAGGCTGGAGGTCAAAGCAGTGAGGCAGGAGAGAGGTCTAAAAGGAAAACTTTATTATGCATGCAGCCAGGCTGACAGCTACAAGAGTGGAGCAGCCCTGAGAGACAGTTTCAGGGGTCCTTTATACAATATGTTCAGACAGCTTAGTTGTTGATTGTTTTCTTTAACAAATCAAAATCTCAGCAGAAGTACTCTGAGTTGTTTCTGTTCACACCAGGGCTATGTCTACACTGGCATGTTTTTCAGAAAATGCTTTTCACAGAAAAGTTTTCCATGAAAGCATTTTCGGAAAAGCACGTCTAGATTGACAGGATGCTTTTCCGCAAAAGCACTTTTTTGCGGAAAAGCATCCGCGGCCAATCTAGACGCGGTTTTCTGCAAAAAAGCCCTGATCGCCATTTTCGCGATCGGGGCTTTTTTGCGGAAAACAGTACTGTGCTGTCTACACTGGCCCTTTTGCACAAAAGTATTTTGGAAAAAGACTTTTGCCCAAACGGGAGCAGCATAGTATTTCCGGAAAAGCACTGACAATCTTACATGAGATCATCAGTGCTTTTCCAGAAATTCAAGCGGCCAGTGTAGACAGCTGGCAAGTTTTTCCATAAAAGCAGATGATTTTGCGGAAAAACTTGCCCGTCTAGACACAGCCCAGGTGTGCTAGAAGTCAATTTTACACTACAAAGGCACATGAGAACTTGAGTGAGGCGTCTACACGACAAATTATGACAAGATAAGAGTTTACATGACAAATTATGACAGACTTGGGGTCTCCATCAAGGCATTGTAAGGGTCTTGGTTAGAGTTAAGATGATTTCTCTTTGTTACAAAGAGAGAGACATGGAAAACTTTTAACCCTTACAGCAGTTTTCTTTTAGAGAGTTTTGATTTCCTGCACAGTCCCCCCATAGACACAATTGGAGTTATTTTTCTCCCACAACAGCAATGGGTCAAGAAGGGAAGAACTGAAGAAAAGAAGAGAGGTACCTCCTGCCTGCCTGAGCACCTACAACAGTGACCTGCTATCCTGAGTTCCCTTCCTATGGCGTCTCCTGTTCCTGTAAAAAAAAAAAAAAAAAAAAAAAAAAAAAAAGACTGTGTAGCACTTTAAAGACTAACAAGATGGTTTATTAGGTGATGAGCTTTCGTGGGCCAGACCCACTTCCTCAGATCTAATAGTGGAAGAAAATTGTCACAACCATATATAGCTCATATGTATTCATTTTTTTTAATTGTGTCCTTTGGTATATATGGTTGTGACAATTTTCTTCCACTATTTGATCTGAGGAAGTGGGTCTGGCCCATGAAAGCTCATCACCTATTAAACCATCTTGTTAGTCTTTAAAGTGCTACCCAGGCCTGTTTTTTTTGTTTCAGCTGCACCAGACTAACACGGCTACATTTCTACTCCTGTGCCTGTGGCATCTTCCTTCCCTGCCTCTGGTCATCAAGAGTATGATGGTCTGAGCCCCTCCTTTTTGTATTGGCTCAGTTTTGTTATTTGTGTTTTCGGTTCTGGCTTCATGCCACTGTTTTGGGGGTTGTGTGTGAGACAACAAGAGCATGTATTTTGTTCTCTAGTCTACCATGTCTGTCATAGCATATGCACACCCCATCCCTTGGGTGTGGATACATAGGGGTGTGGATGCTGCCTGTTCAGCTGTCAGGCCATTGGTGAGCTACGTCAGTCTATTGCCCTGAGGCATTGAGGCCTATTGGCCCAAGTCAGTAGCGTAGCCCTTTGGTTACAGGGCAGTATGGTCCAATGGCCAGAGTCAGTAACCTAGCCCTAGGGCCCAGGACAGCACAGCCAAATGGCTAAAGTTTCAAGAGTGAGGCAGCAGTCCTGGTAGGGAGGCTCAGGCCCACTCTACTCCACCAGGACCTGACCTAACGGCCCTGTCAGTGGAGGGAGTGCTCTTCCATTCACTCAGCAGGGAATCCCACCACAACATGCTGTGTTCACTCAGGTGTGAGATACCACTCATGCACCCTTCCTGGGTCATTGGGGTGATCCATGTAGTTTCAGGGTCCTCTAGCTCCACAGCACCAGTCTCTCCCTGAGGCTCCACCAGCTCTGGAGGCTCAATCCAGTCTCTAGGGTTTCTAGCTGGGCTACCTCTGACACTCCTGCAGCAGGTCTTTCCCCTCCAACATCCAGGCCCAAACTGAGCTGAGCTGCTCACTTTTATACTGCCCTAGCACTTGGAGCATACCAAGTCTGGGTAGAGGGGTGGGACTTCCTCTGCCCACAGGCTTTTAACCCCTTCTTTCTCAGTGTGGGTATGCCTATCCCATCACAGTGTCCTATTAGTTAGGTTTGACATTATGTTGAATAAAGCTGTTTGTTGGACCAGCCACCCTGCTCTGTCCTTCATACTTTATTGATAACTGGTGATAGACACAGTATGGGTGGACAGCCTGTGTTTGGGCCCTTCTGATACAAATACCTTAGCCTAGCACTGATAGTAATTGACCTCCAGGGAAAGTTTCTTCCTAAGCTCCTATTAGAGTTTGGCGTATGCTCTGAAATTAGATTTCATTTTTGTTTTTTCATATCCTCATGAGTAAGTATGTTTTGTGCCTGGCCTGGTAAATTTTCTGTTTCTGGGGGAATTCTGTGCCAAAAAAATTAAAATTCTTCACACAATATTTTAAAATTCTGGTTGGCAAAATGCATAATTGCAGTAATATCCAGCAGAAGCTTTTTTCTGTGCAAAAAAATTAAAAATATGCATAGTTCATTAATTAATAGAATCATAGAACTGGAAGAGACCTCAGAAGGTCATCAAGTCCAGCCCCCTGCTCTAGGCAGGACCAATCCCATCTAAATCAACCCAGCCAGGGCTTTGTCAAGCTGAGACTTAAACACCTCTAGGGATGGAGACTCCACTACTTCCCTAGGTAACCCATTCCAGTGCTTTACCACCCTCCTAGTGAAATAGTGATAGAGATGTAGCCGTGTTAGTCTGGTGTAGCTGAAACAAAATACAGGACTATGTAGCACTTTAAAGACTAACAAGATGGTTTATTAGATGATGAGCTTTCGTGGGCCAGACCCACTTCCTCAGATCAAATAGTGGAAGAAAATAGTCACAACCATATATACCAAAGGATACAATTTAAAATCATGTGTGTCCATTTTTTTAAATTGTATCCTTTGGTATATATGGTTGTGACTATTTTCTTCCACTATTTGATCTGAGGAAGTGGGTCTGGCCCACGAAAGCTCATCATCTAATAAACCATCTTGTTAGTCTTTAAAGTGCTACATAGTCCTGTATTTTGTTTCAGCTAGTGAAATAGTTTTTCCTAATATCCAACCTGGACCTCTCCCACCACAACTTGAGACCATTGCTCCTTGTTCTGCCATCTGTCACTACTGAGAACAGCCTCTCTCCATCCGCTTCATGATAGCATTCCAGGGGATTCTGCCCATCAGATCTGAGGGAGTCAAAATCTGCTTTTTTGAAGTCCAAGGTGTGTATTTTACTACTCTTTTCTTTCTTTGGTCAGGATCCTGAAATCTACCATCTCATGATCACTGCTTCCCAGGTTGTCACCCACCTCTACTTCCCCTATTAGTTCCTCCCTGTTTGTGAGCAGAAGGTCAAGCTGCGCACGGCCCCTGGTCGGATCCTTCAGCACTTGTGTCAAGAAGTTATCCCCAACATTCTCCAAAAACCTCCTGGATTGCCTGTGTACTGCCGTATTGGTTTCCCAACAGATGTCAGGGTGATTAAAGTCCCCCACGAGAACCAGGGCCTGCGATCTGGAAGCTTCGCTCAGTTGTCCAAAGAAAGCCTCATCTACCTCATCCACCTGATTCGGTGGCCAGAAGCAGACACCAACCACAACATCACTACTGTTGATTGCTCCTTTAAACTTAACCCATAGACTCTCAACAGATTTTTCCTCCCTCTTTATACTGGAGTTCAGAGCAATCGTAGTGCTCTCTTACATATAGTGCAACTCCTCCTCCTTTTCTCCCCTGCCTGTTCTTCCTGAAGAGTCTATACCCTTTCATGACAGCGCTCCAGTCATGCGAGTCATCCCATCAAGTCTGTTATCCCAATTAAATCATATTTCTTGGACTGGGCCAGGGCCTCCAGTTCTTCCTGTTTGTTGCCCAGGCTTCTCGCATTAGTGTACAAACACTTCAGGTAACCAGTTGATTGCCCTATCTTCTCCATTCGAAACAGGAGTCCTCCTTTCTTGCTCCTTCCTCTCTGCATTTCTTCCCGGTATCCGACTTTCCCTCTCCCCTCAGGGTTTTGGTCACTGTCCCCTGACAAACCTAGTTTAAAGCCCTCCTCACTAGGTTTGGAAGCCTGCCCGCGAAGATGCTCCTTGCTCTCTTTGTTACGTGGATCCCATCTCTTCCTAACAATCCTTGTGCCTGGAACAGAGTCCCATGGTCGAAAAAACCAAAGCCCTCTCTCCGACACCATCTGCGCAACCACGTATTTACGTCCTCAATTCGACAATCCCTGCCCAGTCCTTTCCCTTCAACAGGGAGGATGGACGAGAACACCACTTGCGCTCTGAATTCTTGGATCCTTCTTCCCAGCGCTACATAATCCGCAGTAACACGCTCAAGGTCATTCTTGGCCGTATCATTAGTTCCTACGTGGAGAAGCAGGAAGGGGTAGTGATCTGAAGGTTTGATTAGCTTGGTAAGCCTCTTAGTGACATCCTGAATGCGAGCTCTCGGTAAGCAGCACACCTCTCGAGATTCCAGGTCCGGACAGCAGAGGGAGTCCCCGACAGTCCCTCTTAGGAGGGAGTCCCCGACCACAACCACCCGTCGTTTTCTTTTGGGGGTGGTGGCCGTGGAACCCCCATCCCTAGGACTACGCATCCCATGCCTTCCAGTAGATGGTGTTCCCTTCTGGTTTCTTCCTTGTGAGGTCCCTTCCAAAGCTTTCAGCACTGCAGAGCCTGTAGAGAGCTTGAAAGCGATTACTTACCTCTATAGCATTGGGGGATTCCCATGCTGGCCTTTTTCCCCTTCTAGAAGTTACATGCTGCCAGTTCTCTTCTTGGTCACGTACTGCCCTCTCTGGCTCCTCTGCCTTCTGTGCTTGAAGGATTAAACGCTGCCTTCTATTGAGAAAGTCTTCATCCTCTCTGATCGAGCGTAGGGTCGACACTTGGGCCTCCAGTACTCTAATTTTTTCTTCCAAAATGTCGACCAGCTTCCACTTCGTGCAGATGAAATCCGTTCTTTCTTCCAGGAGGAAGACAAACACGGCACACGCTGTGCAGGTAACAGCAGGAGACCCATCACCAACCATCGCTGCTGTCCTGGAGAAGGGATTTAAAAAGAAAGGCAAGAGAACCTCCCGCCCTTCCCTCTCTAAACTCCCTGTTAGTACTCACCTGTTCGCAAGCTCCTTGGTCGCTTGCCCACTGCCAGGGGCAGATGACGGTTTTGCAGGCCCCCCCCCTTGCCACGGCACATGCACGGGGCTTTCTGAAGCCCAGGGCAGCCACCCCGTTCACCCTGCCGTATATCCACCCCTGCCCACTGCCTTATAAAGCCCTGGAGTGCCTGAAAGTCCCTCCCCCTACCAAGGCTCAGCCAATCAGCAGAGGCTTCTAGAATTCAAACTTTAATTAGAAGCCAACAGTTTCCACCTGCCAATCACAGCCAATCACAGCACCTACCAATCATAGCCAATCACAGCACAAACTACATCAAGGGGAGGGGAGGGGAAGGGCAAAGGGAAAGGGGGGGGGGAAGCCTCACTCACAAACACAGGGGAAAAAAACAAACAAAAACAAAAAAAGAACACACACCAACCCTCACTCACAAACACAAGCTCAGCACACAGCAAGAAAGCCCCAAACACAGCACACACTTCCCTCAAGAGTCCTCTAGCTGCTTCTCCTCTACCTGGAGAACTCCCTTTCTAAAGCCGCACTCAAAAACAGAAAAGGTGGGGGGGAGGAGGAAAAAACCCCCCACACACCAACAAACACAAGCTCAGCACACAGTAAGAAAGCCCCAATAATAACACACACTTCCCTCAAGAGTCCTGTATCTGCTTCTCCTTTACCCGGAGAACTCCCTCTCTAAACTCCCTGTTAGCACTCACCTGTATGCATACACAGTGATGCCTCCCTCATATAAAAAAATCCCATTTTAGATCTGATCCAGAAGAAATATAAAACATATTGTTTGGTATTGTAAATCTCCTTGCACAATGTCTCTGAATGAAGCAAATAACATATGGTCTGTCTTAAAGCAAAACGGGAACTGTGGGGACAAGATTCCCCTGTATCTGGTTTACCTTTAAAGACAGGGCTGTGTGGATAACAGATCAATGCAAACAAACAGAAGGTTTTTCAGTGACATTTTCAGGGCAGACTGGTCCATCTTAGCAGATTTAATTTGCTCCAAAGCAAGAGAGACTGAAGAGAGAACAATTGCCATCAGAATCGTATGTTCACATGGCTGGCTCCCTAGATAACTTTAGTATATCTGAGGCATGAAATGTCACTATACATGCAGTACTTTATGCGTTGTTTTGTTTACATTTAAATAATAATAGCATATTAAATACAAAGTCTGACATTTAATTAATGTTGCATCATCATACCCAGCAGCGTGTAAATACAAACATTCATACCATGAAGGTAGAAAATGGAAACATCTACTGTGTTTTTTTAAATCAATACAATCCAGTCTGCGACCACAAACAATGCCCTAATCCAAATTATATGGCTATTGCGTGCATAGTTATGGTTGGAGGAGTTAAGATTGCCTAGGTACCTTATCTGTGCATTTCCATAGCTTCACATGTTTGGATTTCTTTGAAGTGTAACCTTAAATCTCTTGGGGAATGTCTACACTACAAAGTTAATTTGAACTAACAGACGTTAGTTCGAATTAACTTTGATAGGCGCTACACAGGCAAACCGCTGGTTTGAACTTAATTCGAACTAGCGGAGCGCTTAATTCAAACTAGGTAAACCTCATTCAATGAGGACTAACGCCTAGTTCGAATTAAGTAGTTCGAATTAAGGGCTGTGTAGCCACTTAATTCGAACTAGTGGGAGGCTAGCCCTCCCCAGCTTTCCCTGGTGGCCACTCTGGGCACCACCAGGGAAACTCGTCTGCCCCCCTCCCGGCCCCGGAGCCCTTAAAGGGGCATGGTCTGGCTACGGTGCCCGTGCCAGGTGCAAGCCTGCCAGCACCCAGCCAGCAGACCCTGCACCTGGCACGGCACAAACCAGCCACCCGCTGCCACCCAGCCCTCCGCCTCTTCCCGGGACCAGGCTGGCGGCTCCCAGGAGCCTGCCCAGGTCTGCAAGAGGCGGGTGCCCACCTGGTCTAGTGCGGAGATCGTGGACCTCATCCATGACCTCCGCACTAGGCACAGAAAAGTGGCCGTCTAGGTCAGGATAGCTGCGAGCCTGGCCACCCAGGAGCAGGTTTGCATGAAAATCAGGGTGGTCCAGTGAGACCCCCGACCCTGAGCCCTGAGCTTAGAATGGCCGTACTGGGTCAGACCAAAGGTCCATCTAGCCCAGTAGCCTGTCTGCTGACAGCGGCCAACACTAGGGACCCTGGAGGGGATGGACCGAAGACAATGACCAAGCCATTTGTCTTTTGCCATCCATCTCCAGCCTTCCACAAACAGAGGCCAGGGACACCATTTCTACCCCCTGGCTAATACCACTCCATGGAGCCAACCTCCATGACTTTATCTCACTTCTCTTTAAACTCTGTTCTAGTTGTAGCCTTCACAGCCTCCTGCAGCAAGGAGTTCCACAGGTTGACTATTTGCTTTGTGAAGAAGAATTTTCTGTTATTAGTTTGAAGCCTGCTACCCATTCATTTCATTTGGTGTCCTCTAGTCCTTCTATTATGGGAACGAATGAAGAACTTTTCTTTATGCACCCTCTCCACACCACTCGTGCTTTTATAGACCTCTATCCTATCCCCCCTCAGTCTCCTCTTTTCTAAGCTGAGAAGTCCCAGTCTCTTTAGCCTCTCTTCATATGGGACCTGTTTCAAACCCCTGATCATTTTAGTTGCCCTCCCCTCTCTCACCCTCTGTTTTCCCCTCTCCCACCTCCTTTTCCCAGTCTCCCCGAGTTTTGTTTTGACTGACCCCCTGTCAGGGGGTACGCCCCTGACGGGGCTGCTGAACCCCTTATACTGACCCGCGTCTCATTCCGGGCCCATACCGCACCCCAAAGTCCCCAAAAGTTCAGGCCCCTCTATCCGGGGATATACGGCATCAATGTCCCAACACAAAGTCCAGGCCCCTCTATCAGGGGATATACAGTATCAATGCCCCAACACAAAGTCCAGGCCCCTCTGTGAGGGGATATACGGTATTAATGCCCCAACACAAAGTCCAGGCCCCTCTGTCAGGAGATATACGGTATCACTGTCCCAACACAAAGTCCAGGCCCCTCTGTCAGGGGATATACGGTATTAAGGCCTAGTCCCTCTGAGGAGCCTCTTCCGGCCCCAGGCCTGGTTATCCAGGGGGGGGCCTGCGTGGTAGGGGGACCCGGGCCCTCCCTCTCCACCGGGTCCCAGCCCAGGGCCCTTTTAGGCAGGGTCTGTGGCTCCTGCCGGCTCGGCGGGGAATCCGGCCGATACAGGCCGAGCCAAACTTGGTATCCCCTGCCCTGGGCTGCTTCCTACCACGCCCTGGTTCCCCGGGGGCCCCCTGGCCTCCGAGGCCGTACCTGCTGGGGTTGTGGGCAGGTTCCGGTCTCCTGGAGTCGGGGTCTGCTTCTTTGGTGTCTGGGTCCAGCACTGGCAGCGGCTCTAGTCCCAGCGGCTGCCCACACACTGGCCTGGCTTGGTCTCCTCCTTCCCCCAGCTGTCCTCCTGCCTGCTGGGCTCCCTCTGCCTTTATACCTGGCCTCTGCTGGGAGCATGCCCAGCAAGGCCGGAAGGGCGGGGCCCTCTCAGCCAGCTGGGCCTGGGCTACTCCCAGCCCTGCAGTGTGGGGCCTGTTCGCCCCGTCACACCCCCCTCTCCGGATGGCAGCCTGTGGCAAGTGCAGCCGGGATGATGGCCGAGTGCTGTGATGTGCCGAGTGTGGGCACTCAGGGCACTCCAAACCAGGACTGCTTTGCAAGCGGGGAACCCCTGAGAACTGTCTGTCCGGGGTGGGGGTCGGGTCCCTTTAAGCACAGCCCTTGGCTAGCCTGAGATAGCTAAGTCCTAACCTGATGCCCTGCTGGCACTGCTTCCGGCCATCCTTAACCTCGGTTCAGGGTCCACTCAATGTGGACATGCTAGTTCGAATTAGCAAAATGCTAATTCGAACTAGTTTTTAGGTCTAGATGCACTAGTTCGAATTAGCTTAGTTCAAATTAACTAATTCGAATGAAGTTAGTTCGAATTAGTGCTGTAGTGTAGACATACCCTTGGTCAGAAATCCTTGGATTTTGGATAATTAGCATCTCTTCCCTATATTGTTTCTGCCTTTAAGTTACCAAAACAGAGGCACCCTGACTTTCAGTTCAATGTAGTTTTTCCACATAACTGTATCTAGGAGCCATACTTGCTAAAGCTCCAGTTGCCATTAATGCATATAACCCTTTCCCCACAGAATTAGTACCTGGTAACAGATGGGGGTGTTTCAGGCAAATCCTGCCAGCTTGCTATAACTTGTACTTACCACCTTCACTGTAGCTGCTGTACTCTTGCTGCCAAAAAGCAGCACAGAAAGAAGCAGAGAACAAGTGGTGGGATTTGGAACAAAATCCACTTACCTTTGAGCAATGCAAATTGCGTATCTTATTTTGAAATAGCTTATTTCATAATTTGGTGCTGTCTACATAGCACCAAATTTCAAAATAACCCATTATTCTGAAACGTCCCTTACTTCTCGTGGAATGAGGTTTACAGGGACATCGGAATAGTGAGCCCATTATATTTCGATAGAATGGGCTTGCTCTTAAGACGCGGTCTAGCTATTTCGGGATACTGGAGGTATCCCGAAATAGCTCTGCAGTTTAGACATAGCCTTACTTTTTGCAACCCATGTATTAAAAACAGAAGGAGAAAATACCTCAACATGTCTGACTCAGGGATGACATTTTAAAATGCAAGTTCCAGTATGAAAAAGTGATTGTATAAAAAGGTCACCTTCTTATTCAGCTATATTCTCTGTGTGTATTCAAACTCAGCTCTGCTTACTGTAGTGAAAATAAGTACATTTTCCCTTATGGAGATATCCCATAGAAAATGATATCCCATTTAATAGAAAATGACCATCGCTGTGCAAAATTTTTAAATCGATTTAAAGAATCTATAGAACAGATGTAATTCTCTAATAAAGTCTCAGAGTGGTTTAAAAATGCTTCCGAAAAGTGACCAATTTCTATTATATTCAAAAGATTTTGAGGGATTATTTAAAGAACTCTATTGAATTTCTATAGAAACGTATTACTTTTATCCTTACTACATTCTATAAGGCTATAGGCTAAAGATAATGGGACGGTACAGACCTCACAGAGAACAGAACTTGGCTTGTGCAACCCTTTTACTGATGATGACGCATAAGAAGAAATGAACACAGCTTACTTCTCAGTTTGGAGGTCAGTTTTCGAGGCTATCAGTCAGAAAACATCTTTTCAGTTGTAAACTGAACACATTTATTCTAGTAACCACTTGGAAGGCAACTATGGTACCAGATAGTAGGATTTAGGGATGTAAGGGACTAGTTGGTTAATCCACAAGTCACTTCCCCCAGACCTTGATGTCTCTATCAGAGAGAGGCAGCAAGGGTATGTCTACACTACAAAGTTAGTTCGAACTAACGGACGTTAGTTCGAACTAACTTTGATAGGCGCTACACTAGCGCTCCGTTAGTTCGAACTTAATTCGAACTAGCAGAGCGCTTAGTTCGAACTAGGTAAACCTCATTTTACAAGGATTAAGCCTAGTTCGAACTAGCTAGTTCGAATTAAGGGCTATGTAGACCCTTAATTCGAACTATTGGGAGGCTAAGACTTCCCAGGTTTCCCTGGTGGCCACTCTGGCCAACACCAGGGAAACTCTATTGCCCCCCTCCCGGCCCCGGAGCCCTTAAAGGGCCACGGGCTGGCTACACAGTTTGTGCCAGTTGCAAGGCTGCCAGCACCCGTGCCAGCAGACCCTGCACCTGCCACACTATGAGCCAGCCACCCGAGGACACCCAGCCCTCCAGTGCTCCCCAGGACCAGCCTGGCGGCTCCCAGGAGCCTGCCCGGGGGCGCAAAAGGCGGGCGCCCGCTTGGTCAAGTGCGGAGATCGTGGACCTCATCGAGGTTTGGGGGGAAGCCTCCTATGTCCACGATCTCCGCACTAGCCACAGGAATGCGGCCGTCTACAGCTGCATGGCTGCCAGCCTGGCCGCCAGGGGCCACCAGTGCAGCCGGGAGCAGGTGCGCTGCAAGGTCAAACACCTGCGGCAGTCCTACTCCCGGGCCTGCCAGCCAGGGGCCGACCCGGAGGCCTGCCCCCACTTCCACGCCCTGGACCGCCTCCTGGGGGCTCATGCCGTCTCTGCCCCCCAGGACGTGATAGACCCCGGAGCAGAGGGCCCGCTCCAGGAGACGGAGGAGGAGGAGGAGGGCTCTGAGAGCCAGGAGCCTGCCGCCAGCCTGCCCAGGACCCGGGACCCCCGAGGCACCCCACAGAGCCGCTCGCCTGTGTCGTCCGAGGCCGTGGAGGCGTCCACATGTGAGTACCATCGTGCTCCCCTTATGTGTATGGGGGGCTGGGGCGAGAGGGAGCCCCGGGACCGTGCGCCTGGGCCTTGCCCACCACGGAGCAGCAGCTGGGGATCCTGCAGGGGCCCTGGCCTTGCAGAGGGGAGCTGGGTTTCACACACCTGGGCCCCTGGGGTAATTGACCGCTGGTCTTGTTTCACCACAGCTGCAGCACCTGGGCCTGCAGGGCGCACCACACCGCCTGCAGCAGCTGCCCGTGCCCGGGCAAGCAGGAGAGCCAGGAATGAGGAGGAGTACCAAAGGCGGCACCTCCGGTTCATGGATCACCAGCTCCGCACCCAGGACCACTGGGTCCAGGAGGACCTGAGGCTGCGCCGGAGGAGTCTGGAGGCCCTGGAGGAGCAGGGCCGTGCCCTGCGAGGCCACCTCCAGAGCCTGCTCGACTGCTTCCCATTTCTTCCTCCTGCTGCTCCCCCTGCTCCTCCTGCTCCCCCTGCTTCCCCTCCTGCTCCCGCTCCTGCTTCCGCTCCTGCTTCCTCCACACACCCCGTCCCTCCTGCCCCCCCTCCACAACCATTTCCCACCGACGCCCACGGACCCGCAGTGTGGCGAGACGGGAGAGGCAGCCGGACTCCCACCCCTGAGCTTTCCTTTCCCTTCCTCCCTTCCCTCCCCTTCCAGCTCCCTCGTCCCAGGTTTCCCCCTCCCCTCTCCCACCCTTCCCCCTCCCTCCCCTCACCCCAGTTATGTGAAATAAACAGACGTTTTTGTTTGAAAAACAGGTGTCTTTATTTGACAGTAGGTAGGGAGGGGAAAGGGGAAGGGGGGTAGGGTGGAAGAAGGCCCCAGTGGGGCATGCAGGGAGAGGTCAGTCCTCCTCCTCCACCAGGAAGCTCTCCCACAGGGCTTCCCGGATCCGGATGGCCCCCCCGCTGGGCTTCCCGGATGGCGGCGGTGCGGGGCTGACCGTACTGTCCAGCCATGCGGTCAGCCTCAGCCATCCAGGCTGGCAGGAAAGCCTCCCCCTTTCACTCACACAAATTGTGGAGCACACAACATGCTGCCACCACAGGAGGGATGTTGTGCTCGGCCAGGTCCAGACGGGTGAGGAGGCATCGAAAGCGGGCTTTCAGTCACCCAAAGGCCCCCTCCACCACGATGCGGGCCCTGGTCAGCCTGGCATTGAAGGCCTGGTGGGAGGGATTGAGGTGCCCAGTGTAGGGCTTCATCAGCCACGGCTGCAGTGGGTAGGCGGCATCCCCCACCAGGCACACGGGTATGTCCACGTCCCCGACCCTGATGTGGCGGTCGGGGAAGAAGGTCCCGGCCTGCAGCCGCTGGCACACGGAGGAGTTGCGGTATACCCGGGCGTCGTGTGCTTTGCCGGACCAGCCCACATTAATGTCCGTGAACTGTCCCCGGTGGTCACACACGGCCTGCAGGATCACGGAGAAGTACCCCTTGCGGTTGACGTACCGGGACGCCTGGTGTTCCGGGGCACGGATGGGGATGTGCGTCCCGTCGATGGCCCCCCCGCAGTTGGGGAAGCCGAGGGCGCCGAAGCCCCGGATGACGGCATCCGGTTCGGTGAGGCGGACCACCCTGCGGAGCAGCACCCGGTTGATGGCCTTGACCACCTGCGGAGAGAGACACAGCAAAGCGCCAATCAGTGGGGCGCCCGGGTGGCTGGGAGCGTTCGTGCCCTGGCAGTTCCCCGCGCCCCACTCCCGGAAGCAACTCCCCTGGCGGCGTGTAGTACGGCCGGGACAGCCCGACCCCTCCGGTGCGGGGCGCTTTCGCCTCCTCCCGCCCCCCCTTTGTCCCTGGGGCGGCCCATCCCCTCCTCGCAGCCCCCCTTCCCCCCTGGCTCGGTGGCCGACGAGTGCCATACCTGCATGAGCACTGCTCCGACAGTGGATCTCCCCACGCCGAACTGGTTCCCGACGGATCGGTAGCTGTCCGGCGTGGAGAGCTTCCATAGGGCTATGGCCACCCGCTTCTGGAGGGGGATGGCGGGCCTCATGCGAGTGTCCCTTCTGCGCAGGGCAGGGGCGAGCCACTCGCAGAGCTCCAGGAAGGTGTCCCTCCTCATCCTGAAGTTCTGGGTCCACTGTCGGTCCTCCCAGCGCTCCAGGACGATCCAGTCCCACCAGTCGCTGCTGGTGTCCAGACGCCAGACGCGGCGGGGCACGCCGGTGCCGGGGCGCCGCTGCGGCTCCTCCACGGCCCCCAGGGCGGCCAGGCGGAGAGGCAGGGGGCTGACGTTCCCCAGGTGGTGCCAGGCAGCCTCGAGCCATTGGTGGCAGGCTTGCAGCAGCAAGTCCAGAAAGTGCACCAGAAGGTGCAGGGCGAGCTGTGGCTCCAAGTTGCCACCTGCGGCAGCCCCCCCGAAGGGAAGCACCGACACAGACGGGCACAGAGACCAACGCTTTGCTGTCCCTCGGCGAGGTTGGCAAGCAAGCAGGAAAAGCTGAGAACCGGCTGTCCAGGGGGGTCCCTTTAAGCTCAAGCCTCAGATAGCCTCAGACAGCAGCCACACAAAGCAACTACTGACCTGATGCCCTGCCAGAACCAGTTTCAGCTGCCCTTAAATGCGCCCCTGTGTCCAATCAGTGTGGACGCGCTAGTTCGAATTAGCAAAATGCTAATTCGAACTAGTTTTTAGTTCTAGATGCGCTAGTTCGAATTAGCTTAGTTCGAATTTACTAATTCGAACTAAGTTCGTTCGAATTAGCGCTGTAGTGTAGACATACCCCAAGTGAGGGAGAGCAGGAGCTGGTGCTGGAGGGAGCCAGAGTAAAGGACAGTCCCTCCCAGCATTGTCTCCATGGGGGGCCAGGAGCGGCAGAGGCGTAGTGGGGGGGAGCTGCCAACCTCTTAATACATTTAAAAGGCAGAGCTGCAGCACAGTACTGCAGTTTCCTCCCTTATCAACTAATCAAGTAGTCGATGGAAATTCCGACTACTCGATTAACTGTTTAAATGCAATTTAACATCCCTAGTCTGATTCTAGTCTGAAAAGGGACTCTGTAAAACTTACTATGTCACAATCACATAAAGCAAGGGGCCAGTTCTGCCCTTATTCACATGAGTTCAACCTCCATTGGTTTCACTAGCCCTTGATATACATCAGAGGCTGTTACAAGATGAATCATGGGAGCACTGATAATCGGCACAGTGAGTCAAGGTCTCACGTTCTTATTTATCTGAGCCAATGAGAGTTCTGCCTGAAGGTCTCAATAACTATGGAGTAAGGAGCTCAAGATTTGACGCATGCCAATTAACTGTGCGATGCATTTGAAAATGAAGGGCCTTTACTTGCAATCCTACATCACTCAGGCAACTGCACTGACGTCCGTGAGGGTCGATCACCACGTGAGAGCTGCTTCAAAAAGTAAAGGGAGCAGTTGCTGATCCTGCAGCCAAATGTACATGAGTGAGTGTGAGGTCAAAGGGATTCTGCCTTGGCTCAAGAGCCAGCCCACGCTGATCTGATTTCAAGAGCTGGCTCTTGATGGGTTCTTTTGATTTACTTTTGAAAGAACGTGGCTGCAGTCTAGACGTAGGTGAAGTTTTCTTGGAACAAGGCTCCTTTTTTAGAAAAAGCTCTGTAGTCTAGATACACCCTATGTTCCACCCTTTGGCGTTTTTCCTCTCTCTGCTGCCACCCTTTACATGTTATAGGAAATAGTTCCATTCCTGGCATGCCACATTTTCCAGGCACAACCAAACCTTGATCTTGGTTTGAGTTATAGTAAGAAGAAGCTGAATACCAAAATTGGTGGTCCTAGCTCTAATGGTTTAGGAGGAGTTTTTAAACAAATGGATAAACAGACACAGACAGGCACACTGTAAAAAGCGTCTGCTTTTCCGCAAAAAATAAGTGGAAGAGCAGATGTGTTCCCTGGATGCAGTGGAGTTTTTCAGGGATACCTCTGGGTACGTCTAAACTACGTTTTTTTCCCCAAAATAGGATATGCAACTTCCGCAGGAATTTGCATATCTTCTTCCAGTTGCTTTTTTGAAAGCTGGTCTTTCGAAAGTTAAAGTAGTATGGATGTGGTTTTTTTCAGAAAAAAACCCTTTTCAAAAAAACATGTAAACCTCCTTTTTTTAGGAAGAGCATTTTTTTCGAAAATGTTTTTTTTCCAAAACGGGAGTTTTGGCTCCAGGGTGATGGTGCTGGTCGTCTCTTCCTCCTCCTCCAGCTCTTTGTCCTCCTCCTCCTCCTCCTAGGCTGGGACTTCCGGATTACCAAAGGTGTCTCCAGCCCCACATCCACCACCAGTGGTGGGGAAGGGGCTTCGCTGCCTCACAGGACACAGTGCAGTTCTCTGAAGCAGGGGCAGGAATGGGGTCCTGTGCTGGAGCGAGAGCTGTGCTCCTTGGCCCCAGCGTAGCCCCGCTGGAGCTCTTTCACCTTGCTTTGGACCTGCTCTAGAGTGCGGTGGTGGCCCCTCGTGGCCAGGCTCTTGGTCATCTGGCTGTAGATGTCCGCATTGTGCTGTCTGGAGCGGAGTTCCTGGAGGGTCTCCTTTTTGCCCCAAACCTCCAGGAAGGCCAGGATCTCTGCCCCAGACCAGACAGTACATGCCTTTTCCTGCCTCTGGCAGGCTCCTGGGAGCCCTGTGCATGCTCCCTGTGAGGGCCAGTGGACTCTTGGGGGGCTTTTGGCTGGGACATAGTGCCCAATTATTTCCAGTTTGAGAACAACTTATACCTCCAGATCAGCGGCACAGCCATGGGTACACGCATGGCCCCACAATATGCTAATATCTTTATGGCTGACCTAGAACAATGTTTCCTCAACTCCCGTCCCCTTTTACCCCTTCTCTACTTACGCTACATCGATGACATCTTTATGATCTGGACGCATGGCCAAGAAACACTGGAGACATTCCACAGAGATTTCAACAACCTACACCCCACCATTAACCTCAGCCTGGACCATTCCACACGAGAGATCCATTTCCTGGACACCACAGTACAAATCAACAATGGAAAATTAGACACCACCCTCTACAGAAAACCCACTGACTCATACAGTTACCTACATGCTTCCAGCTCCCATCCAGTACACATCATACGATCCATCATCTATAGCCAAGCCCTTCGATACAACCGCATCTGCTCTAATCCCACAGACAGAGACCAGAAACTTCAGGATCTCTACCAAGCATTTATAAACCTCAACTACCCACCTGGAGAAATAAAAAAGCAAATTGAAAGAGCCAAACGAATACCTAGAAACCATCTACTACAAAACAGACCCAAGAAAACCAACAATAGAACACCACTTGTCATCACCTACAGCTCCCAACTTAAACCTGTCCAACACATTATCAATAGATTACAGCCTATACTGGAACAGGACACTAAACTCCAAGAAGCTCTGGGAGACAGACCCATAGTCTCCTATAGACAACCACCTAACCTCAAGATGATTCTTACCAACAACCACAGGACATACCACACTAATACCAACCCTGGTACTTTCCCTTGCAACAAACCCCGCTGCCAGCTTTGTCCACATATTCACTCTGCTGACACAATTATTGGACCTAACCAAGTGAGTTATAAGATCAAGAACACATATTCCTGCGCCTCCAGAAATATAATCTATGCTATCATGTGCCGGAAGTGTCCGTCTGCTATGTACATTGGACAAACGTCTCAGACACTTCGCCAAAGAATCAATGCCCACAAAACAGACATTAGACAGGATCACAAAGAAAAAACAGTTGCTTGTCATTTCAACCAGAAAGGACACTGTCTCAATGACCTGCTAACCTGCATCCTACTTCAGAAGACATTCAAATCTGCACTTGAAAGGGAATCCTCTGAACTGGCATTCATGCTAAAATTCGACACTCTCCGCAGGGGACTTAACAAAGACTCCAGCTATCTTACCCATTACAAAGATAGCTTCCCCAATTATCACCTCTAATACTATTAACTCACAGACATCTACCCTTCCCCACCTCTAATATCATTAACTCACAGGCATTCACTTTCCTTTCCCCCCCCCCCGCATCTCCCTTCTGTTCTGAAATGTGATTTGTCCTTTTCATATGTGTTCATTTTTTTAAATTGTATCCTTTGGTATATATGGCTGTGACTATTTTCTTCCACTATTTGATCTGAGGAAGTGGGTCTGGCCCACGAAAGCTCATCATCTAATAAACCATCTTGTTAGTCTTTAAAGTGCTACATAGTCCTGTTTTTTGTTTCAGAACATATAGATGGTATCATGAGATTCTACATAGACAAAGAACCATGGTCACCTTCATTGTTTGGTAGTTTGATAATGATTCAGCCATCCAGTATCTTTATTTAATCCATAGGTGTGAGAATCGAAGTGTGAATGAATTATAGTTCCAGACCTTTCCTGTGTATTTGGTTTGTGCAATTGGTCTGTAACAAAACAGCTACTTGAGGATATATTAATGAATGCCCAGGAAGATTAAAGTGTTCCCAAACAGATGAGCATTCATTAACAGATCTTCAAGTATCTGTTTTATAACAGACCAATTCCACAAGCCAAATACACAGGGAAACTCTCTCCTGCACCAAAATTCTGTCCCAGACTCCACACACCCTCTGTAGAAAAGTGCAGCTCTTGACCACCTATCAAAATCTTGGAGTGGCCCACATTAAAAATTATTGCCCATCCCTGGACTACACAGAGCCCATAAGCTGGTTTCTCCCAATGTGTCAGAGAGCAGCAGCAGTAGTCACTAGGGCAGATGGAAGAGGCCATTACCAGCAAGAATGGCTCTGCACTTGTTTCCCACTGGCAACAGAATTCCAGGAAAGCTGACTATGGTGATGTGAGATCCAAAACTGTATGCTGGGAAATGTAGTCCTGGAGTTTAGAAAACCCAAGAGGAAAATCGGAAGCATGAGTGTGTTTGTGTTAAAAGGAGTTAGGGGCTGCTGCTGCAGCAAATATTTCTGCAGCATTGGGACTGAGGATTTAACATGGACAGACTCTACCATTTTTCAAACCCATTTGGTCAACCACACTTTGGAGGCCTATCGCACCTCACACAGAGCAAGTCTAAGGGGCTATTGTCTGCTGGCTCTGAGAATGAAGTAAAGAAACAACAATTATCAAAAACCAGAGACTAGATTCACTAAGTACATTACACAGACACCTTTATTTTTTCCCAATTAGCCATCAAAAACCATTCCATTCCGAGATTGGGTTGTTTAGAACTTCCGTTTAAAATACAGGGTAGATCTCCTGATATCACCAGCAGAAGGAGGGTTTCCAGAATCGAGTGCTTCTCTAGGACTAATCACTGGAGTGGGGGTAAGGAGAAGAAATGTACGTCTGATTCCTTACATGTGAAATAAACTCAGGCACACTGAGAAGATTCTTTCTATTATTCATCTCTAAATGGAAACTGAGGGTGGTCCTCAAGCCTATAAAAGAAAACATTTATTAACTATACCCATGTAAATGCATTACCAAGACTTCTGAGTGCAAAACAGGAATCTCAAGGAGCAGACTTGCAATGCTATCCATCGGCTGTAGGGGTTTCTTTAGGCCCCTCACAGTACTACCCAAGCACATGAGTGCTCTGATGTGTAGTGTCTATTGAGATGATCTTACAACAGAGTTTATAACTAATGCCTGTGTTCCCTTGGAAGTTAATAAAGCTCAAAGAAAACATGACTGAATGGGGCACAACTGTCTGTAACTGCCAAGGGCAGAAGGCTGTTATGAGAGATTGTTATTCTCAGTAAACAGTGAATCTAGAACAAGTAATACTGGGCTGTGATGAAGCTGGGAAAATAGTTTTAAAAATGCACATAGGCCCAAACAGTAAAGTTGAGATCCTGCTCTGAATACAAACGTTGGCTGTTTTTGTTTACCCTGTTGCAGAGATAAAGGCTGCCCAGATCAAAGTCTATTTAATCTAGATCCAAATTTTTGCAAAGATCCGTGTTGTGAGGGTTCTGAGAGTTCAACTGTCAGGTGCGCCCAGTGGCTCTGCGCAGAGCTAGGGATTTATCCACAAAGGAGAAATGTGCAACTCTCTGATCCTTCAGCTAATCCGCAAGGTGCTCTCTGTTAGCTGGAGATTTCAGGTGTAGGGAGCTTGCTCTGAGGAAGTGAACTCTGTCTTTTTGCCTTCACTCTCATCCCCTTCCTTCCATAGACTAGGACATACAGGCCACAGGCAGTACCAGACCCTGCCAAAACAATAGATGCAAAATCTGCAGACATATCTCCACTCCTACAGCGATCAATACTTCCTACACCATCCCTTCCAAGATCTATGAATCCTACAAACACCCATGACAACATGTAGTCAGCATCATCCAGTGTACTAAATGCCCTAACAACCACAATTATATGTTCGAATCACCTAACACAGGAAAATAATACCCAAACACCCTATCACTTGTGGGTGAACACTTCATCCCAGAGTCTCTGTCCTACCAGTTCTCATCAATGTTCCCTCTAATCTTTTCCACTGATCCATTGCATAAACTTTTCTAGGTGACCGAGGCATATGCTAATATGCATCACCAGTAGAAAGAAAACCTAGCTATGGGTGCCCTGGTAAACAGCTGGGCAGCATTTGAATCTCTTCTGAGTGCCTGCTCCAGTGCTCAGCTGACAGGGAACACTGGTCCTCATCCTCAAAGAAAATCTGCACAATACTTTGAAAAGATCAATCTGGGAGCTTAACTTTGCTAGTCAGTAAAAATCATGGACTGAAAAGAGACTGTTGTAATAATGCATACAGCTACTCTGTAAACTTCTAACAATCCCTCCTCCCTCCCCAGAGCTGCCTTCTCCTCTTTTCTCCTCCTCCTGTCCCCATACAACTGCAGGGGTGTTAACATGCCAGTAGGGATGTTAAATTCTGTTTAACTGGTGAAACATATTGTTTAGCCGGTTAATGGTAGGGAGGTGGGGGCCACTCTAGCTCAGCTGGTCTGAAGTGGTCCCCCCATCTGATGCTGGACTGGAGTGGGGCTCAAGCAGCCCCTGCTTTTGGGGCGTGGGGGAGGTATTTCCTGCCATGGACAGAGGCTAGAGCACCCCTGTCTATGGTGGGCTATCTGTTGCAAGCAGGGAGCTGTTCCAGCCCCCACTGGTTAATTTTAACTAGAAAGCCTCATCTTAATAGGACACTTACTGGTTAACCAATTAAACATTCACATCTCTACAGGCCACTTCACCTGAATGGTCCTTTGAAATATGTGTTAACTGTTTATGCTAAAAAAAAAAAAAATCTGTTCCTTGTATTTATCTGTGACTGTTTCCCAGCCATGAAGAAGAGTTTTCTGTGAAAGCTTGTTCTTTAGCAAAAGAAATTGGTCCAATGAAATACACTGCCTCACCCACTGTGTGTCCTAGTTTCCTGTGGGCTGTGATGCTCTGGTCTAGTTTTGGTTGTTGGGTTCAGCAAGAGGGTGGTGGGTGGTAATGGTAGCATGCGATATCCAGATCAGACTAACAGTTCAGGTGATCTCTTCCAGCCGTAAACTCTAGGACTCCATTCCAGTTCTAATAGCTATGATCCTAAGTCGGGATGGGCAATAATTTCTAATGGGGGGCCACCCCAAGATTTTGGTAAGTGGTCAAGGGTTACACTTCTGTGGAGGGGGCACGGGGTCTGGATCGGCAGGTGGGGTGTAGAAGGGAGCTTGGGACAGAGGACTGAGGTGCAGGAGGGAGTGTGGGGTCTGAGAGGGAGTTTAGGTGAAGGAGGGGATTGTGATATGGGTCAGGTGCTGGGGTGAAGGATCCAGGAGGGGTTATGGGTTCAGAAGAGGAGTCTGGCCTGTTGGAGGGGGTGCATGGTCTGGGAGGGAGTTGTGACCTGGGGGAAGCGGTGCAGAGGTTTTGGGTGGTTATGTAGGGCAGGGGAATAGGATGCAGGGTCGGGGAGGGGCATTCAGGAGAGGAATCTGGCCTAGAGGAGGTGGGGAGAGGAGATACAGAGGGTTTGGGTGGTGGCCTGGGGCAGGCAGTTGAAGGGAGAGAGGGGCTGGGGTGCCAGAGGCAGTCTTTAGCTGGGAGGCATTTACCTAGGCGGCTCCCAGCCAGCAGCTCTGCAGAAAACTGAGCCTGCCTGCCTGTGTCCTGGGTTGCTGCTCCACGTGGTTCTGCTCCAGCACAGAGAGGTGGGGGCAGGAGGTGAGGGAGTGAGGAGACTTCATTTGCTGCCCCTGTTTTCAGCAAAATTTCCTCAGTTCCTATTCGCTGGGAACTGGCCAATGGGAGCTGGGGGATTTTGCTAAGGGTTGGGGTCAGCGGGTGAAGCTTTCTCCTCCCTGCTTGGAGTGTATAACAATTAGCAGGCTGCTGTGTAAAGCTGCAGCAGCTGTTGTGTAGTAAGAGTGCCAGCGAGCAGTGATGTAATGAGGGAGACACGTGGGGGAGGGGCATTTGCCCCCAGGTGCCATGCTAGGGAAGTACCAATTTAGTCCCCCTCTGCTGTCCCCGTCATCTCTTGGCTTGTCTGCTCCACCTCTGTCTGCTGGAGCCTCCTCCTCGCCTCTCCGCCCCCAGGCCGAACCTCTTCCACCTCTGCCGGTGGGTTAGTGCATTCAGGGGCCCAGCCCCAAACTGGAGAGGGCAGAGGAAGATGCAGTACAAGCTCCCCCCTCTCCTCCCAGGGTCAGGCTCAGCTCTGCGCCAGGTTCAGGGCCCTGCCGCGCGGTGATGGCGGGGGAGGGGAGCATGCAAATTTTGCCTTTGCCCCTGGGTGCATAACACCCTTGCTACGCCTCTGCTGGCGAGGTGTCTGCAGGCCAGATGCGGTAGCTTGGCAGGCCAGATCTGGCCTGTTAGCCGCTTCTTGCCCACCCCTGTTCTAAGTACATCCGTTGTTATCATGAGGGTCAGTATAACACAAAATCTGATCGCTTTGTGACCACTGGAGCCATTCTCCTGCCTCTCCAGAGAGCTCTAAATACAAAGCATTGAGACTCACGGTGTTAACTTCAGGTAGGTAATGTTTTTGTTCATCCCATCAATGATTTTCATGTCCTCAGCAGAGAGTTGGAAGTCAAAAACCTGAATAGAAGACCGCATTAAACGTTGGGTTATTCCTGAAGGGGATGGCTCTTTGAAGCATGAGTATGTGCATTTACAGATGCACAAGCCTCATATTAAGTGAAATGGAAATGAAAGATGTATATTAATCTGAGCCTGCTTTTTTCACTATATTTTAGATATTTCCAAGGTGAAGGGCATGCAGCTATGTAACTGCTGTGATCTCCTTTCTGTGAATTTCATCCTGAAACTTCTAGCAATACTCTGCACATGGTATAATAGGTAGTCTGCAAAGGCAGCTACCACTTTGAAAGTAAAGGGCATGTTACAGAGAAGACACGCTCTGTGCTCTCTTCTGGAAATGTTCTCTGTTTTCTTCTTTCCTTTAATCTAGAATCAGTCAGTTTGATATTGTACGGTTTGCTCCTTAGGTATGGGAAATAGAGCAAGAGATCCCATAGGAAGCTGATTTACCTAGCAAAACTGATCCTGGGCAAAAATGGGCAGGGGAGGACAGAACCAGGTTTGGGGATAATCAGTTGTCTAGGCAAGAGGGGCAAAAACAGAAAAGGGGCACTCTCCTTGGGGAAGATCATTTGTTTTTCCAAAGCTCAGACAGGACCCTTATCCAATTGGATGTCAAGAAGAGGGTTGTAGTCATTCTGGGTACATCTAAACTATGCTAGACTTTCAAAAGAGGATATGCAAATTTAGCAGGAATTTGCATTTATTCTTTCACGGTCACTTTTGAAAGCAGCACTTTCGAAAGCAGCGCTTTTGAAAGTGAAAATAATCGGATGCAGTTTTGTCGGCGAACCCTCCTGTTTGTTGACAAGCTGCTTTTCCTTAAAAAATGAGGTTTACATGGTTTGTCGTTCCGTGGGAATTTGCATATCCTCTTTCGAAAATCTCGCGTTGTCTAGACATAGCCTCTGGGAAAGGACTCTACAAATCAGTTGCTCCCTCAAAATATTGCCTTTGGGAGACACAAACACTCCAGGGTTTTTTTCATCGGCTATTATTATTTATTCTCTAAGGGGTGCCAAATTAAACAGCTCAAATATTAAAGTGGCAAAAGGATTCTCCAAGAATAGAGAACGTGCCTTAGAACTGCACTGAAAAATGGTTGATAGTTCTTGGGCAGGATGCTGCAATAGTGCAATGTACAAGGCACAATATTTCTCAGCTCTCAATGTGGTCTCCTTTAAGAGTTAAGGAAAGGGTGCCCCTCATTCTCTTCTCTCTACACTCTTGTTTTACCTGGAAGTTTTCTTCAATACGCTCTCTGGTGAAGCTCTTAAAGAGGACCACGATACCACGCTGCAGCTGGTAGCGCAGAGCTATTAGAGCAGGACTTCGGTTGTATTTTTTTGCAATTGCACCCAATACAGGGTCATCCAGCAGAACTGGGGTGCTTAGATCGATCCTACAGGGGAAACAGACAAAACAGGGGACATTTCTGGGATCAGGAATGCAGTCACCACAGCCAAGTGAGGACAGTACCGGTACAATCTAAGATAACATTCTAGGTCTTTTCCAGCTCTTGTTTTTATTGTATAACTCTTTAAATATCATTTGGAAGAGAGAGGGCACTTCCCCTCCCTCCGACCCATTATTGACGTTTTAAACCTGGGAGCAAAGCCCAGTTTCTTTCCTTACCACATCTTCCCTCGCTGTGAGCCCAGAGTATGAAAGGCTTCAAGGAGGATACCATTGGATTTGCAGAAGGCCAGCAGTTTGCTTTGGTTGAGGTAAGGGTGACATTCAACCTGCAGAATCACCCCCCAAACCAAAATTGAGATTTTAGAGAATTTGAGCAGCAGCAGCAGCAGGTGGAAAAGAGACAGAAGATGTTATGTCAACAGGATTCAGAATGTGAAAATTTCAAATATACTGGTATTAAAATACAGCCCAATGATCCAAATGACCATGGGGTGCAATTTAATTGATAAGAAATCCCAAACAACATTTTATCTAGTAGAGAACAGAAGATAAGACATATTGGCTGTGTCTACATTGGCTGAGACACATCGCAATTGCAAATCCGCGGGGAATTTAAATATCCCCCGTGGCATTTACATTTACATGGCTTTCAAGTAGGAATAAGAGATCCTCCAGAAAAGGGCTTATTTTCTGGAGAATCACGTCTAGACTGGCGCTTTTCTCCGGCTTATCCCCAAGCCGGAAAAAAGCGGCAGCCATGTAAATGCAAATGCCGCGGGGGATATTTAAATCCCCCGCGGATTTGCAATTGTGATGTGTCTCATTAGCATCCCTTTTCCGGAAAGGGATGCCAATGTAGACACAGCCATTAAGGGAGGACAGGCTCAATAAAGATTTTTAGTGAGGGCCACAGCATGCTTGCATTCCTCATGTGTTTAGTTCCACTGTGTTCTCAGTAAGTGTTTTAGATGCAGATTTTGGACCATTGTGTATTGTTACCAAGCTAGGATATGGATCAAGATATTGAACTGGATTAACTACAATGACCATGAAAGCAATTTAAAACATCAAAAGTACCCTTTACCTATATATTATTCTCAATGAAGAACTTGGGAGGAGTTTCTGCTATACTAATTTTGAAAAAACCCCAGAGTTTTCAAGAAGCAAAATTACTTTCAACAACTGAATTCTATGCATATCCTGAGCTATTTTGCTTATCATAAACAAGTCATTTTTTTCTCTTTATCCAGTGGGTATAGAATACATCTGGGTATTTACATGAAGGGTAGGCAAGTGGATTGGAAAATAACACAATCCATCTGAATCAGCTGTCTCTGATTATTAACTGAAAGCCACGTTCCTGAGTATGTGTTTGGCTAATCTGGTAACAAAACATTCTCCTATTCCAAACAGAGAGATGTTGGTGCTCTAAATGTTCATTCCCATATCCGGGGAATATGAGGTAGCAAGAGAAGACCTCTGGATGTACAGGGAAGTGGCAGTGCCTTTCTTTCTCTGACCCTTCTCAAACACTGTTCTATGGTATTTTCTATTTTATTCTTTCCTGATTTGTCTAACTTTGTCATGAATTCAGTGATGGGAGCAAACACAGCCCTTATTCCAAATAACATAGAACTATATATTTTTTTCCAGAACTTGAACCTCAAGCTATAGTTCTAATGGCCTCTGTCTTAAACATCAGCTAGTCCCAAAACCTACACATTCTGAATAGTTCAATAACAGTCTAACTTGTGTCTACTGGAACTGGAAGAATAAGGAAGTTTCCTGTTTGAATTAAAAGAAAGGCTGGGCATTAGCTCCTACTGCGAAAGGCATGCTGGAGTTTCTCATTCCTTTGAGCACTGAGTTTCTTCCCGCATTAAGGAAACCCTTAACAGACTAGAAGTTACAAATTTTGTCTAACTGAACTCTATTAGATCCCCATCTTAGGGACAGAGTTACCTGGTTGAGAACAGGTTTGTACTTGAGCCCGGCTTTGTTCAGGATCATTTCCAGCTGCCTGATGTTGAAGTTGGAAACCCCGATCGACTTCACCAATCCTGCATCTTTACATGCTTCCATGGCCTGGTCAAAACAACAACGGCCAGTTCTATTATCACAACTGGCAGTATAATTTCCACACACATTAAAAATTATGCTCAACTGGGCTCGCTCAATATACAATTATTGCACCAAAATGTTTGTATACAGACATGGAAGAGAAGTTTGTTCTATTACAAAATTCCAGCCATTCACTTCGGCATCACGTGTTTGTGGAAGCCACAGTTGAATAAAGACATTTTCTTCCCCAGTTGAAAGCAGACCAGTGAGTCTCAAACTGTGGTTGGGGACCCCAAACTGTGTCATAACTCAATTTAATGGGGTCACCAGGACTGTCCAAAGACCAACCCCCACCAGTTAGGTCCAGGTTATGGGTTACAAGGCTCAGGTTACAGGACCTTGCCTCGGGTTGAAGCCTTTGGGCTTTGGCTTTGGGTCTCCCGACTCCGGAGCAGCGGAGCTTGGGAAGGATTAAGTGTAGGCCATGTGGTAATTTTTGTTATCAGAAGGGGGTTGCAATACAAGAAAGTTTGAGAACCCCTGAAGTATATAATCTCTCTCGTTTCTGCCTTACACACAAAGAAGCTCAAAGACATAGTGATACCCAATCACTGCTAGTGAACACTGAAATCAGGATACTGCGTAAGTAAGGGACTATTAATGCTACTTTAAGGGTTTTATAGTACAAAAGTATCTGAGAATTAAAAACACATTGCAAAGGCAATTTTCTTTCTCTGAATAGTCACATCTCCACACCAAATGCCGTGAATGATCCACTTGCACCCTGACTTGATTAGCTTAATTAACACAAGCAGCTTCTCCCTTCTATATATTCCTGCTTCGGTAACTTCCACTTTAATTGCTCTGATGAAACACTGAAAGCTCATGCCCGAATACATCTGTTAGTCTCTAGGGTGCCACAGGACCCCTCATTGTATTTACTGATAGTAGCCATGAATTGTTGTGTGAGATACACGTTTCCCTATCCTGATCATAGGAAATGACTTCAGAGTCTCCAATCAGGAGCAGTGCTGTGGTAACAACACTACTGAAGCTAAATCCTGTTTAGTAAGTATTTTCTATTATCTGTTACAAGCAGAGTCCATTGAAGAGAAGGCATAAATATTAGAGGAGAAGTTTTAGCTTTTTTCCATTTGAATGAGGGTGTTACGTTAGTGCTTGTGTAAGTGAGGGACAATTATTTCCAAGAATAATATGAACAGACACTATATCAGTTTTCCCCAAATCTCTGCATGACCTGCTGTTGCTTTGTATTTAATTTCTGGCCTTTCTTTAGAGAAAAGCAGCAATGCGATTAAACTAAGTGATGGACTTTATGGTGGGAGGAAGTGTGGACAGAGTTTGATCCTAGCTCTTCAGCAATGACAGGTTGCCCCACTAATAGGCTGCAATCTGGAGCTGCTCAAAGAGCATTAGCTAACGAATTTGGGATCAATGGAGTTCTCATTTTGGCTGACTCCAGGGAAAAATATTTCATTCCTCCTCTGTGGAAAATATATCACGTAAAGCCCAGATCATAATTCTGTCCCTGAAAATGACATCGGCAATATCACTGCCCTAAGAAGAGAAGACCAGAACATCTCAAAGTGCAGTTTTGCTCTGCAAAGTGATTTTGTTAAAAAAATAAAATAAAAGACATTACATAGCTTCCTGTTGGTTGTCTTGCAGTGATTACCCCATAAAATCGGCTCCATTTACAAGTACAAACATATTTCACTTGCCCTGAACACTCAAGAAAGGCTGGACTGTGCACAGTTATTTTACCACTTTAATTATCTCATTCAGACAGGGATGTAGTTAACCTCCTCTAGTGTGGTGAGGCTGCTCCCACACCAGTCCTAATGTTTAAAGAGCTTCTCAGGGCATAATTAGCCCCAAGCCACTGCACCTATGAGGCTTGTCAAACCTGGAGAAAGGAAGGACCTTAAAAGGGAAGAAACTGGCTCGTTCTGGGTGGGACTCTGATTTTCTCCTGGGGAATCTGTTTGAGCACACATGCCTTCTGAGGCAGTGGTGGAACTGGCTTATGCTTCTATTTTTGTAGCCTTGAGACTTTGTTTTCATTGCCTGGGCACAAATAGGAGTCCAGATCTCCTCCCAATGACTATTGACCTTTCTCTCTGAGTGAGACTGCAAGGACCCGGCCTTTGTTGTGGGCTGCAGAATTACTGAGACTTTCTTCATTTGGATTATTTTATATCTTGTGAAGGGGCCAGACATGTTGTCTATCAGATGCAGGCAGAGAGCTCTACCCGACACTCTGAAGCAGGTCTATTGTAACAGAAATATCCAGAAAAGCATGTCTGAAGGGAGAGCGATGCCCCATCACACTCCACGATATAACTTATCCCAGCTGAGACAGTCATGCTGGTATAAACATGCCTACAATGGGAAAGCGTATTCCCTCAAATTGAGAGAAATAAAATACCCCAGTGTAAGCAGCAAGGAAAAGCATATCTGCCTTCAGGGCTGGCCTTACCACGAGGTGAACTGAGGCGGCCACCTCAGGTGCCAGATTGTGGGGGGAGCACCACTAGGACCCAGAGTATAGAAAATTGTGTCTGCCGCCGATGCGTATGTAGGTAGCAGAGCAGTACCATGAGAGGAGTAGAACAGGAAGAAGGCAGAATTGAGACCTTTCAAAGTTTTGGCCCAAGCAAGGGGATATGGGGACATCATTTGAGCTCACTGCCTTAGGTGCCAAAATGTTGTGGGTCAGCCCTGTCTGCCTTTACTTTAGGGGTTGTACCAATTTAACTATTTTTCCAAAACACACCCCTAAATGCAGCAATACAGTGAGACTAAGACTGTGTGTGCACCCGGTGTTCTCTGCCATTTGAACTGGACTCTTTCCAACTTTTGCACCATCACTAATAAGAACAGTTCAATTATACCTTTGCAACCCCATTGTCTTCAGATTATGCCCTCGGTGACCCCTGAGCAACATCATCCTCTTAACACAGGTGTAACTGATCTGAATCCCAAGCACTGTTACAGGCTGGGGACCAACTGGGTAAGTAGCAGTTCTGCAGAAAAGGACCTGGGGATTACAGTGGACGAGAAGCTGGATATGAGTCAATAGTATGCCCTTGTAGCCAAGAAGGCTAATGGCATATTAGGGTGCCATAGGAGGAGCATTTCCAGAAGATCCAGAGAAGTGATTATTCCCCTTTATTTGGTGCTGGTGAGGCCAGATCTGGAGTATTGCGTCCGGTTCTGGGCCCCCTGTTATAGAAAGGATGTTGATGCATTGGAAAGAGACCAGCAAAGGGCAACCAAAATGATTAGGGGGCTGGAGCACATGACCTATGAGGAGAGGCTGAGGGATTTGGGCATATTTAGTCTGCAGAAGAGAAGAGTAAGGAGGAATTTGATAGTAACCTTCAGCTTCCTGAAGGAAGGTTCCAAAGAAGATGGAAAGAGGCTGTTCTCAGTAGTGACGGATAGCAAAACAAGGAGCAATGGTCTTAAGTTACAGTGGGGGAGATCTAGGTTGGATAGTAGAAAAAACTATTTCCCTAAGAGGGTGGTGCAGCACTGGAATGGGTTTCTTAGGAAGGTGGTGGAATCCTGGCTTGACAAAGTCCTGATTGGGATGATTTAGTTGGGGTTGGTCCTGCTTTGGGCAGGAGGTTGGACTCTATGACTTCTTGAGGTCTCCTCCAGCCCTAGGAATCTATGTTTCTATGAATTTAGTAAGAAAAATGTGTTGATGATTCCAAGAGGCAGCTTCTTAGCCCAACGTAATCAACCAACTATGGAAAAATGGGAGCAAAAACCAGCCAAAACTTAGGCCATGTCTTCATAGACGGAAGAACAATGCTGTTGTGATCAATCTTCCAGAGTTCAATTTAGCGAGTCTAGTTAAGAGGGTTCAGAGGGTGCCGCCACCTGCTGCAGGTACTCCTGTATCTGTTAGGAGTAAGGGAAGCTGACTGGAGAGTTTGTCACCATAAGCCTTTCACTATGGGAACGGCGAGGAAAGGCAAAACAAGGTAGGTGTGTTCCAGCTACGTAATTAATGTAGCTGGAGTTGTGTATCTTGATTCGACTTTCCCTATGAGTGTTGGCCTGGTCTTATTTTTGTCACTAAAGCTGGCAGCTATGATGTTCAACTATACATACAGGAAGCAGATGTGTTAAGCGTGAATCCACATTTTATCAACAGGAAGTTCAACAACACATTTGCTAACAATTCCAGCCTCCTACATACAGAACAATCACATTCTCCATATCTATCTAAAAAATGTCATTGACTAAAACTTCCCAGAATGCTAAACACCATCTAAGTAAGAAACTGTGGTTGAGTAAAAACATTATCTGTGTTATTGTTTAATATTTTTGTTACTCACCTCCCAAGTTTGACGCAGGTCTACAATATCGAAAATGACCTTACCATTTTCATCCATGGGTAATAGATCTGGCCCAGGCTTAAAAACAAAAAGAAAATCCCCTTAAGTGTTGGTGTTTTATACAAATGGATTTTAATTATTTTGGGGCTAAGGAAAGAGTTTTGATGAGGAGGAGTGGTGGAGGATAAGTGTTGAAATCTAAATCTAGCAAAAACAATAGAATGGTTTCAGCTAAACCACTTGACTTCCCACAAGCTCAAAACATTTGGATGAGAAAGCATGAGGTGGATGATTGCCTAGTCACCAAGAATTTGCTCTACCAGCAACTCCTATGAGTTCTCATATAAACATCTTATTAGTTCCCTTTCTTTTAAGTCCTTTATGGAAGGACACCAGCAGCATCAGAACAAAAGTGAAATAATTTGATTTAGAACCACATTGAACTGAACTGAAGTTTCTACTTCTCTAAGGACAGAGCAGCAACTGTAAATTGTCAAACTGAGCTAGTGAATTTATCTGCACACCACCTTTGAGTAAAGTTCCTACACATGGCTCAAATATATAGTGTATCTTATCTTCCATGATCAAAATTCACCCTAGATGCTTAGAAAGAGTAAATAAGAGGATAAATGTTAATTCTGTAAAATTAATTAGCTCAGGGAACAATTCAATAAAATACATATTTTTAGTGGAATAGAGTGAAGCCAAGTAGCATATGATGTATTAATAGCAAAGATTAATAGTATAAGGCTGTTAAACTACATGCTATCAATGAGAGACAATACAAGTCCCTCTCTCAAATACTGAATTAAGGAATACCCCATTAGCATTTTTTTTGTCTCTTGTCTTCCACTCGAATATGCATCATAGGCTACATCTGTAGGCTGGCTGCATGATTACATAGAGTACTTTTTTTTTAACATGCTCTGGCCCATGGATATATTATCAAACATTTTGCTTTTCCTATGTATATTTGTTAAAGAGATGTTTACCTTTAGAGACGTGGGCATATGGATAATGAAGAGATCAAGGTATTCAAACTGAAGTTTCTTCAGTGATTGTTCCAGGCAGCTTCGGACAAGTTCAGGACGGTGAAAGTTACTTGCAAGCTGTAATGATTCAAAACAGTTTTTTTCTGAAGAAGTCCTCTCTTGTCTGCTTTCTCAAAGGCTGTTTCTGCAAAAACTACTTTTCTAAAATGTTTTAATCAAGGCACACCACTGGATTTGCCTTTTTCACAGAGGGGTTGGTTTGCGAGCTGTTTGTGTGCAAAGTTGCACATCAGAGTGAGAAATGAATATTTCCTGAAGAAGCAGAGTGAGGGAAAAAAATGGTTAGGATGTCAGAAGTGCACTTGGTCAGTATAGGAACCCTATGTGAGGCCAATTTAAATTGTGGCCAAATTTATTCTCCTTGATTATTAAGCGTCACTGTGTTGTCTGACTTCAGGAGCAGGCCTTTGGAAGAAGGGAATGGAAGATATCCCTTGTATATGACTAGGTTCTGCACGAGAGGTGAAAGTAACTTAAAATTTCTTACAGGTACTGTCTTATTGAAACCTGGATCCCTGCAAGCTCTTTAAATAGCTCCCTTCTGGCTTTTGCTGCAGCTCAGCCAGCTCTTGCCAGAACTGCACACCTGGGTGCACTCACTTACTTTTCCTTCTGTTCTGCACACTGTTCTGGGAACCAGGAGATGGGAGTACAAACAAATCCCATTTCTAATAGACATCAGTTCTAATGTGGAAAAAAATCCCATCCCAAGAACCCCCTTTACTGTGTGGTTCTACTCTGAAATGTAACTCTGCAAATATGAGAAGATGATGTGAATATTGACACCTTATGAGTCAATACAAATGTATCCCATTTACAAAAGGGGGCATTTCTAATTGCCAGTTCTACAAACTCAGTATGGCTCAAGGTGGGTTCTTCGCTTCTTCTCCATCATCTCCAGAAATAAAGATGCAAAGATGCTTCGGAACAAATTATGCTCTCAGTGACACCTTTCAAGCCCACTGTTTTAGAATCTAGCTCTCAGGGTGTGTCTACACAGAAGGGCTGAACTAGAAATAAGCTACTCAAATTGAGCTACGTCAATTGTGTAGCTTCTTTCAAAATACGGAGCGTCTACACAGCACTTATTTCGATATAGAGCACTCTTCCTCCATCTTCCCTTACTCAGGAGTCGGAGTAAGAAGTCCTCCAGCTTGACAGTATTTTGACACTATTTCGAAATAACTGCCAGCTGTGTAGACGCAGACTAAGTTATTTTGGAATAGCGTTGCAGTGTAGACATACCCTCAGTGATAATTCCTTGCTTTAAATTAGTTTGTAGTACAGGTGCAATTGATTGGAAATTAGTAAACAATTTTATCAATGAAAGCCAAGGAGAAATGAAACCCATTCCACTCTCCTTTAGCCATGTTGTCTCTGTAGAGCTGGTAACAGTGATTCTTTCCATAGACTTCATAGTAGATAGGACTCTGAATGTACACAGGGAACAGAAAGGCTGAATAAGAAGGTGCCATTATTACATGATCAATTTTAAAACTAAATCCACATTTTAAAGGGAACCATAATGGTCCCTCATGCAGAGTCACCAGTGTGCACAGGAAGGCTACGTCTACACTGGCCCCTTTTTCGGAAGGGGCATGCTAATTTTGAAAGTGGGAATAGGGAAATCCGCGGGGGATTTAAATATCCCCCGCGGATTTAAATAAACATGTCTGCCGCTTTTTTTCCGGCTTGGGGAAAAGCCGGAAAAAAAGCGTCTAGACTGGCTCGATCCTCCGGAATAAAGCTCTATTCCGGAGGATCTCTTATTCCTACTTCAAAGTTTTCCCCAAGCCGGAAAAAAAGTGGTGGCCATGTTTATTTAAATCCGCAGGGGATATTTAAATCCCCCGCGGATTTAAATGAACATGTCTGCCGCTTTTTTTCCGGCTTGGGGAAAAGCCGGAAAAAAAGCGTCTAGACTGGCTCGATCCTCCGGAATAAAGCTCTATTCCGGAGGATCTCTTATTCCTACTTCAAAGTTTTCCCCAAGCCGGAAAAAAAGTGGTGGCCATGTTTATTTAAATCCGCAGGGGATATTTAAATCCCCCGCGGATTTCCCTATTCCCACTTTCAAAATTAGCATGCCCCTTCCGAAAAAGGGGCCAGTGTAGACGTAGCCAAAGTGTAAAAATAGTCATTGTGGCTAAATAAAATAAAACGTTCTGCCTGGTGACCTGTATTTTCAGGGGCATGAAGAAGCTGTTGTAGTTTTCGTTTCACACATGTAGAGATGAGCCTTGTGCTTATAACTTGTTCCTGATTATGGTTTCCCAATTCTGTGAATATCACTCCCGTAAAGGCAGCCCTTTTAATACTGGCCTTGAATAGATCTCAACATTCTCCATCAGTTAGACAAAGTAATGAGCAAAGGAAGCAGGACAATAAAAAGCCCATTGTTAAAACAAAACTCACTTACCTTTCCTGTGTAAAATATGTCCTCTCTTTTGACTGTTCCATCTGCAATCTTCTCGTGAACCGCTCGCCCAACTTCCTCCTCAGTCCCATAGACAAAGGCTCCATCAATATGGCGGAAGCCAACTTCAATAGCCACCTTTGTTGCTGCCTCACATTTACTTTTTTGAACCTACCGGTTAAGAATGTTTAGTGTCAATCTCTCTGTATTAGAAGTACTTTATGCTAGTCCTCTAGAGTTTTAAAGCCCATCAGAAAGACTCCAATGTGGAGTGGCACATTTAGAATTTTGAATTTAATTGAAGGGAAATTCAAGGGTTCTGAGCCTCATCTTCTGGAGCCCAGAATCTTACGTTATCATTGACACCACAGCAAAGCAAATAGAATATAGGTGTAAAAAAGCTACCATTCAGGTGTAGCACTCTTTGTTAGTCCCACTGTGCAAAGGAGTAAATGACTCCTTACACTGAAGGGCAACAGAGAATCTGGCGCGTTGTTCAGAATTCTTTTTTATAAGCATCAAAGGGAATTTAGGACAAGATCTGGAAACCAGGAACTGTCAGAATCAGATATCAACATACACTGTGGATTAGAACCCCCAATCTGGCTGAGCTGAGCTAATCATTTTACAAACATTTTATGATTTTTAAGCCAAACTCATGATCTTGTTGAAACTGAACTATGTTTTTGAATACTTGGATTTGGCAGGATTGCCCTACGTTGGAACAAAGTGTTTGAGGATGTGAGTTTTAGCCCATTATAGCTTATTCTCTAATTCTCTAATAAATGTGTTGGCTTTGAAAGTGGCACCGGACTCCTTGTTTTTTCTGAAGAATTATATTCTTGTAATATATATTAATTAATCTTTCACT
The DNA here is from genome assembly GCF_049634645.1 of Pelodiscus sinensis. Lineage (NCBI taxonomy): Eukaryota > Metazoa > Chordata > Testudines > Trionychidae > Pelodiscus > Pelodiscus sinensis. The sequence goes on from NC_134711.1 coordinate 110,819,481, forward strand.
CCAGACTCCAGAGTAATTTTCGGGCACTGTCAATAGATACTGAAACTAGATCTACTGAGATCTCATCTTGTAGCCTTTCTGGAGCGATAGAGGCAAAAGTTATACCAGTGCTCAGCAGTGTTAACCAATAGGTTAAAGACAAAAATCCATGAAAGCTTTACTTACTTCATCAGGGGAATAGGTACCAAATCCCACTGCAGGAATTTTATTCCCATCATTCATCTTGATACAACGGTCTTCATCAAGCTCCATATCTTTACAGAATTTCTTCAGTTCTTTGCTGAATACACTGCTTTGAACACTGCTGTGTGAGCCAGCGAGATCTTCAGATAGGAAAAACAGTATGAATTTCTATTGTAGTTGTATTTTTTTAGGATGTAGACTAGAAAAAGTAAATAAGATTGGTGCAGCAGGCATGAAGGAAAAAAAGGACAAATGCAAAGTGATAAAACTATCAGAAAACAAATTGTCAACATTAAACAGCAGTTCAAAGATCGGTCTCTTTTCTCAAAGTTTTTTGACTTAACATTGCTTCCTTGTGACACAACAGAAGTGGACAAAAGAACTCCCTTCAAATTTACAGCTACTGTTCAATAGATGCAAAGTGTTTCCAGCAAAAATATAATTAGAAAAAACACTGTAATCTTTAACATAGTATTTTAGAACCAACTATTGAAGGGCAGATATACCCCATCACCTTTTGTAGTGTGGAAGAGACTTATCACTGCCACATGGTCAAATCTAAAAGGGTGTTCCCCGTCCTGGGATTGTCAGTCTTGTACCTGTGGTTTTTTCCCCACATCCTTCTGAAAATCCCCTGTGGTCAGAGGGGATTGTCCCAATGTCTAGAGTCCTTATAACAACCCTCTCCAGCTGAGGTTGTGTGGTCTAATGGCCAGAGTCACTAGAGCAATTCTACACAGTTGGGATAATGTGACCAAACAACCAGAGTCACTATACAGCAGGCCAGGCCACCGCCTCAAGATAGGTGGTGGCCAAGTGAGGGGAACCCAGGCCTTCCCTTTCCACTGGGTTCTGTCTCTAGACCCTATCAGTGGCAGATTCACCTGCCAACAACTCAGAAGAGGTCAAACCACAGCACGCCAACCCATGAGCCGATTCTAACACCATTTCCTCTCTAAAGTTCCCTTGATCTCTTGCTACCTGAGTCTATGAAGTCTACAGCGTCCGTGGTCTGGTAGTCTAAGCACCCGCTGCAAAATCCCCTGCCTGGATACGTAGATCTGGTCTTATTTGGCTGGCCTCCAAGTTTTGGCGCACTTGTTGGAGCTTGCAGTGTATCTCCTTCTCCTCTAGCAGCCAGCACAGACTGAGCTCCTTTCCAGCATTTTATATACTGGTTCCAACTGGAACATACCCAGCAGAGAGGAAAGGGCACGACCTGTTCCGCAAACAAAGATATACCCCGTTACACAACACTTATCACATATTTACTAAGTTTTCAAACACAACAGAACAGAACAAATGAAATGACATATGAAAATATCAGAAGAGAACTGCCTATTGTTTAATTGTTCCTATGAATTACAGATTTGAGTGGCTTTGATCTACTAGCTCAAGGAATAAAGATAAGAAACTTAGTTATCAACATCGGAAACAAGACTTAATAACTACATTACAAAGAGAGCTTCATTCCCCCTCTCCCCAATAATCTAGAATGATGCTAGAGACTGGATTTGTTTTAAATGTAGAGTGGTGATCTCTTGACATCATCAGTGCTCTCTGTACTCCCGGGGCAGTGTATTCCTCTGAGACTAACCCCAGTAATGCAACAAAGAGAAGAAATGTGGGTCTTACTCTGTATAACATGGAAGAAAAATCAGGAATAGTGAAGGGATCCATTTTTCAATATTCATTTTTAAATGAATACTGGGAGGGGGGAATGCACCACAGAGCTAAAAAGAAAAGTTTTAATAAACGACCCACAGGCTGCTCTATGGTTAGAAGTTGAACTATGGAATACACATTGCAGGCCTCTCAAAGAGCAGACATGCAATGCTTTCTACTTAATATTTTAAAAAGAGAACCTATGACCATGGTGAGGACCACAAATGTGTGTGTGTGGGTGGGGAGGGATGGGTGGTAAATGGGACAATTGCCCCAGGTCCTGGTGATCTAAAAGGGCCTGGTGATCCATTCTGTCAATTGTTACTTATTAGCTGATTTTCTTCAATGTGCTTAAAGATTGTTAGATTATTTGCTCCATTATCTTTCCTTGTACCAAAATTAAGATGACTGCTTTATAATTCCTTTGATTGTTTTTATTTGCCTTTTTATAGATAGGTATTATATTACCCCTTTTGGGTGCATCTACACTATAGGGTTTAACTTGAAATAAGCTATGCAAACTGAGCTCCATCAATTGCGTATCTTATTTCAAAATACCTTATTTTGAAATAAGGAGCATCTAAACAGCACGTACTTCAAAACAGAGCACTCTTCCTCCCACTTCCCTTACTTCTCATACAATGAGGGTTACACGAGACGGAGTAAGAAGTCCTCTAGCTTGACAATATTTTGACACTATTGTGAACTAACTGCCTGCTGTGTAGACGTGGACTAAGTTATTTTGTAATAGAGCTAGTTTTTTAGAAATCATGTTGCAGTGTAGACGTACCCTTCCGGTCCTGAGGTATCTTTTCTAACCTCCATGAGTCATCTATTCCAACAGGTCCTGCAACTTCACGACATCCAAACTTGTCAAAGTGATTCTTAACTTGTACTTTTCGTACTTTAGCCTCAGAGTCCACCCCATTTACATTGCTGTCCTCTGTGTTAGGTTCGCAATGACTAGGTGGCTTTTGGAGAAAACTGTGACCAAAAAAAAAAAAAAAAAGGCATTGAACATTACTGCCTTTTTTTGTATTGTCTTTCCTTATTCATTTAGAAATGGGTCTAACCTGTCACTAATCTTCCTCTTCCTTCCCAGGTATCTGTAAAATGTTTTATTGTTTTAGCTAGTTTAATCTCCTTTTGTGCCTTTACCTTTCTAATTTTGTCCCTGCATGCTTTTGTTGTTTTTTATATATTCATCCTTTGTAATTTGACCTAGTTTCCTCCTCTTGTATAATTCTTTTTTGAGTTTTAGGTAATTGAGTATCTCTTACTTAATCCAGGGTGGCCTCTTGCCCTACTGCCTATATTTCCTATGCACTAGTACAGTTTACTCTGATGCCTTTAATAATGTCTTCTTTAAAAATCTACCAACTGTCCTGAGCTCTTTCACTCCTCAGACTTGCTTCCCATGGGCTCTTACCTAACAATTGTCTGATTACTAAATTCTGTCTTCTTGAATAGAATTTAATAGGGGTGAAAGAAATAAGTTTCTATAGAAATGAAATAGAGCTCTTTCAAAAAGCTTTGAGAGATTTATTTAATTTAATAGAAATTGGTCACTTTTCTGAAGCATTTTTAACCACCAGAGACTTTATCAGAGAATTACATCTGTCTCTAGAGTCTTTAGATGGGTTTACAAATTTTGCAGATCAATGGTAATTTTCTATTAAATTCTATGGGATGTTTCTATAAGGGAAAATGTACTTACTTTCACTGCAGTAAGGAGAAGTGAGTGTGCATACATGCAGATTATATATCTGAGTAAGAAGAAGGTGACATTTTTATAGTCACTTTTTTCAAATTGAACCACATTTTAAAAGAGGGGCGGGGAACCTTTTTTGGGTCAGGGGCTGCAACAAGCAACAACAAAATACCCACTGATGTGGCCTCCCAAGTGAGAAGCAGAAAGACAACACCCCACATTCCCCTCACACGCCAGAGCCTAGGAGGGGCCCAGCCTAGTAGAGTGTGTGTGCCCCAGCCCTGCCGTGGGGTGGCAGGGTGAGGGGGGAATGGAGTGACAGTGAGAGCTCCCCAGTGCTGGAGGGGCCTTGAGCATTGGGAGCTGGATCCAGGCAAGCTGGGGGCCATATCTGGCCACAGACTACATCTTTTCCATTGTAAACTGAACACATTTATTCTTGAAATCTCTTGAAAGGCAACTAGGGAACCACATAATATAATTCTTCTCTGAAAAGGGACTCCTTAAAAGTTACTATGTCAAGAATCATCTAAAAGCAAGGGGCCAGTTCTGTCCTTACTCACACCAGTTCAACCTCCATTGGTTTCACTAGCCCTTGATATACATCGGAGGCTGTTACATGATGAACCACGAGAGCGCTGATAATCGGCACAGTGAGTCAAGGTCTCACATTCTTATTTATCTGAGCCAATGAGAGTTCTGCCTGAAGGTCTCAATAACTATGGAGTAAGGAGCTCAAGATTTGACTCATGCCAATTAACTGTGCGATGCATTTGAAAATGAAGGGCCTTTACTTGCAATCCTATGTCACTCAGGCAACTGCACTGATGTCCGTGAGGGTTGATCAGCACGTGAGAGCTGCTTCAAAAAGTAAAGGGAGCAGTCGCTGATCCTGCAGCCAAATGTAGATGAGTGAGTGTGAGGGTGTAGCCCGGTGGGGCTCAGAGAGGTGCTCTCCCCCCTTGGGTTCAGTGGGTGGCCATTCCTGACCCACTCCCCAACATACCGTCTATAATAAAAAGTCCTTACGCGCCAGGCCTTGTTCCGGGCAGGGTGACAATATACCTCGAGGACCATTCTCAGGCCCGACCCTACTTCAGGGAGGGGCAACTAGACAGTTAGTACAAGGCCCAGACCTTGATTCCAGGTGGGTGGCAGCAAAAACAGTTTGTATGCCTAAGCGCTGGTTCAGGGCGGGGCTGCAGAGAGGCCGTTTATAAACCCAAATGCTGGTTCAGGATGGGGCTGCAGGCAAACACACACCAGTAGTTCAAGGCCCGTTTACAACAACCTCAGCCAGGTCCCCCTGCTCAAACGGGGATCCGGCTGCTGCACGGGAACAGCTGGGGGAGAGAAGGGAAGATTGCCACCCAAGAGTGGGGTGGCAGGGGGGAGGCAGGCCTGCCCACTCTGCTGCGTACCAGCCCAGGACCCTAGTAGCAACAGAGCATTCTAGTAAACAGGGGGCGACTATCCCTGGGCTGTTTCCATTTCCCCCCTCAGGCTGTACCTGGGTCCAGAGCAGGTCATCTGGGCACCGTGGTTTGGAGTCCTCCGGCCAGGTAAACAAACTCTCCAGGCAGTCCTCCAGTAATGGGCCCAGCAGCCCTGGCCAGTCCTCAGCTTCCCAGGGTCCAGCTTCTCTCTTTGGAGCGTGGCAGAGGCTACCAGCTTCCATGATTGCTGGGGCTTGGCTGGACTCTCTGGATGGCCTTTTATATCCTTGGCCCAGCCTCCTGGCTTCCTGTCAGGTGGATTGCTAAGGCCAGGTGCTGCCCACCAAGACTCAGGGAGGGGCTCCTCCCCCTTGGGGTCAGTGGGCGGCCAATCCGACCCACTACAGAGGTCAAAGGGATTCTGCCTGGGCTCAAGAGCCAGCCCATGCTGATCTGATTTCAAGAGTTGGCTCTTGATGGGTGTAGGGTTGCCAGATGGTTTCAACAAAAATACCGGACACACTTGACATTACATCACAATCTACATTACATATTACTTAGAAAATACCGGACATTTATTGTTTCTCATTTATATTTTTTCAATTTGTTTCCCGAACAGAAAGCTCAAATACTGGACAGTCTGGTTTAAAACCGGACATGTGGCAACTCTAGATGGGTGACCTGGGCAAGTCCTTCACTGCAGTTTCCCCATGTATAACATACATAGATTAGTGATACTTACCTTCCATTGCAAAGTGCTTGGGATCTAAGGTGCGAGAGCTCTATACACTTTCAGTACAACACAGCGAGTTTTAGTCACTACTAATATGGTTGGATTCTCAGGTAGTGACAGAGATAAAAGGCTTTGTAACCAATTACCTAAGTCCCCTGTTCTTTTCAAGGGCAGTCTTTGTTTGCTCATCCTATAAAGTCAATATAGTTTTGAATGATGTTAGCACATTTATTGTTTATCTCCCACAAAACATGAATTGACATGAAGCTATATAATAAGAGAGCGAGCCAGATAAAAAGGGGTTCTCCTGCCAGACTTTAAGAAATTACTAAGTAGCAAATAAGATCACCATTTTCTTCTCCATACTTACAAAAAGTAACACTCACCTATCATCAGCTTAATATTATAGTTGGAGTGTCACAGGATCTACCAGAGGGCCTTGCAGTTGATGGAGTCAAATGCTTTTGTCAAATCGAAGAATGCCATATACAGAGGCTGACGTTGCTCCTGACACTTCTTTTGTATTAGAAGGGCAGAAAATATCATATTGGTTGTTCCTTGCCCTGATTGGAAACCATATTGTGATTCTGGAAGGACTTCTTCAGCCAGTGGAAGATGGTTCAGAAGGACTCAGGCGAGAATTTTACCTGCAGTTGAGAGCAAGGAGATCCTTCAGTAGTTTTTGCAGTCCGTCCTGTCACACTTCTTAAAGGTGGTCACTATGACGGTGTCTCGGAGCTCTCTGGATATGGTTTCCTCTCTCCAGATCATCAGCATGAGGGAGCATAGGCAGGACAGCAGGGATGGACCTCCCTGTATGAATATCTTGGAGGGGATTCCATCAGTGCCTGTGGTCTTGTCTGTCATTTTTTTGTGGCTGTTTGGATCTCGCAGATGGAGGGTTCACAATCCATATCGATGCAGACTGGTAGACTGGTGATCCCACTGAAAATGCTGTCGTCAACAGTTGTGTCACAGTTGAACAGGTGGCTGAAGTGTTCCCGCCACCAGCTATCGATGCCATCTTTGGTCTTAATAAGTGAAGTTGCATCTACTGTATCGCAAGGGAGCGACACCCTGTTTTGACCGGTCTATAAATTGCCCTAACAGCACTGAAGAACTCATGACTATTGCTGGAATTGGCAGAGGCCTGTATTTCCTTTGCTTTGTCTCTCCACCACTTGTTTTTAAGGACTCTTAATTGTTCGTTGTACTTTGGCCTTGGCAAGGTTATAATCATGTTTCTTCTGCTGAGACGATAAGTTTCTATGCCAGGCTTTGAATGCTCTGAGTTTAACATCAATTAGGTCCTTCATCTCCTTATCGTTAATACCAAACCAATCCTGATTCCTTTGCTTGGTGTATCCAAGAATTTCACCACAGGTTTCCAGGACAGCTGTTTTCAGAAAGAACCATGCCTGGAGACAATCCTCTGGTGGATCTTGGCTACATAACTTGTTTCTAAGGCTTTGTTGGAAGATAAGGCTTGTCTCAGGGTCCTTTAAATCCTCTCTGTTGATCTTCTTGTCATGCTTTTTTTTGGGTAAGACCATGTCCTGGTGCTAGTTTGAGTGACATATTGGAACATATTAGTTGGTGGTTAGTCCAGCAGTCATCAGCATCAGACATCAGCATGGTCCCAAGACTGGACGATGACATAATCAAGCAGGTGCCAGTGTGCCAATCGTGCATGTCTCCAGGAGGACTTGAAATGGTTCTTCTACTGGAAGAGGGTGTTCGTTATAACAAGACCATGGTCAAAACAGAGTGTAAGAAGAAAGTGACCATTGGAGTTCATTTTTCCTATACCTTCTCTCCCAATTAAACCATTCCCCAGGGAGTAGTCAGTACCTACTCTGGCATTGAAATCCACGAGAAGTAAAAGTGTGTCCTCTCTAGGGACACCTCTGAGGATGCTATTGAGGTATGTATAGAAGCATTCCTTGGTATCTTCGTCGGCTTGTAGGGTGGGAGCGTAAGTGCTGATCATTGTCGCGAACTGGTTGTTAGCCAGCCTAAGACGCAGTGTCAGTAGATGTTGGCTGACACCAACAGGGTGTTCACTGAGGCTACACATTAGGCTATTCTTAATAACACAGCCAACACCATGCATGCGGTGCTCATCTTCATGTTTACCTCTTCAAACGAAGGTATAGACACCACCGATTTCTTTAATCTGACCCTCACCAGCTAGTCAGGTCTCACTCAATGCAATGACGTTGATGTTAAATCTCCTCAGTTCTCGGGCAACGAGAGCTGTTCAGCGCTCAGGCCAGTCAGACCTGTCACGTCCATCAGTTTCCTAACATTCCAGGTTCCAAATCTAAGTGTAAATGTTTTTCTCTTCTTATTGTGGCTCCTGTGAATTGAAAGGTATTCCCTCTGGCCGCAGTTACCAGGCAGCTTGGGTTGAGACAGACTATTTTAGGGCATCTTTCTTAGCACCCTCCTCATTCAGGTGAGCAGAGTGGATCCTAAATAGGGCTGCTTAGTCACAGCTATAGCAGCCAGGGCACACTTCTGTCTCATCCAAGGGTGCGTCTAGACTGGCATGATTTTGCGCAAATACTTTTAATGGAAAAGTTTTTCCATTAACAGTATTTGCGCAAGAGAGCATCTATACTGGCATGTGCCTTTGTGCAAAAGATTTGCTTTTGTGCAAAAGCATCCGTGCCAGTGTAGACGCTCTCTTGCGCAAGAAAGCTCCGATGGCCATTTTAGCCATCGGACTTTCTTGCACAAGAAATTAACTTGGCTGTCTACACTGGCCCTCTTGCGCAAGAATACTTGCACAAGAGGGCTTATCCCTGAGCGGGAGTGTCAGAGTATTTGCACAAGAACCACTGATTTTGTACAGTACAAAGTCAGTGTTCTTGCGCAAATACTCACGGCCAGTGTAGACAGGCGGCAAGATTTTGTGCAAAAGCAGTTGCTTTTGCACAAAATCTTGCCAGTCTAGACACACCCCAAGTGTGCAACAACCATCTTTCAGCTGCTACCTCCATGCCAGATTGTGACGAGAGGCTTTCAGCAGCACAAGCCTGCCCCCATTGTCACTCGCTGATCGCCGAAGGACTTGAGTCATGGACAGGAGTCATGAAAAGAGAAGGAAGTAGAGGCAGTTATCCAAGGAAGAGCCTATGCATGATAGTGTTTTATGTGGAGACACTGTGGCATGTCAGCAACTACACAATGCTTGACCAAGGCACAGCCTGGAACCAATGGCAAGGCAGTCCAATACCACAAAAATTTATCAGTAATATGCAGGCTGTGATACTCAACCATAGCAATGCAGCTGAACCAATTAACATAAAGACAAACTATGTGGCCTCCTTTTCTTTTCAAATACCACAGTAGATTAAACCCAGCACGGAACAATTGACAGGTAAGTGGGGAGAGAACTGGTTTAGCAAAGCGAACAGCAGGTCAGGACTAAGGTATGTTGCAGACAGGCCTGTGGGCCCACGAATGGAACAGCTAACCAGAACGCAAGTCAGAACTAAAGCGAATTGCAGACCTGCATGAGGCCCATTGTTAGAAATGAAGAAAGTATTCCGTTTGGATGGAGATCTCTGAGGAGAACAGCATAAAATCCCACCATCACTACCTAGACCTTAGTGCTGTCAGTCACTCTTTTCCCTATACAGCACCAAACTTCATGCAAACAACATAAATGTTCAGCATTGCTTAATATAAGGGTCAAAGATTAGTAGTTTTTTGTGATGCACATGCTCAGAGGGGCTGTGTGTGAGGGGCTAATATTTAATCCGATTACTGCTGGGAAAAGAGCTGAAAAGAGGCATTAAGGTATCCTCTTCCCTAATACTGCAAAGGGGGCAAAGTACTCGCTTTGACATTCGCTGTCTCTTTGGCACTCAAGCGGTTCATCACATCACTGGGGAAATACAGCTCTAAGCTGGGACGTTAACAAGCACATTCCCCAAGCCATCCTCCGTATAGCTTTCACTGGCAAAGGCAGGAATTCCAGGTTTGTATTCCAGGAATGGAGGAGAATAGCGAGAGCCTGACTCTCATACCAACCCCTTTCTGCTGGATTAAAGACCCAGAGTGGGGTAAAGTGGCCCTCAGAGACTTGGTTCTTCCTGGGGGTATGTCTACACTAGAAAGTTAGTTCGAACTAACGGACGTTAGTTCGAACTAACTTTCCTATGCGCTACACTAGCGCTCCGCTAGTTCGAATTTGAATCGAACTAGCGGAGCGCTTAGTTCGAACTAGGTAAACCTCATTTTACGAGGACTAACGCCTAGTTCGAACTAGCTAGTTCGAACTAAGGGCTGTGTAGCCCTTTAGTTCGAACTAGTGGGAGGCTAGCCCTCCCCAGGTTTCCCTGGTGGCCACTCTGGCCAACACCAGGGAAACTCTATGCCCCCCTCCCGGCCCCGGACCCCTTAAAGGGGCACGGGCTGGCTACGGTGCCAGTGCCAGGTGCAAGCCTGCCAGCACCCAGCTAGCAGACCCTGCACCTGGCACGGCACAGAGCCACCCACCCGATGCCCCCCAGCCCACCCCCTCTTGCCGGGACCAGGCTGGCGGCTCCCAGGAGCTTGCCCTGGACCGCAAGAGGCGGGCACCTTCCTGGGCTAGTGCGGACATCGTGGACCTCGTCCACGATCTCCGCACTAGGCACAGGAAAGTGGCCGTCTAGGGCAGGAGAGCTGCCAGCCTGGCCACCCAGGACCAGGTGTGCATGAAAATCAAGGGGGTCCACTGAGACCCCCGACACTGAGCCCTGAGCTTACAATGGCCGTACTGGGTCAGACCAAAGGTCCATCTAGCCCAGTAGCCTGTCTGCCAACAGCGGCCAACCCTAGGGACCCTGGAGGGGATGGACCGAAGACAATGACCAAGCCATTTGTCTCGTGCCATCCCTCTCCAGCCTTCCACAAACTTTGGGCAGGGATACCACTCCTACCCTCTGGCTAATAGGACTCCATGGACCCAACCTCCATCACTTTATCTCACTTCCCTTTCAACTCTGTTCTAGTTGTAGCCTTCACAGCCTCCTGCAGCAAGGAGTTCCACAGGTTAACTATTTGCTTTGTCAAGAACAACAACTTTCTCTTACTAGTTTCAAGCCTGCTACCCATTCCTTTCCTTTGGTGTCCTCTAGTCCTTCTTTATGGGAACTCAGGAAGAACTTTTCTGAATGCACCCTCTCCACCCAACCCCTGCTTTTAGAGACCTCTATCCTGTCCCCCCTCCGTCTCCTCTTTTCTAAGCTGAACAGTCCCAGTCTCTGTAGCCTCTCTTCATATGGGACCTGTTCCCAACCCCTGATCATGTTAGTTGCCCTCCCCTCTCCCAGCCTTTCTCTTCCCCTCTCCCACCTCCTTTTCCCAGTCTCCCCCAGTTTTGTTCAATAAAGACAGAGTCAATGTTGGAAGAAACGTTATCTTTATTTTGTACATCAATAAGAAGGGGGGCTAGGGAAGGGCAAGTGGAAGGAGGTGAGGGAGGAATGGGGTACGAGCCCCCGATGGGGAGGACTGGGCTGGCTCTGCGGGCTTCTGGGGGTGGAAGCTCTCCTGCAGCCCCCCAATTACTCCCTCTCCCCAGATGGCAGCCTGCGGCAAGTGCAGCCGGGCTGATGGCCGAGTGGTGTGATGTGCCCAGTGTGGGCACTCAGGGCACTCCAAGCCAGAACTTCTTTGCTACCGGGGCACCCCTTAGAACTGTGTGTCCGGGGTGGGGGTCGGGACCCTTTAAGCGCAGCCCTCGGCTAGCCTGAGACAGTATCTCCACGCTCTAAGTCCTCCTTTTATGCCCTGCCGGCACTGCTTCCGGCCATCCTTAAGCCCTGTTCAGAGTCCACTCAATGTGGACTTACTAGTTCGAACTAGCAAAACGCTAGTTCGAACTAGTTTTTAGTTCTAGATGCGTTAGTTCGAACTAGCTTAGTTCGAATTAACTAATTCGAACTAAGTTAGTTCGAACTAGCGCTGTAGTGTAGACGTACCCTGGGTGAGGATTCCCCTGGTGCAGGCTCTGTGAGAGGCAGTGCTAGGCTGTCCTCTGAGCACCCCTCACTAGCATGCTGTCAGGGCATGTGGGGAAAGGGAGCAGTGTGTAAGAGGCAGGGCAGTAGTCCATGGTGCTGTAATCCAAAGACCAGCCTAAAGAGACTGCTATTTCTGGGTGAGGCCTCTAGAGCTGCCTAAAATATAGCAGTGACCCATCCAGCTCTGAGAACGGCTTGGATTAAGAGGAGCAAAAGCTGTTTCAAGCCTCCTTCGTCTCTTTTGGCCTGAGCTTCTGCAGCAGGAACCCTACTTAACATGCATAAAGTAGTCCTAGGGCAATGAATAAACAAGAGAGCTGTCGTCTTAGTAATATGTTCCAGCCTATCTTTCTGAACAGTTCTCCTTGTCCAGGATATTTCATTTCAAGGTCTTTTTGCTTCATAGAGTCATAGAGATGTCATGCTGGAAGGGACCTCAAGAAGGCCTTTAGTCTGTCCTTGTGACACATCCACAGCTGGTGTCCTTTGGCACAGCTCCATTTTGACAGAGAATTGGCTCTCAACATGCCTGAAGCAATAGTGGAGCAGTGAAACATTCCCTACCATAGCTCATGGCTGTATTTTATGTATCTCTATTGTACACATTGTTTGCAGCATTTTAAAATATTCTGGGCCTATTCATGAGCTGGTTTAAATTAGCATAATGCCAGTGGAGTCAAATGCCCATCTCAGTTACATGGGTGTGATGCAGGGGAGCGGGAAAAGGGTGGAAGTAAGGGGAGCAACACACCCATTGACCTCAATGGAGCTGCGGTGATTTGCACTTACTGAGAAGCTGCATTTCTTCATTTAAAGCTAAAGACTTGACCCTTCTTTGGAGTGGAAGAAAAACCCTAGTGCAAAATGACTGGTAGGATTCCTAGCTTTCCTGTGGAGGTTGCTCTGTGCCCCCTGCATGAAGGCTGATGGCTTGGACAAGAACAGACAGGAAATGTAGCTGATGGATCAGCCACTATTCCAGGAGCGAGCACAGCTCCCCCCAGATGCTGCACCCCCTTCTTTACCGCTACCCCAGATTAGAAACCTCTCGTGCACCTTTACCCCTCCCTGGACCTGCACCCCAATATTCCACCCTAAAAGCTGGGTTTCTAGAACTGAGAGCTTCTCTAGGACTTATCAGTAGAATAAGTGTAAGAAGATGAAATGGGGATGTACATCTGATTCCTTACATGTGAAATAGACTCAGGAACACAAAAAGGATTCTTTCCATTATTCATTTTTAAATGGAAATTGAGGGTGGTCTGGAAGCCTACACAACCACACAACCCTTTCCTTAATTCTCTCAGACCCCATAACTCTCTTGCACCTCAGTCCTCTACTCTGAGCTCTCTCCTGCCTCAATACTTTGTCCGAGTATGTCTACACTAACTCGTTAGTTTGAGCTAGTTAGGGTAATTAGGGCAACCGGAGTTGCAAATGAAGCCCGGGATTTAAATATCCCGGGCTTCATTTGCATGTTCCCGGGCTCTGCCATTTTTAAATTCGCCCTTAGTCCGAACTCTGTGCCCACGGCTACACACGGCCTGGAGTAGGTAGTTCGAATTAGAGATCCTAATTCGAACTACCGTTACTCCTCGTAACCTATTGCCCATCCCTTCACTACGCAGATCCATCAGCTGGTTCCTGCTTCACTTCAACGTGCCAGAGAGCAGCAGCAGCAGCTACTACTAGAGATGGAAGAGGCCATTACCAGCATGAAATGGTTTTGCTCTCATTCCCCACTGCCGACAGAATACTGGGCAAAGCTGACTGTGGTGCTGTGAGATCCAGAACTGTATGCTGGGAAATGTAGTCTTGGAGTTTAGAAAAACCAAAAGGAAATCGGAAGTGTGTGCGTGTTTGTCTTAAGAGGGATTAGAGGGTGCTACTGTAGCAAATATTTCTGCAGCTTTGGGACTGAGGATTTAACATGGACAGACTCCATCATTTTTCAAACCCGTTTAGTCAACCACACTTTGGAGGCCTATCGCACCTCACACAGAGCAAGTCTAAGGGGCTATTGTCTGCTGGCTCTGAGAATGAAGTAAAGAAACAACAATTATCAAAAACCAGAGACTAGATTCACTAAGTACATTACACAGACACCTTTATTTTTTCCCAATTAGCCATCAAAAACCATTCCATTCCGAGACTGGGTTGTTTAGAACTTCCATTTAAAATACAGGGTAGATCTCCTGATATCACCAGCAGAAGGAGGGTTTCCAGAACCGAGTGCTTCCTAGGACTAATCACTGGAGCGGGGGTAAGGAGAAGAAATGTACGTCTGATTCCTTACATGTGAAATAAACTCAGGCACACTGAGAAGATTCTTTCTATTATTCATCTCTAAATGGAAACTGAGGGTGGTCCTCAAGCCTAAAAAAGAAAACATTTATTAACTATCCCCATGTAAGTGCATTCCCAAGACTTCTGAGTGCAAAACAGGAATCTCAAGGAGCAGACTTGCAATGCTATCCATCGACTGTAGGGGTTTCTTTAGGCCCCTCACAGTACTACCCAAGCACATGAGCGCTCTGATGTATAGTGTCTATTGAGCTGATCTTACAACAGAGTTTACAACTAATGCCTGTGTTCCCTTGGAAGTTAATAAAGCTCAAAGAAAACATGACTGAATGGGGCACAACTGTCTGTAACTGCCAAGGGCAGAAGGCTTTTATGAGAGATTGTTATTCTCAGTAAACAGTGAATCTAGAACAAGTAATACTGGGCTGTGATGAAGCTGGGAAAATAGTTTTAAAAATGCACATAGGCCCAAACAGTAAAGTTGAGATCCTGCTCTGGATACAAACTTTGGCTGTTTTTGTTTACCCTGTTGCAGAGATAAAGGCTGCCCACATCAAAGTCTATTTACTCTAGATCCAAATTTTTGTGAAGATCAGGGTTGCGAGGGTTCTGAGAGTTCAGCTGTCAGGTGTGCCCAGTGACTCTGCGCAGAGCTAGGGATGTATCCACAAAGGAGAAATGTGCAACTCTCTGATCCTTCAGCTAATCCCCAAGGTGCTCTCTGTTAGCTGGAGATTTCAGGAGTAAACCCTCTCCCATAGGGGTTGTCAGGTGTCTGGTTTTCAACCAGAACTCCTGGCAAAAAAGAGACTTTCATGGCTCCAGTCAGCAACACTCACTGGGCCATTAAAGTCCAGCTGGGGGGGTCGCAGCAGGACTAAGGCAGGCTTCCTGCCAATGTTCCCTTTAATCCTTTCCATCTATGTGCAGATTTTTTCCATGTGCGCACGGGATACATTTTTTACACGCACTGAGGTCTGTGTGAAATAAACAGCCTAGCTGAGGGCATTCTGTTAATCAGCTGGGTGGTGTGTGGATCTCTCCTGAGCAACTGCACAAGCACACAGCTTACAGGGCACACTGCTCCCTGCCTGCTCTGGCTCATGGAAGCAAAGTCATATCCCCTGTCTGGTTCCTTAACAAAGGGGAAACCAGAGGGCTCTGCCCCCAAGTGCTGACTCTGCAGCTCCCATTGGCTGGGAATCATGGCCAATGAAAGCTGGGGGTGGTGCCTGCAGATGGGGCAGTGTAGAGCCACCTGGCTTCACAGAGGTTTAGAAGGTGCAGGAAGGACGTGCTGCTGCTTCTGGGAGCTACTTGAGGTAAGTGCTCCTCAGAGCCTGCACCTCAGAGCCCTCCCATGCCTCAACCCCCTGTCCCAGCCCCGATCTCCCTTTCACTTTGTGGACCCTTTTGTAGCCTGAAGCTCCCATTGCTACCCAACACCTTTATCGCCCGCCCCACCCCAGATCTCGCACCGCCAGATGAGTCTCCCCTCCCGCCGCCCCAGAGCTGACAACCCTCCCAGCCTCTAGATTCTTCAATTCCAGCCTGGAGCCCCCTCCTATGCCCCAAATACCTCATCCCTGGCCCTGCCTCAGAGCCTGCATCCCCAGCTGGAGCCCTCACACCCTCACGGATCCCAGCCCACTGCCTCAGCCCAGAGCCCTCCCCCTCAACTCCTAATTTTTGGCCCCACCATGGAGCCTACACTCCAACCAGAGATGTCACCACTTCCCACTCTCCAACCCCCAAGCCTGCCCAGTGAATAATAGTGGGGGGAGGTGGGGAGCAATATGGATTGAGTGGAGGCTGGGCCTGGGAGAAGGGACAGGGAAAAGGTATTTGGTTTTCTGAGAGTAAGAAGTTGGCAACCCTACCCAGAAATGCCATCAGCCCTTCCCCAATGGCAGCATCTTGGAGCATGTGGCACAGGACCTTGCTCTGTGGGTTCCATACCATTAGGGAGATCCTTATGTCAGGGGCGGCCTAGACTAGCTGCCAGCAACTGGCGCCCTAGGCGAACCATGCAATCGGCTTCCCCACCTCCAAACCCCTCAATGATATTGCACCACCATTTGGCGCCCCATTGAACTTGGCGCCCTAGGCGACCACCTAGTTCTCCTATATGGACGGGCCGCCCCTGCTTATGCTTTATGTCACAGGATCCCAACAAATTCCCTGGAGAGGGGCCCTGGACTGATCCCAGAATTTCCAAAACACAGGAATGTTTGTAACCAGTAGGATGATTAGACAACATCCAAGGGAAGTGGTGATTTTACCTTTAAGCTTCAGCAAGGCCAAACAAGCAACCTAACTGCTAGCAAGGTGTAGAGATAATGGGCAAAATTCTGCTTCCAGTACATCCAGAGGGACTTAGCAGTGGTAATGTCCCGTGGATTTTTATCAGAATAACCAAGAGCAGCATTTGGTCCATTGAATCACTCTGCCACACTCCTGGGGATTGAATAAGTGACCCCACCAGGTCTATTTTCCTGTCATTGTGGCCTCGGGCACTGCTCTTCTTGAGCTCCCCTATTCGCTATCCATGGAACATAATTTTCTAGTCTCCTAAAAATGATGTTTCATGGACAGTGAATAGAGGAGATGGAGATGTGTGCACTATTGTCATCACAGGGTATGGGAGAGACAAGGTGGATGATGTGACATCTTCCATTGGACCAGCTTGTGCTGGTGAGTGGAACAGGCTCTGGTCTGTAGGGAGCTTGCTCTGAGGAAGTGAATTCCGTCTTTTTGACTTCACTCTCCTCCCCTTCCTTCCACAGACTAGGACATACAAACCCCAGGCAGCACCAGACCCTGCCAAAACAATAGATGCAAAATCTGCAGACATATCTCAACTACTACAGCGATCAATACTTCCTACACCATCCCTTTCAAGATCCATGGATCCTACAAACACCCATCACAACATATAGTAAACTTCATCCAGTGCAATAAATGCCCTCTGTAACAACCACCACACAACCTCTAATTAGAGATCCTAATTCGAACTACCTACTCCGTGCCGCGTGTAGCCGTGGGCACGGAGTTCAGACTAAGGGGGATTTAAAAATGGCGGCACCCGGGAACATGCAAATGAAGCCCGGGATATTTAAATCCCGGGCTTCATTTGCAACCCCAGTTGCCCTCATTTGCCTACCTACCTCGAACTAACGAGCTAGTGTAGACATACCCTGAGTCTCTGACTTATCAGTCATCATCAATGTTCCCTTTAATTTTTTCCATCTGTTTGTGAATTTTTTCCATTCATGTGCAGAATGATTTTTTCTGTGTGGCTGAGGCATGTGCAAATGTGCACCACCACTGGAACAAAACCTACCTATAGGCGCTCTGCTAATCAGCTGGGCAGCACTTTAATGTCTCCTGAGTGGTTGCCCAAATTATCCTCACAAATTTTTTAAAAAAAATCTGCACAATACTTTCAAAAGTTGAGTCCTGGAGCTTAAGTTCATATCTTTGCTCGTCACTAAAAATCATGGACTAAAAAGAGATGGTTATAATAACCCATAAAGCCACTCTATAATCTTCTAATAACCCCTCCTCTCAGAGCAGCCTTCCCCTCTTTTCTCTTCCTCCTGCCCCTATATGACTGGAGGCATGTTAACCACTTCAACTTAAATTGTTAACTGCTTATGCTAAAAATATCTATTCCTTGTATTTAGTTGTGACAGTTTCCCAGCCGTGAAGAAGAGTTTTCTGTGAAAGCTTGCTCTTTAGCAACAGAAGTTGGTCCAATGGAATACACTGCCTCACCCAATGTGTGTCTCAGGGTACATATACACTTCAGTGCTATTTCAGGATGCTTCTAGTATCCCAAAATAGCTATTTTGTGTCTTTTAAACAAACCTGCTATTTCGAAATAGCTATTTTTGAAATAATGGGCTCGTTATACTGAGGTCTCTGTAAACCTTGTTGCACAAGGATTAAGGGACGTTTTGGAGTAGCACTCTATTTTGAAATGTGGCACTGTGTAGACAGTGCTAAATTTTCAAATAAGCTATTTTGAAATACATTAGAAGTAAGCTACGCAATTTGCGTAGCTCAAATTGCATAGCTTATTTCAAGCTATGGATGCAGTGTAGATGCACCTTTAATCTCCTGAGGGCTGTGATGCTTTGTTCTAGTTTTAGTTGTTGGGTTCAGCAGGAGGGTGCTGTGTGGTGATGGTAACGTGATATCCAGAAGATCAGACTAACAGTTCTGGTGGTCCCTTCTGGCCTTAAACTCTAGGACTCCATTCCAGTCCTAATACCTATGATCCTAAGTACATCCTTTGTTATTACGGGGGTCAGTATAACACAACATTTTGTTTCTTTCTGGACCACTGGAGCCTTTCTCCTGCCTCTCCACAGAGCTCTAAAGTATAAAGCATTGTGACTCACTGTTTTAAGTTCAGGTAGCGAAGGTTTTTGTTCAGCCCATCGATGTTTTTCATGTCCTCCCCAGAAAGCTGGAAGTCAAAAACCTGACGCAGAAGATAGAATTAAATGTTGGGTGACTCCTGAAGAGAATGGTTCTTCTAAGCATGAGTATGTGCATTTACAAAAGCACAAACCTTATATTAGTGAAAGGTAAATAAGATGTATATTCATCTGGGCCTGTTCTTTCAACTATATGTTAGATATTTCAGAATAAAGAGTATGTAGCTATGTAACTGCTGCGATTTCCTTTTCAGTGAATTTTACCTTTAAACTTCTAGAAATTTGTTGTCTGCAGAGGCAGCTACCACTTTGAACGTAAAGGGCATGTTACAGAGAAGACACGCTCTGTGCTCTCTTCTGGAGATGTTCTCTGTTTTCTTCTTTCCTTTAATCTAGAATCAGTCAGTTTGATATTGTACGGTTTGCTCCTTGGGTATGGGAAATAGAGCAAGAAATCCCATAGGAAGCTGATTTACCTAGAAAAGTTTTTTATGATGCTGGGCAAAAATGGGCAGGGGAGGACAGAGCAAGGCTTGGGGATAATCAGTTGTCTAGGCAAGAGGGGTGAAAGCAGAAAAGGGGCACTCTCCCTCGGGAAGATCATTTGTTTTTCCAAAGCTCAGATGGGGCCCTTATCCAATTGGATGTCAAGAAGAGAGCTGTAGTCATTCTGGGTACGTCTAAACTATGCTAGACTTTCAAAAGAGGATATGCAAATTTAGCAGAAATTTCCATTTAATCTTTAATGGTCACTTTTGAAAGCGGCACTTTCGAAATCAGAGCTTTGGAAAGTGAAAATAATCGAGATGCGGTTTTGTCGGCGAACCCTCCCATTTGTTGACAAGCTGCTTTTCCTTAAAAAATGAGGTTTACACAGTTTGTCATTCCACGGGAATTTGCATATCCTCTTTCGAAAATCTCGCGTAGTCTAGATGTAGCCTCTGGGAAAGGACTCTACAAATCAGTTGCTCTCTCAAAATATTGCCTTTGGGATACACAAACACTCCAGGTTTTTTTTCATCTGCTATTATTATTTATTCTCTAAGGGGTGCCAAATTAAACAGCTCAAATATTAAAGTGGCAAAAGGATTCTCCAAGAATAGAGAACCTGCCTTAGAACTGCACTGAAAAATGGTTGATAGTTCTTGGGCAGGACGCTGAAATAGTGCAATGTACAAAGCACAATATTTCTCAGCTCTCAATGTGGTCTCCTTTAAGAGTTAAGGAAAGGGTGCCCCTCATTCTCTTCTCTCTACACTCTTGTTTTACCTGGAAGTTTTCTTCAATACGCTCTCTGGTGAAGCTCTTAAAGAGGACCACGATACCGCGCTGCAGCTGGTAGCGCAGAGCTATTAGAGCAGGACTTCGGTTGTATTTTTTTGCAATTGCGTCCAATACAGGGTCATCCAGCAGAACTGGGGTGCTTAGATCGATCCTACAGGGGAAACAGACAAAATAGGGGACATTTCTGGGATCAGGAATGCAGTCACCACAGCCAAGTGAGGACAGTACCGGTACAACCTGAAGATAATGTTCTAGGTCTTTTCCAGCTCTTGTATTTATTGTATAACTCTTTAACTATCAGGTATTTGGAAGACAGAGGGCACTTCCCCTCCCTCTGACCCATTACTGAGGTTCTAATCCTGGGAGCAAGGCCCAGTTTCTTTCCTTACCACATCTTGTCTCGCTGTGAACCCAGAGCACAATTGGCTTCAAGGAGGATACCATTGGATTTGCAGAAGGCCAGCAGTTTGCTTTGGTTGAGGTAAGGGTGACATTCAACCTGCAGAATCACCCCCAACCCAAAATTGAGATTTCAGATCATTTGAGCAGCAGCAGCAGGAGTTGGAAGAAAGAGACAGCAGATGTTATGTCAACAGAATTCACAATGTGAAAATATCACAAATATTTTAATGCAAATCCAGGCTTGCATTAAAATACAGCCTGGAGATTCAAGTGACAATGGGGTGCAATTTAATTTATAAGAAATCCCAAACAATAGTTTATGTGGTAGAGGACAGGAGCCAAGACATATTGAGTGAGGACACGCTTAATAAAAATTTATAGTGAGGGCCACAGCATGCTTGCATTCCTCATGTGTTTAGTCCCACTGTGTTCTTAGTAAGTGGTTTAGATGCAGAATTTGGACCATTGTGTATTGTTATCTAGCTGGGATATGGATCAAGATAATGAATTGGACTAACTACAGTGGCAATTAAAACTATGGTAATTAGTTAGGTATTGGGTGTAGAAAGAGGGAGAATTACTAATGCATGTACTAGAGATCTGTACCAGGATGAGATGTAACTGTATTTGTGGATTAATGACTCTCTCCTTCCAGAACTTATTTTCAGTGGCTGAAAACTTCTTCAAAAGGGGTCTTTGGTTTTTCTCCAAAAATTTCTCATTCTTAGTCTCAAAAAATGATTTTGAGGTTGGATAAGGGAATTCAAACTTCAGTTCAATCATTTTTTAGGTGTCCTTATGTGATTCTCGCCAGAGAACACATTTTTTTCAATTGCATATTTTTATAATGCACTTTAAAACCATCTAGATTTAAAACTTCAAAATTACCTTCCACCTATATATTATCCTCAGTGCAGAACTTGTGCTATATTACTTTTTTGGGGAAAAAAAACCTAGTTGAGGAGCAAAATTACTCTCAACAACTGACTATGGATTTCTATGCATATCCTGTGCTATTTTCCTCATCACATACAAGTCATTTCCACCCCCCACCACTTGATTCAGCAGGAACAGAATACATCTGGGTATCTACATGAAGGGTAGGCAAGGGGATTGGAAAATAACATGATCCATCTGAATCACCTCTCTCTGAGACTACTGATTGAAAGCCACATTTCTAAGTATGAATTTGGCTAACCTGGTTAAAAAAACCCAACATTCTCACATCTCAAACAGAGAGATGCTGGCACTCTAAAAGTTTATTCTCACAGCAGGGGAATAACTCTGGATGTACAGGGAAGTGTCAGAGTCTTTCTTTCTCTTGCCCTTCTCAAACACTGTTTGCTTTCTGGAATTTTCTACTCTGTTCTTTCCTGATCTGCATACGCTTGTCATGATTTCAGTGTTGGGAGCAAACATAGAACTATGTTTTTCTCCCTCAGAACTACATCTGAATCTATAGCTGCTAATGGCCTTTGCCTGTAACATCAGGTGGTCCCTAAATCCACAAATTCCAAAGATTTTAATATCAGGGTCTAACTGTTTTCTGCTGGAACTGGAAGAATAAGGAAGTTTCCCGTTTGAATTAAAAGAAGGGCTGGGCATTAGCTTCTACTGAGAAAGACATGCTGGAGTTTCTCATCCCTTTGAGCACTGAGTTCCTTCCCCTAAAAACAAAACTCTGCATAGGCTACAAGTTCTGAATTGCTTCTACCTAAGCACTTTTAGGTCTCCGTCCTAAGGTCAGAGTTTTACCTGGTTGAGAACAGGTTTGTACTTGAGCCCGGGTTTGTTCAGGATCATTTCCAGCTGCCTGATGTTGAAGTTGGACACCCCAATTGACTTCACCAAGCCTGCGTCTTTACATGCCTCCATGGCCTGGCCAAAACAACAACGGCCAGTTCCATTATCACAACTGGCAGTATAATTTCCACAAGACATGAAAAATTACGCTCAACTGAGCTCACTCAATATAAAATTATTCCACCAAAATATTCTTATGCAGATAGGGAAGAGAAGTTTGATCTGTTCTATTACAAAATTCTGATTTAGAGACAGTCATTTTCTAGCCATTCACTTAGGCAACATGTGTATTTGTGGAAGCCACAGTTGAATAAAGGCATTTTCTTCCCCAGTTGAAAGCAGACCAGTGAGTCTCAAACAGAAAAAAGTTTTAACTTTTTTCCATTTGAATGAGGGTGTTACATTAGTACTCATGTAAATGAGGGACAATTATTTCCAAGGACAGTGGCTCCCAACCTTTTCCAGCATACAGACCCCCTTTTCAATCTATTATAATTTTACAGATCCCTCAAACAATATAGCTGTGCCTGCAGCCTGCATGTGCTTCCCGAGCCACGTCCCTCAGCCTGCTCCGGAAATGGCATGGCTGTGGGACTTGCTGGCTCCTGGCACTCAGCCTCTCAGCTTCCAGATTTCCATGGACCCCCTACAGTAACATCGCGGACCACCAGGGACCCATGGACCAGAGGTTGGGAACCATTGTCCAAGGACAATTTGAAGAGACACTGTGTTAACTTTCTGCAAAGCTCTGCCTGACTTGGTGCAGCTTTATATTTAATTTCTGGCCTCTCTTTAGAGAAAAGCAGCAATGGGATTAACCTAAGTGATGGACTTTATGGCGTGGGGAAGTGTGGACAGAGTTTGAACCTAGCTCTTCAGTAGGTTGCCCTACTAATAGGCTGCAATCCTGAGCTGCTCAAAGAGCATTAGCTAAAGAATTAGGGATCAATGAAGTTTTCATTTTGTCTGACTCCAGGGAAGAATATTTCATTCCTCCTCTGTGGAAAACATCACACCTAAAGCCCACATCATAATTCTGTCCCTGAAAATGACATTGGCAAAATGTGGTTCAGCTCTGCAAAGTGATTCTGTGAAAAAATGGCATTTTGTGGCTTATTGTTGGTTGTCTTTCAGTGGTTGCCCCATAAAATCTGCTCCATTTACAAGTGAAAATATAGTTCACTTAACTAGAAGCCCTGAACACTTATGAAAGGCTGTTCTATGCACAGTTGTTGTACCACTCTAAGGGTACGTCTACACAGCCACATTATTTCGAAATAATTAGTCTTATTTTGAAATAACTTAATCTGCATCTACACAACAGGCAGTTATTTTGAAAGCATGACAAAATACTGTCAAGCTGGAGGACTTCTTACTCCGACTCCTGTTACCCTCATTGTACGAGAAGTAAGGGAAGTCAGAGGAAGAGTGCTCTATTTAAAAAATAAGTGCTGTGTGGACGCTCCCAATTTCTAAATAAGCTATTTAGAAATAAGCTATGCAATTGATGTAGCTCAATTTGCGTAGCTTATTTTGAGTAAAGCCCTGCTGTGTATACGCACCACAATTGTCTCATTCTGACATGTCTATTGTAACAGAATTGTCCAGAAAAGCATGTCTGAGACAAGGGAAATTCCCCTTCGCATTCCAGGGAGCTGCTGTCAGAGAGATATAACTTATTCCAATGGAGACCATCATGCTGGTTTAAAGGTGCCTGTATTGGGAAAATTCATTCCTCCAAATTTAAGGGAATAAAATACCCCCGAGTAAACACCACAGTACAAGTAGATCTGCCTCTACATTAGGGGTTGTACCAATATAACTATTTTTCTAAATCATGTCCCTAAATGAAACAGGCTATGTTTAAAAAGCAGTGTTATTTCGGAATAACTGATGTTATTCCAAAATAACATAGTCTGCGTCTATGTAGCAAGCAGTTATTTCAACCTAATGTTGAAATAATGTCGAGCTGGAAGACTCCTTATTCCGACCCCTGTAACCCTCATTTCATGAGGAGTAAGGGAAGTCAGAGGAAGAGTGCTCTAAGTCAAATTTCCCGCATGTAGACAATGCCAAAAGATGAAATAAGCTCTTTCAGTTTAAGCTATGCAATTCATGCAGCTCAAGTTGTGAAGCTTATTTTGGCTTTAGCCCTGCTGTGTAGATGTGCTTGTACAATGGGACTAAGACTGTGTGTGGCCAGCTGTTCTCTGCCATTTGAACTGGACTCTTTCCAACTTTTGCATCAACGCTAATAAGAACAGTTTAATGACACCTTTGCAGCCCCATCGTCTCCAGATTATGCCCTCAGTGATCCCTGAGGAACATCATTCTCTTAACACAGGTGTAACCGATCTGAATTTAGTTAGAAGAATCTGTTGATGGTTCACAAAAAAACACTTCTTAGTTCAGCAGCACCAGTCATCTATGGAAGAACAGTAGCAAAAAGCAGCCAAAACTTATATTTGTTACTAAAGCAATTAGGGTCCCTGTCTGGTAAAAAACCCAGAAAATACTGGAAATGTAAAATGGACCGTGTCTGCTGGGGGCAGGGATTTTTAAAGGCACAGTGTCCTTTTTTTCTTCTTTTTCTCAACAACTTTGTCTTCCTGTCTTTTTGCTCAATCAATTTTTTTCCTGCCACGTTCAGGATTTTTTTGGAAAGTATCTGGCAACCCTACTAACAATCCCAGCCTCCTACATACATAACCATCAGATTCTTTTTAGCCATCTAAAAAATGTCATATGATTAAAACTCCCCAGAATTCTGAACATTGTCTGGCCCACAAAAGCTCATCATCTAATAAACCATCTTGTTAGTCTTTAAAGTGCTACATAGTCCTGTATTTTGTTTCAGCTACACCAAACTAACACGGCTATATTTCTATCATCTTTTGGATAAGATTCAGCAGGCTGAATAAGGAAACTGGATGTAGTATCATTTAATATTCAAGTCACTCACCTCCCAAGTTTGACGTAAGTCTACAACATCGAAAATTAATTTTCCATTTTCATCCATTGGTGATAAATCTGGCCCAGGCTTAAAAACAAAAGTAAATTCTCCTTCAGTCCTGATGTTTTTTTACAAGTGGATTTTAATTATTTTGGGGCTAAGAGAGGCATTCTAAGCAGGAAGAGCAGGGTAGGGAAGCTGGTTAAAAATAGAATGGTTTTATCTAAACATTTTGGCTTTCCACAAGCTGAAACATTTGGATGTGTAAAGGAGAGATGGATGAGTTAGGGAGAGTCACCAAAAATTTGCTTTACATGCAACAGCCATGTGTTATCCCATATAAGCATCTTATTAATTCCTTTTCTTTTAAGTCCCTAATGGAAGAACACCAGCAGCATCAGAACAAAACGGATATAGCCTGAATTAAAATGAGCTTGAACTGAAGTTTCTACTTCACTAGGGACAGAGCAACCATTGTAGATTGTCAAATTGAGCTAGAGATTTTATTTACACAACACTTTTACTCAAAAGTCTTAAACATAATTCAAATATGTTGTATATCTTGTCTTCCTTGATCACCCTAGATGCCTAGAAATAACTTTGTAAATAAAAGGATAAAATGTTAATATAGATTAATTCATCAGCTCAGTGAAACACTACTTTCATCATCTAATAAACCATCTTGTTAGTCTTTAAAGTGCTACATTGTCCTGCATTTTGCTTCAACTACTTTCATAAGAAATTGCAAAATCAAAGCACGCCTGCAGAAAACAATCAGTGCCTAGAGATAGTAGGGCTAGAACATTGATAAGGTGTGACACAAAACTGATATCTTCACTGACAGAGAAAGAACCTTGACTTAACAAACTAAAAGGGCTATGGTTGATTAAATAAAAAAACCCCACAAAATATCACAGTAGCCCCAGATAGTTTTTATCAATTAGCGGTGAGTTATCAGAGTAACTAGAGTTAGCTGTTTATCATTAAATGCATATTTGAATTTAGAGAATTTCTAAGATAGTTTGTATATTTGTCAGTTTTAGTGGCATAGAGTGAACTCAGGGAGCATGTGATGTACTAATAGCAAGGATTAAAAATATAAAGTGTATAACCCATATGTTTACTATAGATCAATTGCCAATGAGATACAAGTTTCCTCTCTATCTTGCCAAATATTGCATTATTGAGTGTGCCTCATGCATTAGCTTTTCTTTTGTTTCTTACCTTTGTGATGGGTTGAGTCACAGAGATCCCCCTTGAGACTGTCACCTGATGGGTTAGCCATGCCACTGAGCCCTCCTACCTGTCTTCTTGGCGACCCCACCACTCTATCTTAGGCTATCTCTAGATTGCAGGCTTCTTTCGGAAGAGGATTTCCCAGAAGAGATCTTCTGAAAAAACTTCTTCCGAAAGAGCACGTCCACACTGACAAAGTGCATCGAAAAAGCCATCTGCTTTTCCGAAAGATAACTTCCACACTGGATGGATGCTATCTCGCATTTAAACTGTGATTACTATGGACAGAATGGCCACCAGGGCACCTGTGCTTTTTTCTCTTCCCTCTTCCTCGTCCACACACATCTTTTTCCGAAAGAGCTCTTTTGGAAAAAGGCTTCTTCCTCATTTACCAATGTCAGAAAAACCCCTCTGTTCTTTTGATATTTTCCGAAAGAACACAATTGCAGTGTGGACGTATGTGAAGGGGTTTTTTTCCGCCATTTTCCCGAAACTCTGCAGTGTAGACATAGCCTCACTGAGCCAGAAGATCCGGTTTTTCGCCAGCAAAGGAACAGAGTTTGGGTCACAGCCCACAGTAGAGCAACTCCAACACAGAGCAGCTCAGCTCTGAGAAAGTTCAGTTAAAGGGACTTGACACTGCACTCAAGTGGTAACAATTATTTACACAGGGTTTAATAATAAAAAATTATTTTATTAAATATAAAAAGAGGATTTAAGTGGTTGAAAGTGATAACAAACAGACAAAGAAAGATACTAAGCTAAATATAACAAAACACACCAGATAAGCTTTATAGTCTAAGAAAATTGTTACATGCAATTTCTTCCCCTAACAGTAGTTATAATCATGTTTTCTCACAAGTTAAGCAGTCTCCTACTCAGGGCATAATCCTTCCCTCATTCAGTCTTAGGGTATGCCTACAAAGCAACATTATTTCGAAATACCTTAGTCCATATCTACACAGCAGGCAGTTATTTCAAAATAATATTGAAATACTGTTAAGCTGGAGGACTTCTAACTTTGACTCCTGTAACCCTCATTGTGCGAGGAGTAAGGGAAGTCGGAGGAAGGGTGCTCTGTTTCGAAATAAGTGCTGTGTAAATGCTCCCAATGTTGAAATAAACTACACAATTGACGTAAATCAATTTGCATAGCTTATTTTGAGGTAAGCTCTGCAGTGTAGACGCACCCTTAGATGTTCCCCACAGTTATCTTGGTGGTAAGCAGGAGGTGGTAAGCATTTCTGGCAAATGCCTTATTGTTTGGTTTCCTGCCTATGAGTTGATCTGGCCCAAAGTGGGAATCCTTTGTGTTCAGTTTCAACTCTTTCATACTCCCATGGAAAAGTACCATATCCAAAATGAGTTCCAGCATCAGTTGACCTGGCCACTTGTTTTCGCTGGACCAACCATAGACAAGATTTACAGGAAAGGCAAGACTATTCATAGATCATTGTCATGAGTACAGGAATGATACATGCACACACATAGACTATACATATTCAGGGGATTACAAGCTCTCCAATGATAAGTTACATACCACATGTTGCATAAAGCATATTTGATTTAGGCATATTCAAATTCAAAAACATATTTCTATGAAGGATAAGGGCGTGCTATGTCACAACCTTCCTCTCTAACATGCATTGTATGGGTATGTCTACACTTGCCCCCTAGTTCGAACTAGGGAGGCAAATGAAGAATACCGAAGTTGCTAATGAAGCACGGGATTTAAATATCCCAAGCTTGATTAGCATATTTGCAGCTGGTCACCATTTTAAAATGCCGGTAGCCCGAATTAACTTGCCGCGTGTAGACGCGGTAGTCTGATCCAAAACCCTTCCCTCAAATTAACTGTTATTCCTCATGCATAACAGTTAATTTGAGGGAAGGGTTTTGGATTGGACTACCACGTCTACACGCAGCAAGTTAATTTGGGCTACCGGCATTTTAAAATGGCGACCGGCCGTGAATATGCTAATCAAACTCGGGCTATTTAAATCCCACGCTTCATTAGCACTTTTGGTATGCTTCATTTGCCTCCCTAGTTCAAACTAGGGGGCAAGTGTAGACATACCCTATAGTACTTATGAAGGATGACCGTATGACTTGATGGATAATGGGTCTTTTTTAGAAAAACTCTGTTCTGGCCCATGAATATATTACCAAACAATTGTTTCCCTATGTATATTTTTAAATAAATGTTTACCTTTAGAGATGTGGGGGTATGGATAATGTAGAGATCAAGGTAGCTGAATTTAAGTTTCTTCAGTGATTGTTCCAGGCAGCTTCGGACAAGTTCAGGACGGTGAAAGGTACTCCCAAGCTGTAATGATTCAAAAACAACTGTTTTTTCTGAAGAAGTTCTCTCTTTCCTCTGCTTTTCCAGAGGCACACTTTGTAAAAAACACTTTTCTAATATGCCTTAGCCATGGCATACCATTGCCTGTGCCTTTTTTTCAGAAGGGTCGTGTTTTGAGTGTTTGTGTTCAAAGTTGCACATCTGAGGCTATGTCTATACTACAGGCTTCTTGCGTAAGAAGCTTTTTGCAAAAGAGATCTTCAGCAAAAATTTCTTGCTCAAGAGAGCGTCCACACTCCAAAAGCGCATTGAAAAAGAGATGTGCTTTTGCGCAGGAGAGCATCCACACTGCATAGACGCTCTCTCAAAAGAAAGCACTGATAGCTATCCAGAGAATAGCCACCAGGGCACCCGTGGTTTTTCCTCTTTCCTGTTTTTGCACAAAAACCCCCTGTTGCCCATCCACAAACACCTTTTTGCGCAGGAACTCTTGCACAAAAAGGAATTATTCCTCATAGAAGCAGGAATACCTACACCGGAAAAACCCCTCTTTTTTTTCATTTTATGTTCGCAAAAACGCACTTGAGGTGTGGACGCTCTGTGAGTTTTTGCACAAAAACATTGTAGATAGTGCATAATAGTGTAGATGTAGACCAAGTGAGAAGTGAATATTTCCTGAAGAAGCAGGGTCAGAGGCTGAAATACTGCTAGAATGTCAGCAGTGCACATAGTCAGTACTAGGGCTCTATGTAGGCCACTCTCAAGGATTAAGATGTTTCTGGCTAAATGTGTTCTCTCTGTAATAAGACTTTGGGAGCAGGCCCTTGGAAGAATGGAACAGAAGATATCTCTTGGTATATGACCAGGATCTGCACCCAGTTCTGGACTGTCTTTGGGAACCAGAAGATGGGAGTTCAGACAAATGCCACTTCTAATGGACATTAGTCCTAATGTGGAAAGAATCTTGTCCCAAGAATCTCCTCCTTTCTTGTCAACAGTTCCCTCACTACAGTATGGTTCTACTCTGAAAAGTCACTCTCCAAAATGAGAGCTTGGTGTTCCATATTGGCTCAGTGATTCAATTCAAATGTGCCCCATTTACAAGTGAAAGGGGGCATTTCTAATTGACAGTGCCTCAAACTCAGGATGGAGCAAAGTGGGTTCTTTTCTTCTTGTCCATCATTTCTAGCAATAAAGGTGTAAAGATGCTGTAGAACAAATTATGCTCTCAGTGACACTTTTCAATCCCATTGTTTAAAAAATCTAGCTTTCAGTAATAATCCCTTGCTTTAAACAAATATGTAGTACACGTGTAATTGGTTGGAATTTAGCTGACAATTTTGTTGATGAAACCCAAGAAAGAATACAATCCACTTCACCCTCCCTTAGCCATGTTGTCTCTGTAAGGGGTACGTCTAGACTACATGCCTCTGTTGCCAGAGGCATGTAGATTAGGCTACCCAACATAGTAAAATGAAGCGGTGATTTAAATAATCGCTGCTTCATTTAAATTTACATGGCTGCCGCGCTGAGCCGACAAACAGCTGATCAGCTGTTTGTCGGCTCAGCGCGATAGTCTGGACGCGCGGGTGTCGACATCAAAGGTATTTGTCGACCACCCAGGTAAACCTCATCCCAGAAGGCTTACCTGGGTGGTCGACAAATACCTTTGATGTCGACACCCGCGCGTCCAGACTATCGCGCTGAGCCGACAAACAGCTGATCAGCTGTTTGTCGGCTCAGCGCGGCAGCCATGTAAATTTAAATGAAGCGATTATTTAAATCACCGCTTCATTTTACTATGGTAGCCTAATCTACATGCCTCTGGCGACAGAGGCATGTAGTCTAGACGTATGAGTTATAATTCTCTCCCACCCCTGTAGATAGAATTCTGAATGTACACAGATAATAGGGTATCTGAATAAGAAGGTGCCATTTTTACACAATTTTCAAAATAAATCCACACTTTAAAAGGAATGGAAATAGTCTATCATTGTGCACAGGAACCTTAGAAGGGGGCATGAAGTAGGTGTTTTAGCTTTGCTTTCACATATTTAGAGATAAGTCTTGCTCGAACCCGTAGCTTGTTATAGATTGTAGTTTTCTAATTCTGTGAATATTACTCCCCTAGAGGCAACCCTTTTAATACTGGCTTAGAGTAGATCACAGCATTCTTCATAAATTAGACAAAATAATGAGCAAAGGAAGCAGTACAATAAAAATCCTGCTACTGAAACAAAACCCGCTTACCTTTCCTGTGTAAAATATGTCCTCTCTTTTGACTGTCCCATCTGCAATCTTCTCGTGAACCGCTCGCCCAACCTCCTCCTCGGTCCCATAGACAAAGGCTCCATCAATGTGGCGGAAGCCAACTTCAATAGCTACTTTTGTTGCTGCCTCACATTTACTTTTTTGAACCTATTAGTTAAGAATGTTTAGTGTCAATCTCTCTGTATTAGGAGTAGTTTATGCTAGTCTTCTAGAGTTTTAAAGCCCATCAGAAAGACTCCAATGTGGAATGGCACAGTTAGAATTTTGAATTTAATTTGAGGGAAATTCAAGGATTCTGGTCCTGGTCCTCTGTTGCCCAGAATCTTGTGTTATCATTGACACCACAGCACAGAAAATGGAATATAGGTGTAAAAAAGCTACTATTCAGGTTTGGCACTTTTTGTTAGTCCCACTATTCAAAGGAGTAAATGATTCCTTAAAATTGCAGGGCAACAGAGAATCTGGTGTGTTGTTGAAGATTCTTTTTTATAAGAATTAAAGGGAATTTAGGACAGGATCTGGAAACCAGGAACTGTCAGAACCAGATATCAACATACACTGTGGATTAGAATCCCCAGTCTGGCTGAGCTGAAGTAATCATTTAAAAAAAAACTTATGATTTTTAAGCCAAACTCATGATCTTGTCAAAACTGAACTATGGTTTGAAATGTTTGGGTTTGTCAGGATTGCCTTCCTGTTATCAATAGCTGGAACAAAGGCAGCTATTAGAACTTTTTGATAAGAATTATGATTTTGTGAACCTCTGTGGGCTTTTGATAATGACTCAGCTTTACTTCCAGCTAGTTCCATATTGACACTCTGAGATTAATGACTGGAAGTCATAATTCCTAAAAGATAAATCTCTCTTCTAGCAGGCATCATAAAGAAAATAAAACAATAATAAGCAACACCTAAGGGAAGGACAAGTTAACTTCTTGGAGAGTACTAGAAAAAGGCAGAAATAGTCAATTCCTAAACCGATAGAGGCAAAAGTTTCTATAAACCCGTTTGTTCTTAATAATGACTCAGCTTTCTTCCAGCTAGTTACACTTTGTTTCCTTTATTAAATACTCTATTGAGATTAATTATTGAAAAAAGAATCCAGTACCAGCCATGCTTCAAAGAAGAGATATATCTGATGGGATAGGTGTGATTAAAAAAAGAAAAAGAAAAAGAAAATAAGTGCTAAGAAGGTGGGAAAATTAACTTCCTGGGGAGTAATGAAAAAGGGTAAAGACAGCCAGCTCCTAAATTGGCAGAAACAGAAGAGTTCTGATTTCCCATTTGCCTTTTTAAAAAATTCCGATTTGTTGATACTAGGAGAGAAATTGTTGAAAGAGAAACTAGACTGGGGGCCTAAATTTGCTCTCATTCAAGTCAATGAAGTTACAATGGTGTAAAACCCAGTGTGATAGAAGAATTAGGATGTGTCTACACTGCAGGACTTACCTTGAAATAAGCTACACAAATTGAACTATATCAATTGCATAGTTTATTTCAAAATAGGGAGTGTCAGAGTAAGAAGTCCTCCAGCTTGACAGTATTTTGACACTGTTTCAAAATAACTGCCTGCTGTGTAGATATGGACTAAGTTATTTTGGAATAGCGCTAGTTATTTCAAAATAGTGTTGCAGTGTAGACGTACCCTTAGTCTTTACAAATATAGATGCTCATTATATTATGGCCCCTTTTCATCACTCTGGCAGTCAGAGATGATGTGTAACTCTTGATGGGGAGTGGGGCACAATTTAAAGGCTTGGAGGGGTGGGGGAATGTGACCAGCCATGTGTTGCCTCTGAGCTGAGGAGGAGTAGCAGAGCCAGGAGTGCTAAGGCACCAGTGAGCGACTGCCCTGGGAAGCATCTCATGGTATCCAGGCTCTGTGGGGGCATTGCTGGTCTCCTTTGGGAGAGATGCAAGAAGAGGTAGGTGTGCAGCTCAGACATTAAGCACCCTCCCTGCCTGGGAGCACCTGACCATGCAGAGACAGGCTGACTCAGGGAACAGGGGAGAGAGGGCTGCCAGGCAACCAGCCAGTGAGCTGGAGAGCCAGGGGCCTGAACTGGCTGGGCAGCTCCCAGTAGCTCTCAATCCACCAGCGCCTGGCATGAAGCAGGTGACAGTCTTCAAATTGGGGGGGAAATGTCTCCCCCCTTGCATCACTCCTGCAGGCAGTGTGATGGAACCTTAAATTATACTCACTTAAGAGTGGTGGTCCTAAGGTGCCTTAGTATAGCTGAGACACATGCCTGAGTGAACGGACACAGTCGATATAGATTGCAGTTTGTAGGAAAGTCATATTTAAAGAGGTAGTCTCTTCAGGGAGGAGGTGGTGAGAGACCATTTCAGTCCTGCTAGTACTGCGCAAAGGTTAGAAGGACTCACAGGAAGGAGCCAGGTCACTGAGCAATAAAGCTAGTGTCAGTGCATCACCTTTATACCTTGGACACTACATATGTCAACATGTCATGGTGACAGAGGCTCAGACATACCAGGTGAGATGAAAAAGATCCACACACAAGAAGTCTCTCACAGACGAGCTCCCCCCCCCCTTTTTTAAACCACAGTAAGAATTAAGACCGACTTAAATAACAAATCATGGAGAGGAATAAGGAGCAAAAACTAAGTGAGGACTTAAAAAAATTAATATCGTGCACTTTCCTGTGAGAATCTCAGTGCCATATTCCAAATTTTTAGGATAAAATCTTCAAAAGTAACACCATTTCTCAGTGCCTGTCAAGGTCAGGCATCTCAAACTGCCAGCCCGTGGGCCAGTCCTGGCCAGAGTGATTGTGCAATCTGGCCCAGGACTCCCAGCATGTTGCGGGGGAGGGAGCCTGTCTGTTGCTGGTCCCCCAAGCCCCACCTCTTCCCACCATTGCCTGCCTTCTCCACCCCAATAGCACTCTAGCCCCTAAGCACATTGCTTTGGAGGCAGGAGGCCTGGTGTGGCATGGCTTCCAAGTCACTTCGATGCTCTAGACATTTGTATCCCTATTAACTGAACCCAGGGAGGAAATTCAGGGATTATCAGCATTTTACAAAATTGGGGAAGGAAACACATAGCAACTGAGAGACACAATTGGGTCTTTTGACTCCAAGTCCCCTGCTCTGACCATTAGACCAGCTTCTCTATAGTGGGATCAGTAGGTAGCAGGACTGGTGAGACGGGAGGAAAAGGAAATACACTCATTTTCCTTTCCTGAGCATCAGGACTTTGGACAGACTAGCAGGGCCTCTGGGCAAGATGGTGGAGGGGACGGGCTCCAGGCCCCTAGAAGAGGCAGGGCCTTGGTTGGAAGGGGTGGGGCTGAGATCTAGCCTTCCCCAGCCAGCCCTTCAGCACTGCCTGGCTCATGCTGCCCGCAGCTCTGATAGTGATTTAAAGGACCCAGAGCTTTGGCTGCTGTTGTGGTAGCAGCTGGCATCTTGTAAATCACTGGACCCCAGTGCAGTTGTCCCTTTGCCTTCCTGTCATGGCCCTGCTCAAAGTAAACCATTGAGCAGCACTACAAAGGCTAAAAATAACGGATTCATTTCTATTTAAAGTAAACTGGTTTCCATTTAGCTCAGCACTGGCAGCGACATATAAGCTGCAAGCTGGAAAAGGTAGTGCGGTAGGTCAGTGCTAAGGTGCACAGAATGTTACATGGAGACTCTGGATTAGATTAGTTGCATACTGGAGGTCAGCACAGAGGTGGATTGACAGATGCATGGTGGGGTTCAAGGTGTGAGTGGCACGGGGTGCTGTCGATCAGGTGCTTTGGTAGAGCTGAGCTAGGGAGCATGCTTAGACACCAGATTCACTCAAATAATAAAAAACAACTTTTATCTACAGAAGAATATTCTTACATTTAGGCTACGTCTAGACTACAAGCCTCTTTCGAAAGAGAGCGTCTAGACTACAAGCAGATTTTTCAAAAACGCGAGCTGATTTTTCGAAGGAGACTCTAGACGTTCTCTTTCGAAAAAGCACTATTTGCATTCAATAGTGCCTTTTTTCGAAAGAGTGCTTTTGAAAGAAGGCATTATTCCTCGTAAAATGAAGTTGACCATAATCGAAAAATCTGCTGCAATCTTTCAATTTACTTTCAAAAGAATGCGGCTGTAGTCTAGATGCAGGTGAAGTTTTTTCGAAAAATCTCTGTAGTCCAGACACACCCTTATATGCTACTTAATCCAGACCCCAAAGCAATTTTCAGACACTGTCAATCGTTACTGAAACTAGATGTACCGGGATCTCATCTTGCAGCCCTTTCTGGAATGATAGAGGCAATAGTTACACGAATGCCCAACAGTGTTAACCAATAGGTTAAGGAAAAGAAATCCATAAAAGCTTTACTTACTGCATCAGGAGAATAGGTTCCAAATCCCACTGCGGGAATTTTGTTCCCATCGTTCATCTTAATACAATGGTCTTTGTCAAGCTCCATCTCTTTACAGAATTTCTTCAATTTTTGCTGAGGCTGAACCTTTGAACACTCCTGTGTGAGCCAGTAAGACCTCCAGAAAGGAAAAACAGTATGAATTTCTATTGTAGTTGTATTTTTCTAGGATGTGGACTAGAAGGAGTAGCCAAATTTTGTGCAGCAGGCAAAGAGAAAAAAGGACAAATGCAAAATGACAAAGCTATGAGAACACAAACTGTCATTATTAAACAACAGTTCAAAGATCGGTCTGTTTCCACAAACTTTATTGACTTAACATTGCTTCCATGTGACACAAGAAATGGAGAAAAGAGCTCCATTCAAATTCACAGCCACTCTACAACGGGATGCAGGCATTTCCAACAAATATACTGAGGAAAACTATTATAACTTTTAACAAGTGTTTGTTCTACAATGTTTTATCACATATTTCTGAATTTTCAAACTCATCAGAACAAAAAAAAAATTAAATTGCATATGAAAATAGTACAACAGAATTGCCTACTATTTATTTGTTCCTGTGAATTACAGATTTGAGTGGCCCATATTTATTGGCTCCGGGAATAAAGATAAGAAACTTAGTTATCAAAATTGAAAACAAGATTCAATGGTAGCTTTCAGTGGTACACCCAAGCTACTCAGCCTATGTCCGCACTGAATTTTAAAACCCACGGCAGAGAGTTTCAGAGGCTGGGTCTACAGACACAGGCTGGGCACTAAAAACATTGCTGTCATCTGTGATAGTCACTTGATCATTGCTAATCTTTTGGAGAAAACAAATGAAAAGGCCTTTAAATACTCCCACCACTAGTGCATTTCCTGTTATTATCTTTCCCTAGTCATTTAGAAATGGGACTAACTTGTTGTTAGTCATCCTCTTGCTTTCCAGGTATTTGTAAAATGCTTTCTTCTCCAGCTAGTTTTATTTCCTTTTGTGCCTTTACTTTTCTAATTTTATCCCTACATGCTTATGTTTTTTTTAAATACTGTATTCATCCTTTATAATTTGACCTAGTTTCCTCAATTTTTAGGTCACTGAATATCTCTTGCTTAAGATAAAGTAGCCTATTGCTCTACTTCCTATCTTTCCTATGCACTAGTACAGTTTACTCTGGTGCCTTTAATAATGTCTTTAAAAAAAATCTACCAACTCTCCTGAGTTCTTTTTTCACCCCTCAGAGACTTGGGCTATGTCTAGACTGCAGGCTTCTTTCGAAAGAGGCTCTTTCGAAAGCATCTTTCGAAAGAGCCTCTTTTGAAAGATCGCGTCTAGACTGCAGGCGGATCTTTCGAAAGAGCAATCCGCTTTTTCGAAAGAGAGCACCCAGCGAGTCTGGATGCTCTCTTTTGAAGAAGCCCTATTTACATTGAAGAACGCCTTCTTTCGAAAGAGGAACTTTCGAAAGAAGGCGTTCTTCCTCGTGAAACGAGGTTTACCGCCATCGAAAGAAAAGCCGCGTTCTTTCGAAATAATTTTGAAAGAACGCAGCTTGAGTCTGGACGCAGGGGAAGTTTTTTCGGGAAAAGGCTACTTTTCCCGAAAAAAACCCTGAGTCTGGACACGGCCTTGCTTACCATAGGCTCTTTCTAAACAATTTTCTGAGTACTAAACTCTGTCTGCTGAAGTCCATTGTCTTATTGTGCTGTTTACCCTTCTACTATTACTTGGAATGTACTATTCCTTGGAATCATGAGCTCTCCCATTTCATACTCACTTTTACACAAGCTGCCTTTCACCTTCAGATTCTCAACTATTTCCTCCTACTTTGTCAGCATCAAATCCAGAAGAGTCTCTCCCAGAGTCATTTTCTCCACGGTCTGTAATAATGTGTTGTCTCCAAGAACTTGCTGAATAATTTATGCCCTGTAATATTATATTCCTAACAGAGGTCTGGCTCATTGAAGTCCCCCATCATCACTTAGTCCTGTGTTTTGGACAATTTTGTTAGTTGTTTAAAAATGTCTCATTTATCCCTTCTTCCTGGTCATGTGGTCTATAGGAGACCCTACCATGACATCACCTTTGTTTTTTACCCCTTTTATTCTTATCTTAATACTAGCAACAGGTCTGACTTGCATTTTTTCCTCAATAGAAGTATATACATCTTTGATAAAAAAGATAACAATTCCTCTCTTTTTTCCAGGCCTGTCCTTCCTGAACTAGCTGTACATTTTCACACACCTGGAATATTGGTATACATTTTCTCACTAAGTTTCTGTGATGCCAGTTATGCAGGATTTGTGATTATTCACTAGTATTTCATTTCTTCCTGTTTATTCCCCATACTTGGATTACAATACAGACATCTAAGATGTTTATTAGATTTCTCCACTATATTTTCTTGACTCTCCTTTGTTTATTGTGCAATTTCCCATGTTTCCCTCAGATTCCGACCTTTCGTAAAGGTCTCTGTGTTTTTCACTACCCTGTGGGCTTTTACATCTTGCCCCGATGAACCTAGTTTAAAGCCACCTTGCTAGGTTAGCACAGTGTTTCTCAACCAGTGGTACAAATACTCTTAGGAGTACTCGAGAGAAGTCTGGGGGGGTATGTCAACACAACTGAAATTTAGAGAAAACTGAATTTTTGTTGTAAGTTTTACAGCGCTTTATTATTTTTGTACTTTTTACACCCAAAACTGTCATTGCCCGCCTGGCTACGATGCAGCTGTTTAAACAAATGTGTTGCAATGGTAGAAAAAAACTGTGTGTGTCTGAAAACTGTAGGTGGTGGGGTTATTTGTAATTTTGTTTTTTAAAAAGGGAGTACTTATGTTTTTTTTGAAAAGGGGTACTTTATAAAAAAAAAGGTTGAGAAACACTGGGCTAGCATACCTCCCAGATGCCAGACCAAGCCTGCTGGTGGATGCCTCCGACCCCTGTAGAAGGAATTCATTCACTCTCACCACCATCCTTCAATTTTTCTTTGCAGTAGTGACCATGGCCCTCCAAACTTTGGGAGTACATTATTTCCTTGTACTTCTCTGTCTTCTGTATTCACCTATTACTTCATGAGGCAGGGGCTATCTTTTTGTTTTGTGTGTGAATGGCACCTAGCACAATGGGGTTCTACTCCTTGACAAGGTCTAACACAAATAATAAATAAAATAATCCCTACTGTATAGTTCTTCATTAATATTAAATTACATTGCAGCAGAGTTTGTAATCAATACGTGTATTTACTTGGAAGTTTCTCTCTCTCTCTGTGTGTATATATATATATATATATATATATATATATATATATATATATATATATATATATATGAGAGTGCATCTGTCGGCAAGTGTGTTTGTTCAGGAACACCTCCTAAACGGTAAAAGCTAGGATCTCCAAATTTGGCATGCAGCTTTCTCTTCTGACTTCAAGCAAGGTCAGGCTTTAGTTGTACTAAGGAGAAGCAGAAGCCCGAGGAAAAAGACTGTTTTCCATAACAGGGATAGGGAGGGGCTGCTGCTCAGAGGGATGCAATATGAGACTTGCCACTGGGGGCAGCGAGCCCGCGGGAGAGAGCTATCCTACGGAGTATCCACTGGGGGCAGCTGTACCACCAAGGGAGTGGCCAGCAGGGCTGGGGTTCTGCCGTCTTGCCTGCAAGCACACCGTTAACTAGTCCCCCTGCCCCAAGCCCTTCCCCCCCCTCCTGGCCCTTGGCTGCAGTCCCCCCCGGACAGGCTGCAGGCCATGGGCGGGAGGGGAAGAGGGCCACTGGAGGCTGGGGCCGGCCCCAGAACCCTCGCACTCACTTTCTGGCATCCTGCAGGCTGCAGGGGGACCCTAGAGGTCAAGGTTGCCCCCCTGACTGCCCCCCTGAACACACAGGGGGGCACTTCAGGCTAGGAATGGAGCCTCACCTCTCCCCTCCCCCCCATACAGGCTTCAGGCCATGGGGAAAACGCTGGAAGCCGGAGCCATCCCTCCGAGCCGAGCCTCCCCCAGTCAAGCTGCAGGCTGGGGCCAGCCCATACAGCCTCAGCCTCCTGGGAGGAGCTGCCAACCAGGGATTGCAGTCCTGGCCCTGCCAGAGGAGCCGCTGGCTGGAGACTGCAGCCCTGGCCCCCGGGATGAGCTGCCAACACAACAGCGTCACCTTAGCAGTCGCAGTAAGCTCTCTGGCCTCCCAGTCTCTGCCCTGAGCCCTGCGCCTCCCACTCCCAGCCTTCACTCCTGCACCCCCACTGCATGCCTGAGGCCCACCCCCCACATCCGAGCCCCCTCTTCCATTCCCCTGCTCTAAGTAATCATAGCCATGCACATTTTCCTTTTAATTTACAAAAGCAACCCCCAAACATCACTATACTTAAGAACCCGAAACACCAGGTATGTCTGCTAGTAAATGAATAAAAAAAAAAGTGAAATATAATCATCATACAAACATTATATAAAGCTTGGAGAAAACATAGCTGAATTGGGTCATACCTATAGCTGTCTGGAGACAAATAAAGTAGAGGGATGATGCAGGAGATCCTTATTCTTAGTAGATATTGAACCTAGAACAGTGGTCTCCAGCCTTTTAAATCTTTAATCTTACTTTTTCAATGTAAGTGCAATGTAAGATCTACCTCAAACCCAAACACCCTTATCCCATTTCCTTCCTGCTCCTTCTCTGAGGCCCTGCCCTTGCTCCACCCCTTTTCCTCCCCATCCTCACTCATTTTCACCAGGCTGGGGTAAGGGGTTGGTGCGCAGGTTCTGGTCTTGGGCCAAGGGGTTTGGAGTGTGGAAGGAGCTCCAGGCTTAGCCCAGGGTGGGGGTTTGGGGCCCAGGAGAGGTTTCAGGGTGCAAGCTCTGGGAAGGAGGTTGAGTGCAGGGGGACTCACGTCTGGGTCAGGAGGTTGGGGGCAGGAGGAGGTCCAGGGCTGGGACAGGGGTTCAGGAAGCAGGCTCTGGCTGGGCACCATTTAACTGAGATGGCTTCCGGGTGGTGGAGCAGTGGGGTTAAGGCAGGCTTACTCCTGCCTGGCCCTGCACCACTCCTGAAAGCAGCTGGCATGTACAGCAGTGTCTCCATGGCACCTTGTGCTGCCCCTCATCTACAGGTACTGAGCCCATAGCTTCTACTGGTCATGGATCCCTGTTATTTATCAATGGGAGCTGCAGGAGCGGTGTGTGCTGGCAAGGGACAGCATGTGGAAGACCCCCTGCTCTACCTTTCTCAGGGGCTGCAGAGACATGCCAGCCACTTCTAGGAGCAGCAATTACCACAGGGATAATGACTCCAGCCAGGACAGGTTAAGCATTTTAGAACTCACTACTCAAAGAATTACATTTAAGCATAAGAGAGAAATGAAAATTACGAAATGCACCAACCAGTCAAACTCCAAAGCTGACCCACTTTGCAAGCACTAAAAGAAGTAACAGCACCGCCCCATGTATGTGTTGAGTCAGGAGATAAGAGTGAAGGACAGTGTGTGTTTGTGAGAATGACAGACGCACACACAGTGTGTGAGAGTGACAGAGATTTGCATTGCCAAGCTCCCCCTCTTCCCTTTCTTTCTGGCTGTGTCTAGACTGGCAAGTTGCCAGCTGTCTACACTGGCCACTTGAATTTCCGCAAGAACACTGACGATCTCATGTAAGAAATCAGTGCTTCTTGTAGAAATACTATGCTGCTCCCGGTTGGGCAAAAGTCCTTTTGCGCAAAAGCTTTTGAGCAAAAGGGCCAGTGTAGACAGCTCAGATTTGTTTTGTGCAAAAAAGTCCCAATTGCAAAAATGGCAATCGGGGCTTTCTTGCGCAAAAGCATGTCTAGATTGGCACGGACCGGGTATGGAAGTTGGAAGAGGAGGGACACCCTGACATCAGCGCCCCCTTCTTCTCTCTCCCACACCCTGCACAGCAAGCAGGAGGCTCCCAGGGGGGCAGCTCCAAGGTAGAGGGTAAGAGCATCATGACAGTGGGTGGAGGGGCAACTCGAGTGCCAGCACTTGATTGCGGCCTGTCCAAACCAGTCAGGATCACCTGTCACAGGCTCCAAGATCTACTGGTAGATCCCGGGCTATTGTTTGGTGACCACTGACCTAGAATAATGTGTTTTGGATGCAGCTGGAATTAGATTTAAAACACATATGGTCCAAACTCTAAATTCAGCTCCAGATTTAGACCCAAGTTTCTCCAGAAACTGGTAATTTGTTTCCACCATGTATAGACAAAAAGGTAGGCTAACAATTTTGAATTCAGATTCAGACTTCTTCGCAAGAATCTTAGGATGCAGAAGACTGACTCTTTTATTGTGCCCAGTAGCTGCTGAATGGTGCCAAGGGAAGGAATTATATAGAAGTTTACTGGGGGCTGTGCCTCCTGCTCACTGTGCTCACCAACCCCCCTTACTCGGGGGGTAGGCAGCCCCAGCTCACCTCCTGACTGCCGGGGAGGGCCAGGCCAAGGCATGGTAGCTCTGGACTGCTCCCTCTCCCCCCAGCTACCTAGCTCTCCTCAACCCCTGGCCAGCCCAACTCACCAGGCCCAGCTCTGCCCTCCTCCCTCCTGGCCGTGCCAGCCCTGGCTTTCCCCTGCACCCAGGATGCTGGGGAGGGCTGAGGCTGCACCAGCCCCATCTCTCTCCCCCTGGCAGTGGGGCAGGGCTGAGGCTGCACCTGCCTTCGTTCTCCCCCACCATCTCCCTGGACCCAGAGGAGGGCCAAGGCCGCACCAGTGCTGACTCTCTTGCCCCGACAGCTAGAGAAGAGAGGGACTGGGCTGAGGCTTCACCAGCCCTGGCTCTCTCCCTCCAGCGCCAGAGGAGGCTGGGGCTGAACCCCGCCCCCCCCCCCCCCAGTACTGGGAGGAGGGAGGCTAGAGCACAGCAGCCCAGCTCCTGAGAACTGGGGAAAGGGGAGGGAGGGAGAGCTGAGGCAGGTGGGACGCAGAGTGACATGATGACGTACGTCCCTTTGTCGTCCCGCAGGAAAAGTTGTTTTATATATAGAGAGAAATGGGTTACATGTGCTACACAAGAGTTATATGTCTTTAAATCCAGAGTAACTCAGTCGCAGCCATTTATTGTGGATTTGTGCTACTTGAACATAGAGCGGAATTTGATTTATTTAAATCAATCCTGCCACACAGTGGCAGCTGAATAGATGACATGTAAGGCCCAATTCCACCCCTAATTGTTACACGCCTAGGTACATGTGTTTGCACTAGGGCATTCACTATGAGTCCTCCCTACACATAACACCTAAGAGTTATTTAATATAAATAATTCATTAACTTTCTTCTCAGCTGTAGCAGGACAGCTCAACTGAATTAAAAATACCTTGAACTTGAACTGAAGTTTCTGGTTCTCCAGATTCTAGTTATTGCAAATTTTCAAACTGTATCAGATAATTTATTTGTACAAGGAATTGTATACATGTATATCCTTCCACTCAAGTGAAGGTGTGGCTAATCTAAGTTAAATACTTTTCAGAAACTATATATTTGAGTTTAAAAAGCCTACCCCGGTTTCAATATAGTAAATCAAGATTGTTTATAGATTAACTTGTCATAACTACTGTTGAATTGCCTGATGTACTTGAGTTAGCTTTGAATCATTAATTGTACACTTGGGCTTAATATATAATGTTTGTGTACATGCGCAAAAAAAAAGTCTTAGATAAGACATTATGTGGAGAGGCAATGTAAAATGCAAACCATAAAACAATGACCATTAGGTTTTTTCCTCTATCACCTTTTAATGTAGGAATAAAAACATCAGTGACAATAATTTCTGGTTCTTTTTTACAGAATTCATTATGCTTTTTTATGTGAGACAGTCTAAAATATTTGGAAATTTAGAGTCTGAATTAAAGCCTATAGAAGTCAATGAAAATAATTCCATTGATTCCAATGGGCTTTGGATCAGGCTCTTAGTGGATAGCTTAAAGTAGTGTAAAGAGGATCTATTCTTTTATCAGCAATGATTAAATCTACAAGGCTATCAATCCAGATGAATCAGAATATAAACAGATTACCAGATGGGAACAGGACGAATTTCTTCTCAAAATATTGTACTATAAACATGTTATTTTTTGTCTTCCCTGAAACCATCATCATAAGCTATTTTTTCAAGAAGGACTTTATGTTTTAGGATATAAAGACTTCACTTCTAGAGAACAGAGAGTGTGGACAATGAAGAGAGTGATATAGACAAACTTAAGTTTCTTGCAATAATTGCAAGACTAGCTGGGGTGGTGAAAAGTACACGGGCTTCTGGTACGTGTGGGGAGCCAGTTCAAAAACTGGCTTCAGGCACGCACCAGCTCCAAGGGAGCTGCCTGTCACCCCCTGTTACTGCCTCTGGGTATGTCTACACTACCCCGCTAGTTCGAACTAGCGGGGTAATGTAGGCATACCGCACTTGCAAATGAAGCCTGGGATTTGAATTTCCCGGGCTTCATTTGCATAAGCGGGGCTCCGCCATTTTTAAATCCCCGCTCGTTCGAACACCGTGCCGCGCGGCTACACGCGGCACGAACTAGGTAGTTCGAACTAGGCTTCCTAGTTCCAACTACCGTTACTCCTCGTGGAGTAATGGTTACTCGTGGAATGAGGAGTAACGGTAGTTCGAACTAGGAAGCCTAGTTCGAACTACCTAGTTCGTGCCGCGTGTAGCCGCGCAGCACAGGGTTCGAACGAGCGGGGATTTAAAAATGGTGGAGCCCCGCTTATGCAAATGAAATTCAAATCCCGGGCTTCATTTGCAAGTGCGGTATGCCTACATTACCCTCCTAGTTCGAACTAGGAGGGTAGTGTAGACATACTCTCCGATACAGAAGTACCAAACCATGCTAATTCCATTGCTTAATTTCTGGCTGACTCACCCACGGGTTCCAGATATTCAATTACAAGAAACAGTAAACAAAACAAAAAACAGTTATTTTGGCATTAGCATGTGTCTGTGGAAGGGGGAAGGATCAGTATTGGGTAACTCATGACATATAATATCAGCTGTAAAATTAAGCTGCTATAACTTGGACATAATTGTTTATTTCAGGCTGAAGTTTAACTTGCGCAGTGTGAACCCTGTGATTTTGGGGGATTTTTAAAAAATAAATCTATCAACTATAATTTATGCATGAGAAAAAACACAATTTTGTAGACGCTCTTCTCTTTTTATGATAGTAGAGTATCAAAAGTAGTGTAATTTATGAGAGTCAAATTTGTCAAGTGATTTGCTTTGTGGACATGCACCCAAGGACGGTGCCTAGAAGGGAGACACTAAATAGGACCTTTATGCTCATTTAAAAGACATAGGTTAATGAAACTGGTAAATCTTTCATTTAAAGGAGTTACTTGATCATTGAGACTACATCTAGACTGCATCCTTCTGTGGACAGAAGGATGGAAATCAAGCACATCGAAATTGCTAATGAAGCAGGGATTTAAATATCCCGTGCTTCGTTAACATAAACACGGCCACCGTTTTTTTTCTAAACTGAGTTTTTTCCAAAAATTTTTTTTAAAAAAAGGCAGTCTATATGCAGCTCTGTCAAAAATAAACCCTTTTTTGACAGATCCCATATTCCTCAAAAAATGAGGTATACAGGACCTGTCGAAAAAAGGGGTTATTTTCGACAGATCCGTGTCTAGACGGCTGTTTTTTTTCAAAAAACCTGTTTCGAAAAAAAGCGGCAGCTATGTTTATGCTAATGAAGCACGGGATATTTCAATCCCTGCTTCATTAGCAATTTTGACGTGCCTAATCTACATCTCTCTGTCAACAGAGAGGTGTGGTCTAGACATACCCTGAG
Organism: Pelodiscus sinensis; assembly: GCF_049634645.1. Taxonomy (NCBI): domain Eukaryota; kingdom Metazoa; phylum Chordata; order Testudines; family Trionychidae; genus Pelodiscus; species Pelodiscus sinensis. Next base: position 110,864,391 of record NC_134711.1, read on the forward strand.
CTAGGTAAATAACATTAGACATAACACGGTTAACAGTTGGAACAACAGCTACTGATCCCAATAACTCTTTTGGTCTGGATGGCCTGTGCTCCCCCCCACACCAAATATTCCTATAGAAGAGCTACATCTGTCAAGCATACTATCCTAATTAAACAGGTATTCTAAAGTCTTTAAGGCTGATATGTGTTGGGCTGGTGGCTCTCGACGATAGCTACGGCCCTTCTCATCCTGTGAGGTGGGAATCACAATCATTCAGCTGTTCCCCACCGTGCTGGAATTGAAACTGGTGCCTGCTACAGTTCCTCAGATGACATTTCATTCCTTGGCTTCCCTATTCTTTTCCACTGGCTTGAAGTCTCCCTCTCAGGCCCTTACCAATTGGTAGTGCTCCCTTTTTGGGCTGCACTTCATAGGTGCTGCTTACTGACCTCCATTCTCCAAGAGGATTCCTAAGCCAACCCATTCCTTCCCCAGGCTGAATTTCAGATCGTCCTTCTGTCCTTTCAAGGTCAGAGAATAAGCACATTGCAGGACAAATACAGTACATTAGCACTTAGGGTCAATCATAATAATAAAGATGCATGGGTGAAAGTGCTGATTTAATAGCTCTTTTTATTCTTTGTGACTGGGAAAGGGCTGTTTTAGTATTCTTTCTTCCATAACATAATATATATATGTATATATATGGAGAATCTTAGGCTGTGTCCAGACTCAGGGGTTTTTTCGAAAAAACTTCACCTGCGTCTAGACTGCAGCTGCGTTCTTTCGAAATTAAATCGAAAGAATGCGGCTTTTCTTTCGACGGTGGTAAACCTAATTCCACGAGGAAGAACGCCTTCTTTCGAAAGTGCTCTTTCGAAAGAAGGCGTTCTTGAAAGCAAACAGGCTTTTTAGAAAGAGAGCATCCAGACTCACTGGGTGCTTTCTTTCGAAAAAGCAAGCCGCTTTTTCGAAATTCCGCGTGCAGTCTAGACGCTCTCTTTCGAAAGAGGCTTGCAGTCTAGACATAGCCTTTGAGGGAATACTGTTCCACTTTTGTCACAAGAGGCTTGCTCCTCCCTGCATTTGTTATCAACATGTGAAGATGAGGGTAGATCATGATGAAATCTGTAGCAATTGTATTGTCTCAAGACTGCTCATTTCAATGAATTTGAAAAAAGTGATCTGCTATCAGATCTGCTCAATACATCTCTGCATTCCTATTGGTAGAGCAAAGAATAGCTAGCCCATGGAGGAAGGGGAGAGAAGAGTGAACTGTCAAACTGTGTGGCTAAGGCCTTGTCCATACTGGAATGTTCTGTCAGCAAAAACTGCCTTTTGGTGACAAAACAGTAAAAGCGTTTACACTGTAATGTGACTTTTGTTGGGAAAAACATCCAGTTTTGGTGAGAAAAAACTTCCAGCCCTATGATAGACTTTTATCTTTTCCACTCCCTTTATTGTCAACAAAGAGCCAATGTGGACTCTGCTGTTTGTGTTGTTGAGTGCCAGTATCCGCCAGTATCCCACAATGCCTGCCCTCATGGCTGTGCTCAGTGTTTTGTGATCTTTGCTGCCCTGCAGCCATGTGCCCCTCACATTTCAAAGCTCCAGGAAATATCTGACAGCTGAGTGAGCTGCTCTATTTGGGGAACAAACAAAGAAGAAATCATTGAATGCTCCTGTTCTGCCCTGCACTAGGAACACAGCACCAGGCAGACTGCTGCTGCAGAGGGAGGGCTGGAGAGACTGCTATGCTGCTTTGACATTCCTCAGCACGGAGAGCTCACATCAGCTCTGCCTTTTCACAACACTGCACTGTAGGATGCTTACCCACATTGCGTTCTCTTATTGTCATCAGGGTGCTAGCAATGTGGCCATGAAATCTCAACAATGGGAGGCAGAAAAAATGGTTTCACTGGTTTTTACTTTTGGCAACTTTTGCATGTCGATAGCACTTTTGTTGCCAAAGCTTCCCAGCATAGATGTAGCCTGAGGGTTGGGAGAGAGGAAGAGCAGTATAGGTAGCTTTTGGTTGGCTGGTGAGGGGAGAAGAGTAAGCCAAGAGAGGCAACCAAGCAGCAGGACTGTTATTGTTCACTCTCACATTTGCCCACTTCCTTATTGACACGCTCAAAGAATTCAAATACTACAAAAGCACAAATACAAAGCCTATTGCACACTTGCAGAATAGAATTCTATAGGACTTTGTACTTCTCCAAAGAGGAAAACCTGGGTTGGAGTTGAAAGGAAGAGGGACTAAGTGAAACCTCCACTTTCTGAGGTTTCTCCCCTTCACTATTCCTTCCCACGCCCATCTGCAGCCAATCACCAGAAAGTGCGTGGGAGCAGGAACTTAACTAAGGCTTTTGCCAGGAGATTGCTCGTTCTTTTACCTTGTTGGATTCCAAAGAGAATTGGAGCAGACAAGCCATGACCAGCTACGTGGAACTAAGCACAAAAGCAAAGATGCCCATCCTGGGCCTAGGAACCTGGCAGGTAATTATTGAGACCCAACTCTTATGGCATTATATATGTGCTTATAGCAAAACGAGTTTGTAACCTGTTTGCCGCTCTGAAACTGCTCGCGTTCATCAAGCCTATTGTGGCTGTATCGCCAAGACAATGCAAATCCTACGTAGAGTCTACTGTCTCTTGAAATTTTGCAGACATGACTGTTCATTTCCAGCTTCCTTTAAGGCACTTGTCAAATCTTTTGAGTGTTGAATGTATGGTGTTTGTGGAGATTTGCCCTTTGATGTAAAAGCGGATACCCCTGACAACTGCCTAATATGATATTTTCTTATACTCAATGCTCATCTGTTTGAATGAATTTGAGGATCATTTACTGCAGGGATCTCAAATTTATAGCCCTTGCCATCCCACCAGAATAGCTGTGCAATCCAGCCTGGGAGTATCAACAGGCCGGGGGGTGGGAGGGGAGGGAGGAGACTATTCCTATCCCAAAGCCCTACCCCTTTCCTTCCCATCACTGCCCCGACATCTCCCCCCAAGGCACCCCAAGGAATAGGGCCTCAGGAATTACCAGAGGGGCCTTGTGCAGGGTGGCAGCAGCAGTTGGCCCCTCCCACGGTCCCTATGGTGCCAGGAGCCAGAGGGAAGCAGAGCGAAATGGAGTGAGTACACTTCACTTCCTCATGGCTCCTGCCAGCACGAGGAGTGCTGGAGGACACTTCCACACACACAGCTGCCGCCCCTGCACTAGGCCTCCCCAGTAATCTCTGAGACTGCGTTCCTCAGAGGATGGAATACTGGGGGGAGGGAGGCGGGGCTTGGGGAGTAGGAACAGACAGGACTCTCTCCCCTAGTATTCCTAGGTTGGATTGCCCAACTGCTCTGGCCAGGCATAGCCTGTGGGTCATGAGTTTGAAACCCCTGATCCATTGTCATTAATAGAAAGTGGATTTACAAATGGAAATTTGTACTAACTACTTGGATATTGCTTTATTTATAAATCACTGTAGTTATGCTTAAAGACTAACTGATTATTTGGGCATAAGCATATATGGAAAAACCCACTTTGTCGAATGCATCATGAAAGACAATGAAAGCTTTTGCCCAAGTAAACGCTAATCTTTAAGGTGCCTCAAGACCTCTTCTTGGTTTTGTGGATACAAACTAACACGGATACTCTTCTGATATATAGTTATGTTGGTACTTTTCAGACAAATAGATACTTCAAGTTCCTGGCCTGAGGGTCTCACACTGCTGATCTGGGATTAGGGAGAAGGGATTTATGTGTCAATAGGGTTGTACGTACAATTTTCAGTTCTCCTTCTCTATATGGGTCTAACCATGAAAGGCACTAAGTGCTTGCAGCTCCCATTGACTTCAATGTTAATTGTGAATGCCCATGTACCTTTCAGAATGAGGCTTCTTAAGTATGTTACAATCCCATGCATGCACTGAGTTGTCAGTAATGAATTGTGAAAACTTTTAATGCACCTGGTAGGTGAGTCAGGATGACTAGAAAAAGATTTTTGGCTTAGTATTTAAGAACTCCTTGGCACCTTCAAAAAAACCTCTGTAAAGGCATTGAAAAAGTCAATGTTTATTTCCACAAAAAATCAGTAGGGTTATTTTGTCAACATTATTCAGCATTAGTGTTCCTATACTAACCTTAATTGTGTCTCTTTTTGCATCTGTGTTAAAATAGGATCTTTCTTTCACAGTCACACTGTACTCAAACTGAACTGCCGTTCAGCGAATACAACGTAAGATAACACAAGAGATTATTCTGAGTGTCTCATATTGCAGAAAAACTTGAAAAACAACAAATTGTCTAGCAGCAGCCTAAAGACTAACAAAACAAGTAGATGGTATCATGAGCTTTTGTGGGTACAACCCATTTCTTCAGCTGTGTTACCATGCAACACAAATTGCCAATCCGGTCTCTCTGCCAAGCAACACAATTGGCTCTATCACGTTTGTTTTTCTTCACAAAAACCAAAACAAATGAATCAACAAAACTGTCTTTCACACTGAGCTCTCACGCTACATTTTGGTGCAGCAGCTCTGACCTAGATACTGTACAGTATATTGTATAGTGACTCACTGGGACAGGGGCACTCACCTCCTGGCTGCTGCCCGTGAGCTGGGTCTGGCACTTGAGTCTCTTTCCCCCGCTACTCCTGGTGTCCTCTGTAAATTGCTGACCTTGCTAGGCAAGGCCACCAGTGACTCAGCTCTCTGGCAGAGCCACTCAGCCAAATGAATGAGCCCCCTCCAGAATAGCAAAGAGTTCAACATGGTCAGCCCTCAGTCTTCAGCCCTTTTACATCCAGTCCTTTACTTGGGCCACTTTGCCAGTGGCAGGACCTGGTCCCAACCTAAGGACTCTATAAACAGCAGCCACATACTCTGCTTTCTTTAATTCATTCAGTTAGTTGCTGCTCTATTCCCTGGGCCTCTTCCCACCTGGTCTATTCATTTCCTGAGGGCTAGAACACACAGGTTTTCTCATCTCCAGGTTAGCAAATAGAGGCCATTAAGCTCCTTTGGCCTAGTGCTCCCTCGAGCCCCATCCATGAACTGATCTCCTCAGCCCTGCTCAGCCCCTTAGGATCCTTTTATCTAAGGCTATTGGGTTTTCTGGCTACTTCTAGATAGCCTTTCTAGGCTGCCCTGGAGGATTCATTTTTGCTGCTGCTTCCTTGGGCAGGGTGTGATAAGACCTGCAAGGCCTCTAGTAGGGTACCATGAAGAAGCTAGTACATCCTGGCTGTGTCTACACTGGGCCACTTATTCCGGAAAATCAGCCGCTTTTCCGGAATAAGCTGCGAGCTGTCTACACTGGCCCTTGAATTTCTGGAAAAGCAACGATGCTCTACTGTACAAAATCAGCCGCTATTCTGGAAAAACTATTCTGCTCCCGCTCGGGCATAAGTCCTTATTCTGGAACACTGTTCCGGAAAAGGGCCAGTGTAGACAGCCCAGTAGTCTTTTCCGGAAAAGTGCGTCTACATTGGCCACAGACGCTTTTCCGGAAAAAGGGCTTTTCCGGAAAAGCAGCCTGCCAATGTAGACGCTCCTTTTCCGGAAAAACTGAAAACGGAATAGTATTCCATTTTAAGCATTTCCGGAAATTCATGCCAGTGTAGACACAGCCCCTGTGCTTTCCCAGGGTGCTGAAAGAACCACAGTTATTGAATCTTGTGTAAGAAACGAGACTGAGTCTGAAATAACAAGTCCCTGTTTATTTTTTTACCACACACTAGTTAGGTTGATTGTATTTTGTTTTAGAGCAAAATAATTTAAGGCTAGAAGGCCTTTTGTATGTCACAGGCCACCAACTACCAGCACCCCAACCAAGCAGCCTTTGATCAACAGGACTCAAAACTACATGCTTAAAAAAAGTGATGCGTGATGATATTGTTAAGTCTATTATGCATAGTTCTACTTTTGTTGCAAGTTCTTACTTGAAATGCCTTTCCTCTTTCCACATGACTTGGTGCAAATTATCAAGTTTTCAGTGTCCTTTTCCAACTAGGAATGTTAAGTGGTTTAATAGTGATATTGAAACCTAAATTATTATGCCTTATCCAGAAATGGGGGCACTTTCTATAATATTTTGCATTGTGTCTACATATGCCTCCTGTCCCACCTCCTCAATAGCAGGTCTGTTTACGTAAAGGAGTCAAAAGGGTTTCTAGTGATTATGCCTTTCCTCGTGTTTTCCAATAGCCATGTAAACTCTTAATTAACTATTCTTTTTCCATTTTTTCTCCTTTCCTTTCCCTCCTTATCCCCTTTCTTTCTCTGCTATTTATTTATAATCTAGACCCCTTAAACGCCATTCATCTGAAGAAGTGGGCTGTGCCCAAGAAAGCTTTGATACCACCTACATGTTTTGTTAGTCTCTATGGGTATGTCTACACTACCCTCTTAATTCGAATTAGGAGGGTAATGTAGGCATACCGCAATTGCAAATTAAGCCCGGGATTTGAATTTCCCGGGCTTCATTTGCATAAGCGGGGCGCCGCCATTTTTAAATCCCCGCTCGTTCGAACCCCGTGCAGCGCGGCTACACGGGGCATGAACTAGGTAGTTCGAACTAGGCTTCCTAGATCGAACTACCGTTACTCCTCATTCCACGAGGAGTAACGGTAGTTCGAACTAGGAAGCCTAGTTCGAACTACCTAGTTCGTGCCCCGTGTAGCCACTCTGCACGGGGTTCGAACGAGCGGGGATTTAAAAATGGCGGCGCCCGGGTTATGCAAATGAAGCCCGGGAAATTCAAATCCCGGGCTTCATTTGCAATTGCGGTATGCCTACATTACCCCGCTAGTTCGAACTAGCGGGGTAGTGTAGACATACCCTATGATGCTGCAGGACTGTTTGTTATTTTTTAAGTTTTCATCTCTTTTTCTCACTTTGCAAATAATAACTTAAAGCGATTCCAGGTATTGATTCCAAGTAACTCAACATTGGTATTTATGGTCAGTTTAGCAGAGCTCTTCAAAGGTTATCCTGTTGATTTCCCACTCTTGGAAGGACTGTGGTGGCAAAGAAAACGTTAAGTAGGTGAATGAAAGTTTCCACCAGGGATGTGGAGAACTAGTTTAAAGAGACAGTGTCATGGCCAGTAACTTTCAGCCAGGAAACACTGGAAAACTTGTGTATCATGTTTTCCTCCCACCATGCTCTCTATCTGATGTCTCCATGCATGAGCATGTACTTGTGGACAATGGGCAGAAGAATTCATTTATAGATCTTGGAATCTGTTATTGTGTTCTCAAAGCAAATGTTGAGCAATATGATCTACATATCTTATTTTGACTCCCATTCCTTGAGATTTGCCCCTTAGTTGCCCATCCTTTTGATTTACCCGATTGGCCATCTGGTTAGATTTCATCCTAAATAGGTGTGTAGTCTGGTATCTATCTTGCCTTATTGTCTATGGAATTTCTTGGATGCCTGTTATGATAGTCTGTGAGTGCCAAGCATAGTGTCTTAAGACGCAAGGGTGTCATTGGTTGTCTTATTCTATAAACCATAGTGAAAATAGGTACCAAACCAGGGTCACTCAAATGTTACTGGAATAATACTTCCCAATTATGGGGGGGGGGGGGGGGGGGGGGAAGAGAGGAACCATTATCACCCTGGAAAACTGGAAATATTTTTCAGCTATTTAAATTTCTGCCTTTTTATTTTCATTTCAGTCCTCCATTGGGAAAGTGAGAGATGCGGTGAAGTTTGCCATTGATGTTGGATACCGCCATTTTGACTGTGCCTATGTTTACCAAAATGAAAATGAAATAGGGGATGCCATCCAAGAGAAAATTGAGGAGGGAGCTGTGACACGGGAGGACCTCTTTGTTGTCAGTAAGGTACAGCCTTGGCTACCTGAGTCTAAGTACAAGGTCAGATTGATGGCTGGCAGGAGGAGAAATAAAGATCACATAATGCAAAAGGCAGGCTCCAAGGAATAAATCTAGTCAGGAAATTAACCCCTTAATACTGTAACCAGTATGAATTTTGTCTTCTTTATCCCAGTAGTCCAGTAAAGTGGGTGGAGGGAAGGAAAAAGGAGCTTTAAAAATTCATGATTGCTTAGAATGCACTTTTCTGTGTACTCCTCTTTTGCCAGCAATGGTGCAGAAACTCAGCTTCTGCTTTCAGTGACCCTGAGGAAGAAAACAGCATTGGCTACAATACTGTAGTTAAATGTACCACCACTAACAAAAATTAGCTGCAAGAAAATACCCATATCAACTTCATTCCCCAAGTACATGAATGGCATAATATTCCCAGACCCACCCCACTAGGTGCCTCTGTCCTTCTGTGATATTTCATGCTGTCATTTGCTTCTGCGGTTAACTGTCATGCTTTATTTTTTCTCTACAGCTGTGGTGCACACGTCATGAGAAATCTCTGGTGAAGGGAGCATGCCAGAATACCCTTGCTGCACTGAAACTGGATTATTTGGATCTCTACCTGATGCACTGGCCCATGGGATTCAAGGTATTGTGACTTTAACTCCTCTAAACCTTTCTATTTGAGTTCTTGGCAGTCATGCCATAGTTATCTTCCTACTGGGCAAGGAAGACTACACTTCCTTCAGGACATATCGATGCCACTCCCAGTATCCTCTGGAAGTAGTGCTAAGGAAGTAGCTATCTTGCAAGGTCATTCTTAAGGTACATCAATGCTGCTGTAGCACTACAGGCAGTCCCCGGGTTACATGGATCCGACTTACATCGGATCCCTACTTACAAACGGGGTGAGGCAACCCCGCACTAGCTTCTTCCCCTCAGCAGACCAGGGAGACGCGAAGCTAGCGCCCCCCCACAGCAGACCAGGGAGATGCGGAGCGGCTTTTCTCAGCAGACACCTCAGCTTGAGAATAAAGGACTGAGGGAAGTGAGGTGTGGGAGAATAAAACTGAGCTCTGGAGAAATGTTTGGCTAGAGTTTCCCCTACAATATGTACCAGTTCTGACTTACATACAAATTCAACTTAAGAACAAACCTATAGTCCCTATCTTGTACGTAACCCGGGGACTGCCTGTACAATGTAGTTTTTTTTGTCCCCCTTATTTTCTTTTTTGCTTCTCAAACATTTCCAACCCTTCTTGATTAGACAGTAAATTGATCCAAATCTCGGCTCACGATATTTAGGTATTTGGCCATCTGCAATATTCTACAATACTCCTGATGATGTCTGTGTACTGAATTCTTATCTATTTCTATCTTTACTGGAAGCTCCCTACTGAAGGATTGGTCTGTGAGTCTCCATAGGGCTTTGACAAACGTCTGTCTTATTTCGGCGTGGCGTAACAAGTTGTACTAATTAACATGGTATCAGTCCCCTCGTGAACTAATTACTTTGATAGGATACCCTGTTTAAATTCACCCTCACTCGCTTGTAGACTTTTGTTTTTAATAGATAATTCAGCTTGGCGGATATCTTTAAGCTATTTGTTTTACAATGACAGGCCGGAGAAGACCTGTTTCCGACAGATGAGAATGGCATGATCATTCCTAGTGACACAGATTTTCTGGACACATGGGAGGTGGGTTCAGATTGATAAATTGAGATTCCTTTTGTTCACCAGTTTGAGATTATAAGTAGGTAACTGTATGCATTTAATGGTGGCAACTGCTCTCAGTGGCTCTCTAAAATCACCAAATCAGTACTCGAACCCTTGCTCTACTGTTTTGTTGAGTTGAAATGTGTTCATGGCTGCTGCAGACAAAAATGCTATTGAACGAGAGTAGCAACAGGTACCATGTGTGCTTGACATTGCTAGACCAAGACTCCAAGGCTGTGTCTAGACTGGCCAGTTTTTCTGGAAAATCAGACATTTTTCAGGAAAAACTTGCCAGCTGTCTACACTGGCCGCTTGAATTTCCGCAAAAGCACTGACGATCTCATGTAAGATTGTCAGTGTTCTTGCGGAAATACTATGCTGCTCCTGTTCGGGCAAAAGTCCTTTTGCGCAAAACTTTTGCGCAAAAGGGCCAGTGTAGACAGCTCAGATTTGTTTTCCGCAAAAAAGCCCCGATCGCGAAAATGGCAATCGGGGCTTTTTTGCGGAAAAGCACGTCTAGATTGGCATGGACGCTTTACCGCAAAAAGTGCTTTTGCGGAAAAGCATCCATGTCAAATCTAGACGCTCTTTTCCGCAAATGCTTTTAACGGAAAACTTTTCCATTAAAAGCATTTGAGGAAAATCATGCCAGTCTAGACGTAGCCCAAGAGAGGGGAAAATGATGTTGCAGACACCAGATTTACAAGGAACATTTAAGAATCTAGTCCTCTTCTCCATTATGTCACATATGGAATGAGTCAAGCCTTATTGCTGACTTATAGGAATAAATGAAAACTGCAGGCTTATACTAATGATAACGAACACATAATGAAAGCTGTTCTTAAAAAAGAATCAAATATATCTCTCTCCTAAGAGAAGGATTTAGTGGGCTATATTTTGTGCATCCCCTTTCTCAGCTAGACTCTGGGACCTGCAAAACACATTTGGCAGGTTCAATTCCTCATTTTTAGGGTTACCAGGTAGTCTCAAAAAAAATACTGGACACACTTGATTGGGGGTGGGGAGGAGGAGGGATTGGCCAGGAGGGGATCGGGGCTGGCCAGGAGGAAGGGGGGGAGCTGGGAGGAAGGAGGGGGATGGAAAGCAGAGATGGGGGGGGGGGCATTTTCTAAATGTTTTTACCGGACAGAGGGCCCCAAAATCGGACTGTCCGGTAGAATACCGGACACCTGGCAACCCTACCGTGACATTTATCATGTGGTTTTGTGAAAGAAAATGGGCAAATTAACATCAATTAAATACTTCTTATCATGTATGTCCACATGTCAAAACTGACTTGCATAACTTTTTTGGAATAACTCTGAAAGAAAAATAACATTATTTCAGAATTATTACTCTGCTTTGTGAGTTGACTAATTGTTCTGTAATAGAATTATTTTTATTTTGGAATAGTGTGTCCACACGGGGAGTTATTCCACAATAGTTATGCCAGTCAATGTCTCTGTGTAGATACGCATTAGTTATATAGAACGTCTAATTCTCTTGTATCCTTAGGCTCTGGAAGAACTGGTGGATGCAGGACTGGCAAAATCCATTGGAATCTCTAACTTTAACCGTGAACAGATAGAGAGGCTCTTGAACAAACCTGATTTAAAATACAAGCCAGTGAATAACCAGGTAAACTCAATAGTGTTGACAGAATCCCTGTTTGATGGATGCTGCAACTAGAAGATGTGATATATACAGGACATCCCTGCTATATGTCCAAGGTACATTCCAAAAAACATGGACGTATAGCAAAACGACGTAAAGTGGAGAATTTTTTTCCCATGGCTGACTTTCATTTGTGTGAATTGGTCTTTTTTGTTTGTTTGTTTGTTTGTTTTGTTTGCACAATGTAAGAGCAGGGAATGGGAGGTTTATTATAACTCAATACTTCCTACAAGTGTCAACGATGTTAGTGTGGAATCGACATATAACAGGGCAATGTATAGAGGAGACACCCTGTATGTATATTTGGAAAGGGTATATTCCGTTAATAGACAAAATGGACCATTTAATGAATTTTTCTATATTGCACATAACTAGTGTAGGTCAAAACTTGAAATTTCTATCCAATAGGAAATTCAGACATTTAACATTTATTTTTGTTCTAAGCTGAAATTTCAAAATTGCTCACATAATGACATTTCTGAAAATAAAGTTTCAGGTGACTTGAGATATTGTTTCTATTTTTATATTAAATTATTTTAACTTTGCTTTTATTTTATGCTATATATTGGTACTTTTAAAAAAATTGATATTCTAATTGCTAAGTAGCATTCTAATTGGTAATTCACTTGATAATTGATTTTATAACTGGTTCTCTATTTGCTGTCATTTTGTTATTCAACTAACAGATTGGTGGGCAATCTGTGGCCCCAGAGTTCTATGTGTGGTCCACAAAACATTTTACTTACTGTTGAGCATGCACAGGGTTGCCACATTCCGCTGGTTTCCATCTGTGTAGTTTTTTTCCTATTGGTACAGTAAACTTCCGATAATCCGGCACCTTTAGGACCCAGGGGGTGCCGAATTATCAGATATGTCGGACTATCGGAAGGGGGGGCTATGAGGGGTCTGGGGTGGGGTGGGGAGGATGCCACTCCAGACCCCTCATAGCCCCCCCTTCCGATAGTCCGGCTCTGCCCCAGGCATCCCTGATTCAGCTGCTGCTGGTCAGTTTCAGCAGCGGCTGAATCAGGGACACCTGGGGCAGAGCAGCTGGAGTGCTGCTGGGTTGGTCCAGTAGCGCTGACCCGTGGCGTGGTGAGACCAACCGGGCAGCACCCCAGCTGCTCTTGGGGATGCCTGGGGCAGAGCAGCTGGGGTGCTGCTGGGTTGGTCTCGCAGCGCCACTCCTCGGCGCTACTGGACCATCCCGGCAGTGCCCCAGCTGCTCTGCCCCAGGTGTCCCCAAGTCAGCCGCTGCTGATACTGATCAGCGGCTGACTCCAGGAAACCCGAGGCAGAGCTGCTCTGCCCTGGGCTTCCTGGAGTCAGCCGCTGGTCAGTTTCAGCAGCAGCTGAATCGGGGAAGCTGGGGGCAGAGGAGCTCCAATGGTCCGGCTACCCAGAGCATTTCCGGGATCCTGATGGTGCCAGACCATCAGGAGTGCCGGACCTTGGGAGTTTTACTGTATTAATAAAGTAACATACACATACAGTAAGGACACATGAAATGAGGTGCCTGCTAATTGCACACAGCACTGACTGTGAGAGTTGTGCATGCCCTCTACAGCCAATTTAAGCACTGCTATGGTTCAATTAGTATTCTTAGCACTAAAGATGTTAATTAAACAAAATTTTACAATGAAAACATTAAATTTAACCAATTAACCAATTAAATGGGGGGATGGATTGGAGTGGCCTTCCGCCTGTGAGCAGGGGCTGTTCCAGCTGCCCTCTGCAGTTGTGGGCTGTTTCAGCTTCTGCCGGTTAACCATAACTGGTAAGTATCACCTGTTAAGGTTAACTGTTCACATCCCAATTTAACACGAGGTTGTGGTGAAATAAAAAATGAGATGGCAGTTATGTACAATGAAGCATTTTAGCTCACAGGAAACTAAAAGTACAAAATCAGTTCAGTTCTTTCAAGTCAGTTTTCTAACGACTCCTTGCAGGAGTGCCTTGATAATCTTAAGTACGTTAACTAGCCAAAAAAGAAGCAGTCTTCTGGAGTCTAGTGGGATACAGCATATAGAGAAGTTTGCACTGCCATAGATCTTTCAATAAGTCACCACAGTACAGGCAGTCCCCGACTTACGCGGATCCGACTTACGAACGGAGCTTTCTCGCCCCGGAAGTCGGGGCGAGAAAGCCCCGTTCGTAAGCTGCTCCGGTGCCCCTGGTCTGCTGGAGACCGTCTCCAGCAGACCAGGGGCACCGGGCGGGTTCCCGCGCTTCTGAGGCTTTGCCAGAGCAAAGCCTCAGAAGCGCGGGAACCGCTGCTGCTGCCCCTTGAGACCCGGTGCCTGTGGTCTGCTGGGGACGGTCCCCAGCAGACCACAGGCACCCTGACTGAAGCCGCAGCCGCGGGGGGGTCCCGCGCCTCTGAGGCTTTGCCAGAGCAAAGCCTCAGAGGCGCGGGACCCCCCCGCGGCTGCGGCTTCAGTCAGGGTGCCTGTGGTCTGCTGGGGACCGTCCCCAGCAGACCACAGGCACCCAGACTGAAGCCACAGCCGTGGCGGGGTCCCTCGCCTCTGAGGCTTTGCCAGAGCAAAGCCTCAGAGGCGCGGCACCCCGCTGCCGCTGCAGCTCTGCTCCCCGTGTCCCTGGTCTGCTGGGGGGGGGGGAGGCGCAGCTAGTGTGCTCCCCCCCCAGCAGACCAGGCTTTTGTTTTGGACTCTGGGGCAGAGCAGCTGGGGCGCTGCCGATTGGTCCTGCAGCGCCCGTGGGCACTACTAGACCAACCGGGCAGCACCCCAGCTGCTCTGCCCCAGGTCCTGATTCAGCCGCTGCTGGTCAGTTTCAGCAGCGGCTGAATCAGGACGTCTGGGGCAGAGCAGATGGGGTGCTGCTGGGTTGGTCCAGTAGCACCCCAGCTGCTCTGCCCCAGGCGTCCCCAAGTCAGCTTCTGCTGAAACTGACCAGTGCTGACTACAGGAAGCCCCAGGCAGAGTTGCTCTGCCCCGGGCTTCCTGGAATCAGCTGCTGATCAGTTTCAGCAGCAGCTGACTTGGGGACGCCTGGGGTTCTTAAGTTGATTCTGTATGTAAGTCAGAACTGGCAGTCAGTTTCAGCAGTGTCTGAATCTGGACGCCAGTTCCGACTTACATACAGATTCAACTTAAGAACAAACCTACAGTCCCTATCTTGTACGTAACCCGGGGACTGCCTGCATGTGTACTCTGAAGAACAGTCTGTCTCTGGGTACATTTAGTATTTATGCTTGCAGATTGAGAGCCACCCATACCTTCCTCAGGAAGAGCTGGTTAACTATTGCCAGTCCCAAGGGATCTCTGTCACTGCTTACTGTCCCCTTGGAGCACCCAACTGGCCTCAGTAAGAATGTTTTCTATATCTTGTTTTTTTCTAAGGAGTGATTTCCGTAAATCAATATTCATATAAGACAGTGTTTCTCAACTAGTGGTACAAGTACCCTTAAGAGTACGCAAGAGAAGTCAGGGGTGGGGGGTGAGGGTTACATCAACAAAACTGAAATTTGGAGAAAATTGGAATTTTTGTTTTAAGTTTTACAGCGCTTTATTATTTTTGTACTTTTTCCACCCAAAAATGTAATCACCTGCCCAGCTATGATTAAGTTGTTTAAACAAATGTGTTGCAATGGTAGAAAAAAATTGTGGGTGTTTGAAAACTGTAGGTTCTGGGGGTACTTATAATTTTTTTTAAAAGAGGGTACTTATGAAAAAAGGTTGAGAAACACTGATATAAGACAGAACATGGATGAAATAGAATTATTATAGATCACAAACCATAAAATTCCTTATAAATCTTCATAAATACATAGAAACCATTGATCACTTATTAGATACAGTGTTTCGCAAACTGTGCTCCACGGAGACCCTGGGGCTCCGTGAAACATCTCCAGGGGCTCCGCAAGGTTGACAAACTGGAAACATGGATGGGTACAACACATACAATCTGTGGACCACTGGGGCTCCGCATAAGTACAACACATACAATCAGTGGACTGCTGGGGCTCCACATATATTTTTACGCATGTAAAGGGAATAAGTTTGAGAACCGCTGTATTAGATTAATGTGTACAGATCAGTCTTACTGGCTTTATGTATATTAATAGAAAAATGAGCAATCAATTTGTGCATTCTTAGTTGAATTTTGATCAATTTATTTAATATTCTTTAGTAACTTGATGAAAGATTACAAAACCATAATAAAACCCAACATAATGTCATGAAAACATGACTTTTGTGCACCTATGTGGCAAACATTGTGAGCTTGATCTGGATTGTCTCTGGGTTTAATCTTCAAAACCCTGTTTGGTCTGGAACAAGACAACCTCAGAGACAACCATTCTCTACCCATTCCCTATGAGGGAAACCGTGCTCATGAAGGCTGAAACTGTTGAGAGTGAAAAATTCAGCTGTTCACAAATGCCCATTCATGATAAAATAATGTGAAGAATGGTGTTTAGGAGTAAAGAGCAGCATGATGGAGTGAATTAAAGTATGCCATACATGCTTTTGTTCCTAAATTACCAATTCTCTTATGAACCGTAGGATGTTTAGTGGTAGAAAAACATTATAATCTTTTCCATCCAAGTGTCTGCTTTTTATTCTTGTAGGCCCAAGTCTGAGGCTATTTTCCTCTTAGATGACCCCAAAATTAAGGAGATTGCAGCCAAGTATAGTAAAACCTCAGCTCAGGTACGGAGTCATTATACAATGTTTGTTTCCTTTCTAAAATGTCCTCCTCTTATGTTTACTAACATCTTTCACAAAATAATTGCACCCAGTTCTGTCCCCTGTTATGTTTCCTTTGAAGCATGATACTTTTAATATATTGTTTTCAATCTGATTGCATTGCAGAGGAGATAGGAAACAATTAATGAAAGCTAAACTGTGTGAAACCTAGGGCCTTTGCTGAAAACGGGGAACTGCATCTTCCATATGCATAACCATAAATTAACCTCACATTTTCAGTCAGTGGCATTCACTAGTTGTAATCTTGGTCTCATAAATACTAGTGATTAAATGAGTATGTTCTAAAATGAGGGTGTCTCTGCTACATTGCTTCCTCTTGTTGTAACTCTTTGATCTAGAGGATTTAGTCACTATGGAATGTGAAGGTAGGTGTGGCATTCTCTTCTAAATTTGAAAAACTTTCCTGATTTATTGCTGTAGGTTCTGATCCGGTTCCACATCCAAAGAAATGTGAGTGTAATTCCCAAGTCTGTCACTCCACATCGTATTGAGGAAAATTTTAAGGTAATGTTGCAAATAAGATACCAATTGATCCTGGTGCATGTTTCTACGGGAAACCTGAAACACCTTACCAATATTATCATTTCCCCTTATCCTTAAAACAGGAAATAAGTGGGCTCTCTCAGGTATGACTTTATGATAACTCATGGTAAATGCTGAAGGGTTTTTTTTGGGAGGGGGAGGGAGTTGAAATGGTGATCACTGAGCTTACATCATTGGAACAAACTCATCTCTGCAGTGTCCTTGACCAAAAGCCACTTAAACTTACCTCTTGTATAGCTAACTGAAGCATCTTTGTGTGTTTGCCTCTCTCTTACTCTCTCAACTTTTAAGGTGTTTGACTTTGAATTAACTAAGGAGGAGATGGAAACCATCCTCAGGTTTAAGAAGAGATATAGAATCTGTTCCCTAACCACGTGAGTGTCTTCTTATATCTATCAGAATAAATGACAAGTCTGAATTTATTTGTATAACATTTATATATAGTGAGTGGAAAATTGAACCATGGACCCCTAATAAAATGTCATATTCAGAGCCCCTGCAATTCCATGCTAGCATTCACTAGAAAACTAGTCAGGTTGCATTCTTTTGTGGAATTGTGATTATTTTTTTAGGGTGCATCATCTTAAAATAGATTTTAATATGTAAGTTCCAAGCTACGATGAGCTAAACATGTTAGCAAATTAAAATATGTACAGCTCCAAAATAACGAGTAGTCCTATGGCACCTTAGAGACTAACAAATATATAGAATCATATTTTTGTTAGTCCTGTGGCACCTTAGAGACTACTTGTTTTTAAAGTTACAGTCTAACTTACTGCTATCCCTTTGGGAGCTCCAAAATAGATAGGCAGCTGATTTCTCAATTTTTTGCTACTCATGTGTGTGTAAAATTACAATTTAGAAATTAATTCTAAATTAATTCTATTAAATTAGCCTGTCCTTGCTAACTTACAAGGCCCATGTATTACCTATCCAGAAATTACTGAAGTAATGTCTGTATTGTCGAATGGTTGGACCCTGAAATTTTAAGAGAATTCTCAGCTCTACTATTTATTATTTTCCTAAGTTAACAATCTGTAAATTGATTACATCATCCTTCTTGTATCTCACAAATGTGTGGCTTAATATTGCAAAGAAATTTGGTAGCCTCAGATGAGGTGTGCTAAATAAGGCTATGTCTAGACTACAGGGTTTTTTCGAAAAAAGTGTTAGTTTTTTGAAAAAACTTCACCTGCGTCTAGACTGCCACCGCGTTCTTTCAAAATTAAATCAAAAGAATGCGGCAGTTTTTTCAACAGCAGTAAACCTCATTTTACGAGGAAAAATGACTTTTTTCGAAAGAGCTCTTTCGAAAAAGGCGTTCTTGACCACAAACAGGGCTTTTTCAAAAGAGAGCATCCAGATTAAGTGCTCTCTTTCAAAAAAATGGATCGCTGTTTTGAAACAGTTGTGGCTGTCTAGACGATCCCTTTTGAAAGAAGCTTTTTTGAAAGAGTCTTTCAAAAAAGCTTCTTTCAAAAGAAGCGTGTAGTCTAGACGTGCCCTAAGTGACAAGTACATATGTTCCTTCTGATATCAAGAGAACGTAAAAATCTGAAATTAATCTACAGGGAAAACTATATTTTGAACAGACAATAAATCCTGACTATTTATATAGCAGAATACCCTAAACCTTTGTTGATCACAAAAGGCAGGGGGAAGGGGTAACAGTTATCCTGTAACAATTAGGACACTGAGGAAGGCTGGATATACTTTAAATGTCCACTACAACTAGAGGTTATAAACAATTCAGACTCCTTTCTTTAATCTTGAGATTGCATCATGGATGATCCTTGTAGTGCTGACTTTAAGAACTTTAGAATAACACTTTCTTTCTCTCTCTAGAGGCAGAAATCACAAGGACTATCCTTTCACAGAGGATTAAACCTGGATTTTTTTCCAGGACTTAGAAGGATTGTATACTACTGATTCTTTAGTTCAGTTAGAAGACCATGTTCACATGAAGTTCTACAGGAAGCTTAAAGAACACATCCTGAAGACTGTCCAGTTTGATGCCCTTACATCTACTATTGTAGCCCTTTAGCTGTTTGATATTTTATTTTTATGATATAAAAGCATGTTTTCACCTTTAATAAAATGTATTCCACACCCTGTCGGTAATGACTGGTAAACAAGTTTTAATAATCATTGGCTAATGGGCTTTATGAAAGTCTCTAGCAACTAGACTGACCAATAACTTTTGTAGAAATATTAACCAAATGCTCAGGACATTTGTACTCATTTCTTACTGTAGTGCTGGAATCTAGAGTGCAGTATTAAAACTTAATTTCATCCACGAAGATACACCAAACACCTAAATCCCTAGGCATGAAACAGCTTATTCAGTTTCAAGAAGCCTTCATGACATAAACGGGGTTATAGCAGCAATGAGTTTACATCCACTTAAGGGAGCAGAACATTTGGACTTAAAGCTGTTTGGGTCGGACTGCGCATTTTATAGTATCTAATCATATGGAATGAATCCCCCCATATTAATTACAGCCTGTAGGTGGCACTACACTATTGCTAGTGAGCCCACAAAAGCTCACTGAAGATTGAAATAGGCACTGTTGAGCTAGTTTATTGCATATCCTGATGAACCAGCTGCGTGTGTTCTAATCGCCCATTGCAGCCGTCTCTCCATCAGTCTGCTGGTGGTAAATAGGTGTTCTGGACAGAAAGCTGAATCCACAAGACTCCAGTGAAGAGTAGATAAAGGTATGGGTGTGGGGAAAGAAGCATGATGTAGACCCTAGAGTAAGATTTACCTCAAGTATATTCAGTCTCCTATTGTGAATCCTATTAGTACAGCTTCTACTTTCCTACAAATCTACAGTAGCCTCCACCACTAGTGAGGTGCTATCATTAACTTAGGTCAGTCAAGTTTCCTTGCTACTGAACTCTTAGCTAGCGATTGAAGTTTGAATGTCACCCTGTGAACCCTCACAGCAGAGTAAGGGGACAATGTTGAGTGTGTGATTAGAATATAGCAGTGGTCACCAACCAGTAGATGGGGATCTACCAGTAGCTCTCAGAGCCTCTAACAGGTGATCTTGATGGGTTTGGCTAAGAAGCTATCAAGCACTGGCACTTCAGTTGCCTCTCCCCTGAACTATCATGCTACTCCTGCCCTCTGCCTTGGAGCTGCATCCCCCCCCCCCCCCCGGGAGCCTCCTGCTTGCTGTGCAGGGTGTGGGAGGAAGAAGGGGGGGCACTAATGTCAGGGTGTTCCTCTTCCCCACCACTCCTGTACCCTATCTCCATACAGAGAGAAGGAGATGGAGAGAGCTTGACAATGCAAATCTCTGTCGCTCTCACACAGTGTGTGTGTCTGTCACTCTCACGCTGTCTTGCATTCTCATCTCCCGCCCTAACACATACTTGGAAGTTGTTACTTCTGTTACTGCTTGCAAAGTGTGGTCTTTTTGCTTTTTGACTGGTCTGTGCATTTCATAATTTTCATTTCTCTCTTACGCTTAATTCTTTGAGTAGTGAGTTCTAAAAGCCTAACCTGTCCTGGCTGGAGTCATTATCCCTGTGGTAACTGCTACTGCTGGAAGTAGTTGGCATGTCCCGGAAGACCCTGATAAAGGCAGAGCACGGGGTCCCCACATGCTGTCCTTGCCTGCAGACACCACTCCTGCAGCTCCCATTGATAAGTAACAGGGAACCATGGCCAGTAGAAGCTGTGGACTCAGTGGATGAGAAGAGCACATGGGAGCCATTGCAGTACATGCCAGCTGCTTTCAGGATTGGTGCAGGGCCATGGCAGGAGTAAGGCTGCCTTAGCTCCACTGCTCCAACAGCCAGAAGCTGTCTGAACTAAACAGGGCCCAGCCCAATACTGCTTTCTGAACTCCTGTCCCAGCCCTGAGCCTCCTCCTACACCCAACCTCCTGCCCCATCCGTGTCCCCCTCTGCAGCCAAACTCCTTCCCAGACTTTGCACCCTGAAACCTCTCCTGCATCCCAATCCAGGCTAAGCATAGAGCCCCTCCCACTCTCCAAACCCCTTGGCCCAAGACCAGAGCCTGCACCCCAAACCCTGCCTGGTGAAAGTGAATGAGGATAGAGGAGAAGGGGGAGTGAGTAGGGTGAGGTCTCAGAGAAGGGGTGGAGCATGGGTGGGGCCTCAAAGAAGGGGTGGGAAGGAAGCTGGGCAAGGGTATTTGGGTTGGAGTGCTTACATTGCACTTCAATTGAAAAAGGTGATCTTGTGGTTAAAAAGGTTGGAGACCACTCAGGCATAGGCTGAGAAGCAGACTGCTTTACTAGCACACTTTGACTTTCAATAGGTGACTTTTTGCACTGCAATTTCTGTATCCATTAAACTGAAAATCTGGCTGGGAAGAAAGTTTGTACTGATGGTATTCTAGAAATCTGAGCACTTTTTCCAATTCTATCTTCCTCCTGAGCATGAAGGATTGGGCTGGGAGACCAAACAAGCCCTTTGAAGCAGAAAGGTTATGTTACAAGTAGCACAACTTCAACATGACCCTTGAAGAAGCTAGATTCTGTTCCCTTTGTGGGAGAGATTGTGACAATAGAAAGCTTTGAAGCATGACAGCATAGCAGTAATGCCAATGATGCTTCGATTAGACTATGGTATGAACAGCAGGTAGTGCTCTGTCTTGTATTTAAGAGGCACTTGAGCAGTAGGCAAAGTGCCCTAAAGCAATAGGAGTATTTGGAAACCTGCTTTGTAGGCCAGTAGCAGGCAATACTGACTCAACTATTGTTCCCTTACTCCCATCTAAAGATTAGTAAAATGGAGGATTCATGACACGTAACTAGGTGTCTGTGCACAAGGTTATTTGCCAACCTACATGCTGGTGGAGTTTCACATTTTATGCAAGGCAGTAGAGCCAGACATGCTGCAAAACATTTTAATCCCTATTTTCTGAGGGCCTAAGCTCTTCATACAGTGCTGTATCCAGGGTGGCAGTTTTCAAGCTGTTATTTATGCTCATGAGGCTAAAGGTATTATTTTCATCTCACCCCTTCTACTGGTTTGTTACTTAACATTTTGTGTGTGTAAGTATTTAACACTTTTGGGGGAGCAGAACCCTAGAGACCCAGGTATGAGGATCTGTAGCGGTCTAACTAGACTGAGAGAGAACACCAGCATGTTATATGGAGACACTGTCTTCTTTAAGATCTTGAGAAAGATGTGAGCAAAGGAAAGCTGTCTTTAAAAACCCCTACTCCACAAGCCTATGCTATCAATAGTATCAGCTTGCCAAGGGTTGTTGCTGGTTCTCCAGCACTGAAGATTTTTAAAGAGATGTTCATTCACCTACAGCTACTGGACTTAAACAGGCCATAGGACTTCATGGAATGGATTCCCCTGTCATGCAGGGGGATGTGCAAGAAGCCTGTAGTATAGACATAGGCTAAGAAGCTTTATGCAGAAGAGATCTTCTGTGAAATCTTCTTGCACAAGAGAGTGTGCACACTGCAAAAGTGCATCCAAAAGTGATGTGCTTTTGTGCAAGAGCATCCAGACTGCATGGATGCTCTCTCAAAAGAGTAGTGATAGAGATGCAGCTCTTAGTCTGGTCTACCTAAACAAGAGACAGAACTATGTTGCACTTTAAAGAACAAGACAGTGTATTAGGTGATGAGCTTTCATGGGCCAGACCCACTTCCTCAGATCAATTTGTGGAAGAAAATTGGCATGACCATATTACCAGAGTGATACAATCAAATTTTAGAACAGAGTGGGGGGGAAGTTAATGACATTAGGGGTGATAATTAGAAAGCACTGATAGCTAGTCACAGCATGGCCACCAGGGCACCTGTGCATTTTTTGCGCACAAGAAACAAAAACCTGTTCCCCATCCACATGCACCTTTTTGCGCAAAACCCCCTCTGTTCTGTTGATTTACTTGCACAAAAATGTGCTTGAGGTGTGGATGCTCTGAGTTTTTGCACAAAAATGGTTGTTTGGTGCAAAAACTCTGCAGTCTAGATGTAGCCTTGGGGGCTGGTGAAGAAGGGGGAAAAAGGGAGTCATATAGTCCCATATAGTGCTAATATTAAGACATTAAGGCAATTTAAGACAAGCCTACAAGACATTGGTTGAATGCAATATTGTTTATTTCACAAGAGACAAAATGTCTCTATTACAGCATATTGAGGAGAAGTGACAAGGGAATACAGACTTACTAAAACATTCAGCCGACTACATTTACATTAGACTTTGTGGCATGACAGTCATCTGATTAATAGTATTGTATACCTCCATGCATTGAAATCATCATGGTTGATGGCAATGCATGGTTCAGGAATCCAGAGCTGTGGCTGTGTTTAAAGCAGTGAGATCCTACTAAGGAGAAAAGTCTCATAGAAAGTTCTAGCAAGAGCTTCTTAGTGGTGGAGAGGACTACATGACTGTGGCAAGAGCAGTTTATCAGAAGTAACTTAGTCCTTAACCATTATTTTAATGTTTAGGGAAAACTGCAGACAGAGGTTGAGTTCCTGGGGTATATTCATGCAGTTTGAAGGACTTTACATTCATATTTTAAAGAGATACTTCTGGAGACAGCATTGCTATTTAGAAAGCTATTAGTCATTGTGTTAACATCTTAGCTCAGCCACAGGAAGCATGCAGCCTATGCAAGGTGAGATGAGTTATACTTCATGCTATCCAGGGGAGGAAATGCCTCTCCAGGATGATAGTGAAGCACGTTTGAGCCAGAAGGTGCAAGTAACTTCATTTCCTACACAAAGCAATTCAATCTAGCGTCGGGAGATGGATGTACAGAAAGGTATAGGATCTGGAAGCTTATGTGTTACTCACTATAAATGTCAAGGAAAGAGGTCTTTGACTAGTGAGCTGCAATAAGTATCAGAGCTGATTACAGAAGCTATTTATTTTCCCCAACCTCATTCTGTGGTTCCCTGGCTTCTTCTGGTATTGTGCCAGACAGCAGGAAGGGTCCCACAAGCCAGGACAGAGGAGTATTGTGCACAATGTACTCTAGTAGTTCATCCATGTACTCCTGGGCTTTGGTCACCTTTTTGCGGCTCTGGGTCAGGATACTGCTGGAGAGATCTTGGAAGGAGTGGACAGTGGAGAAGGAAGCCTGGAGCTCTTTTGTGCTGCAACGAACCTCCTGCACCTTATCCTGGATACTGGACGGGAAGCCTTGGATGCTGGACAGTAGGGTCAAGCAGGTTGCCTGGAGCTGCTGGACAATGCTCTGAAACATTGTCAGAGCACGAGACTCCAGTTGCTGAAAAGAAACAAGTTAGTGAGGTAGCGTAACAGGTAGAAATGCCACAACCCAAAGCTGGATCCTGGCTAAGTAGATACCTCAGATTGTACCAAGTCTTTATCCTCATTCCCTCCTGTCTGCCTCTTGCTCCAGTCCAGCCACATCTGGTGGAGTTTCTCTTGGCCATCTTGAAGTGTCTGATCCATGCCTTGCTTCACATATTCAATCTGAAAGGACACATTAGTCTGACCACAAGTGTTTGAGCATTTAAAAGATCCTGAGGCCTCCTCTGTGGAGAAGAGGGCTGGGCTATATTTCAGTATGTTTGGCATATGCCAGATAGTATTGAGAGCAAAGATGCCCATAACACCCTCACCCACCCCACTGAGTGACTCCTTTGCAACACCTGCTTTCTTAGAGATCTTCTTGGGAGACTGAGTTAGCCAGGTGCTGCTTTGCTTGTGAAGTTTGATGGAACCACAGCATTATGACAGGGGTTTGCTGCTTGCCTAGACTCAAGTAAGATTCTTAGGAAGCAGCCAGGTCCAGTGAAACATGGGTACTTGAGGAGAACAGGAGAGCCTAGACACCTTGCAGAGAAGACACTTCGAGCTGAACAGAGTGAGACCAAAGTCAGCTTCAGAATAAAATGCTGCAGAGAGAGTGCCTACCAGATCAATGGTATGATGAAGCTGGGAGAGCCCTTCTTGGATGCTCTGCCTGGTATTTTTTATCTTGGTTAGAGAATGCTGGTAGGTACGGTGACGGAGTTTGCTTGACAGGGAGCCCAAGCGCACAAAGTAACTTGGATGCTGGAGAGGAGCCTCTTGTTCTGCTTTTATAGATGTTGCAAGTTCAGCTGAAGGAAATAAGTGAGCTGAAGGAAATAAGTGGGTTTGACCAAAAGCACCCCAATCTAAGGCTGTCTACACACTGGCGTGATCTTGCGCCAAAAGCAGCTGCTCTTGTGCAAAAGCTTGCTGCCTGTCTACACTGGCCATGTGTTCTTGCGCAAGTAAACCGATGTTCTAATGTACAAAATCAGGGCTTCTTGCGCCAGAACTCTAATGCTCTCGCTCAGGAAGAAGCCCTTTTGCGCAACAGGCCAGTGTAGACAGGCAACATGAATTTCTTGCACAAGGAAGCCCTATGGTTAAAATGGCCATCAGAGCTTTCTTGCGCAAGAAAGCGTCTACACTAGCATGGATGCTCTTGGGCTAAAGTGCATGCCACTGTAGACGCTCTTGTCTGGAAGAGTTCTTGTGCCAGAAGCTGCCAGTGTAGACATAGCCTCACAGTGTAGCAAAAGGAGGTAGGTATAGTTTGTGCCTGCCTCCCAATATCTTGGGGATTCATAATAACCAGTAAGCTGCCAGAGGTGTTGCAGTAGCAACCATGGCTACACCTATTTGAAAGCTGCACTAGGCAGAGACAGAAGTATCCAGATCCCTTCATCACCTCCCACCCCCCCCAGGAGCCCAATACAATCTTATTGTCTGGATAGCTAAGCCTCAGGCTACAAGTGACATTCTAACTATTTCCACCTAGACCAGCAGCTTCCAAAGAGTGCTGCATAGTTCAACTAACTTCTCTTTCTGTGCCATCAAAGTTACCTATATGAAAGGCCAGGTGTGTGAAACCGAGACAGGCTAAGCATAACATTTGGCTCCAGCTTTGTATGCCATAAGGTGAAGAGGGCCTTCTTGAAAAGAAAAGAAGCAGGACATCTAATAAAAAGGAGGCATCTCATGCTTCAGACCTTGTTCCTCATCCGTTATGGGGAGATATTGATCTAACAGCTCTTCTGATTTCTCCAGCACTGCTTCCATCCCACTCATTGCCATCTGGCCCATTCTTGAGCCCATGGCTGTGCTCACGCTGTAGGTCATGACTGACTTGGTGGAATCCACACTCCCCTGCACAGCTTCTCTGGTCAGGTCTACTAAGCTGGAAAGTTTGCTGGCAGCTTCCACTTTGGAGGACGCCAGTTCCTTGGTGTTGGAAGCAACCTACAGAAATGACAATAGAAGACATTTGGAGATTGTTCTTCACACTGTTTCTACATGAAATCTTTAGGTCTGTCCTTTCCTCAAATGCTGCATAGCCTTTCCCAGTGAAGAACCATTATACCACAATCTAATTGATCACGAGTTACTGGGCTTTAGTTGCCCTCCTATTTTTGCCTCTTTAGCAGGTAGGTAACAGATCTGTGCTCCTAGGCAGCCACTTCCCTGGACTAATCTGTTCATGAGGCTGCCTGCAAGGCTCTGACTAGTCCAGCTTAAGCCATGCAGAATCTGAATACAACCTTCTCCAGAGAAGAGAATAAGTTTACCTTGTCTGCTGTAATTTGAAGGGTTGGCAGCATCTCTTCCAGTGTTTCCAGTCTCTTACTAGCATATTCATTTGCTGTTGCAAGTATATAAAATGCAGTTTAGTACCTTACAAGTCAAACTAAAAGCAAGGTTACTGCTATAGGACAAATGCAGTCAGAAGCGAGTCTAGCCATACTGGATGGAGAACATTAGTTTAGCATTTCCCCTTTTCTTTTCTGTGGTAATGTGCTTACCCCATGGCCTGCACTTTTGACATATGGTATATCCATCCAGCAGTTAAAGTTTCAGGCCTCCATTTTTAAAAATGGAGAACAATTTTGAGCATCTCAGATTGTGTCCAGATTTTTAAATTAAGAGTGGAAGAAAGTTATGGCACTAAAATTTAAGTTAATTATAGACTTAGTGGCATATTGACTAGGTCAACTCTGGACAAAATTAGACCCCAGGTACATTCCCCTTTCATTCATTCTTAGAGTCCCCTATCTAGTGTTAAGTTGACTTGGCTTTGTTGAAGCTAGATCTTTAAGAAGTTAGGCAATAGAGAGTACTAGGCTGGTGGATTTAAGGCTATCACATCAACTGCAGGATTTGGCTTCTGTAAGGCATTTGATTTGGTACCAACATGACGTATCAGGTTGACTTTGAATTCTTCCCTAACTGGATTAAAAGGTTGCTAGCTGATAGGTCTCAAAACGTGGTAGTGAGCAGGGAAGGATCTTTTAGAGGCGTTTCATAGTACCTGCATCACCTTATAAGCTAGGATGAGTAAAACCTCAGCATGAAAGTGAGATATTTAATAGCAAAATCTACTGAAGAACCTCTTTCTGCCATATCAGACAAGGATTTTATGTAGGAGAGGCTCTTGTTGGTGGAGTTGTAGGCAGAGTCTTGGTGGGTCAGAACAGTCATTTGACTTGGAGTTCACTGTGCAGTGCTAGGATAGAGCTAGTATCATCCTCAGATGCATTAGCAAAGAGAGAGTAGGAAGGTTATTTCCTCTGTATTTAGCTCTCATGCTAGTATGACTGGTCTGGTGTCCACACTTCAGGAAAGATGTGAAAAATCAGGGAGGGTTCTGGAGCCTAGTTTAGTTGATGAAGATTAAGGCGTTAGTTACAAATTGTAACTACCTACATGGAGACTAGAAGTGTAAAGGACTCTTCATCTGCTAGATTGATCTCACCAGCTGCAGGAACCTGAAGCTGAAGATAGGCAACTTCAGATTAGAAGTAAAGGTTAATATTTGCTTAGGGTCTAAGCCACTGGAGCAGTCTACCTAGGATAATGGAGACTATCCTTGGAAACTTAAGTTAAGGATGGATTTTTTTCCTCTTGAGACGCTTTAATGCAGCCTTGATGCAGGACTTCCCAGAAACAGTTAGTGGCCTGTGTGTCATGTAGGTGGTCAGACTAGATGATCATAGCACTCTTTCTAGCAACTCTCCCCCTTTTAATGTCAATATTTAGAGTGTTCGGACTTTCAGATGTTTTGAACAGCTGAAGTGAGCTCCCTGTTTCTCCCCTCCCCCCAAAGTGCTGGAATCATTTCTAAGTCCTTATTTCTAAAGAGGCTATTCAAATTTAAGGTTGGCACTCAGAGGACTCATATCAAATAGTGTTAGTCAAGTTATGCACCAGACACTGAAAACTCTTGCAACCATGGAAGTTATCTGGGAATGAGTTCTCAGTGGATGGGAAACTGATCAAGTGTCACAATACCTCCCCCCCCCCCATTTAAGGCAACCATGTAGGTGGTCAGCAAGGCAGGTGGTCTGGACTATCTCAGTACGTGGTTATATACAAGAGTAAGGACATTGAGTGTAAGTACAAGATACAAGCCTTCAAGAAGAAGCAGGAGACAGGACTGAGCCATTGTGCTCCATGCCTGCACATGAGATGGAGACAGTTATGGCATGTTCATTCATGAAAGAAGCCTACAAACCCCATTTACTTACTCTGTGGTTCAAATGAAGTCAGAATTGGCTGTGCTCCACTGGTTGCAGCCTCGCTAATGGTCTTCACTCCTCTCTCCGCTGCATCACACAAGGATTTTATGTAGGGGTGGCTCTCTTTAGTGGAGGCATAGGCAGCAGCAGCCATTTCATAGGCAGAGCTGACCAAGGGCAGACTGGCCACCTTCCTCAAGAGATTCTGTGGGCAAGAAAGGGAGAGATTTGTGAAGAGTCACAGAAGAGTGGATTGGTCAGAGGTGTACTGGCAAGTCTACAGTGGTAGGAGAGTCATTTAGCAGCAGATCTCAGCACAGTGTTGTCTATATACTGAGCTCTTGGGTGGCCACCCAGAACAGATTCAGATGCTGCCCAGCTGATTAGTAGAGGGCTCACAGCACCCAGCGAGCAGAATGTGCTTCTATTAGAGGTACACATCTGAATAAAAAAAATGTATTCTGTACATTGATGGGGAAAGTTAGAGGGAACATTGAATTATGGGAGGAAAGCATTGTTACTCTGAAACTAAGGCTCTCATTCTCAGCAGTCTGAAGGGTTAGAGTCAAATGATCTTCTAATTACGGTGGGATGGGTTCCTCCTCCTACCTCCCCCGCAAGAGGAGTGTCTCTTGGACCCAGTCTTTGAGAGGAGACCCAATATGACCATTCTAGTCCCATGTATTGTTTCCTGCCATAGTCCATGCTAGGTGCTTCGCAAAGGAATCAGGTGATCCATCCCTTGTTGCTCAGTCTCAGTTTCCGAGGAGAGGAGGTCAGGCTCGAGATGGCCAGAACATGAGGTTACATCTCTGGCCATGTTGGCCAATAACAGGCCATGAACTATTAGCTTTTTAAGAAATCCTAGTTATACTTACGGCCTTCACAACATCCCATAACAATGAGTTCCATGGGTTTACTATGGAAATGATCCCTGTGTGAAGTATTCCCTTTTATTTTAAGCTGCTACTTAGTTTCATGGGTGACCCCTAGTTTGTGCCATGTTTACTCCTTCACAAGACTTCCCTATTCACTTTCTCCACAACATTCATGGTTTTAGAGATTGGTCCTTAGGCACCTCTCTTCTAAAGTTAACACCCCAGTCACTTTAAATCTCTCACTTGGAAGCTGTTCTATAGCCCTAGTCATTTGATACCTTTGGTGTACGATACCTTTGGTGTACCTTTTCCAGTGCCAATCTCTCTTTTGAGATGGGGCACTCAGAAAAATATCATAATGCCTATGCCATGGATTTATGCAGTCCCACACTTTGTCTCATCTAATCATACATTTCTAACAATTTCTGGAATAGTTAGCTTAAAAAAACCCCCAAAACCATGGCACTACTTCTCTGAAAACATCTGCTCAATGACTTCAAGATGTTTCTTTAGTAAAGACCAGTTTAAAAGTTTAAACCTTATTGTCAGAGCTCTTCTAGCACCTCAGCCATTTAATAGCCCTGCTGATAGGGAGCCTGCTTAACAATTTCTGGTGTCTAGATTTTTATTTTTAATGTTACTTTTAATCTTTAGCTAATTTTTTATTGGAATGCCTAATTACACTTTTCTGCTTGACTTTCCAGAGTTTGTTTTTATTTTCCTCTAAGATTTAAACTTCCAATTTTTGAAACATGCTTTGCTAACTAACCACTTTTTACTTTAGCTTCCCCCCCCCCACCCCCAATGGCACTTTTTGGTCCCCTTACGAGTTACAATTGGTGTATACATTTAGTTTTAACCTCATTTTTTAAGTTTCCCTATAGCTGACATATACACTGCTTGTGATTAGTTGAATGAAAAAGTTTAACAATTTCCTCATTTTTGTGTAGTTCCCCTTTAAGTGTCCCTCCTTCCCCCCCCCCCCCCATCACCTGGGATGATATAAAGTTTATTATAGTTACTATTGTTAATGGCTCATCTATAGTCACCTCTTAATATTATGATCAAGGATTGCCTCTCCCCTTGTGGGTTCCAGACCTGCTTCATGGAGCAACTGTCCTTTATGGCATCTAGAAATGCTCTCTCAGCATCCCATCCTGAGGTGGCATATACCCAATCAATATGGAGATTAGAAAAATCAAAAAATAATGGGGAACTTCAGCTATTTTTGTAGCCTTTCTAGTCTTCCTGAGCATTTCACAATCACCCGCTTGGTGAGGAGTATGTTCCTACTGCTACATTCATATTATTCAAAGAATAGACTCTTTAGGGATAAAAATTCCAGGGTATCGTTTGAGTCATTTAAGATTTTTACTCCAATTTGATTGTGCCATTCACATAGAATGCCAACCCCTACCCCCAGCTTAGTCTGTCATTCCTATATATTTCCCACCACAGTATTATCATGCCCCACTGATGACCATCATTTTACTAAGTCTCCATGATTCAAGTTATATATGATTACCGGATATTAAAAAAATTGATATAAATACTAATGCTGTTTAGCATTTGTATACAAGCACCTATAACACTTCTATCACGATGGATGATAGCTTAGAGGAGTGACTGAATGGGACTCTTTCACCTCAGAGTTTTTCTTCAGTTCCTGCCTGTACTTTATCCACTTTCTGCCTCATCCCCTTGCTACCATAGAGAATCCTAATTCATTAATAGAGCCTCTGTCTGCCCCAGCCATGTATTCCTCTGCCCTGTTGGGTTTGCCCCACCATTTAAAACACCTCCACAGTGTTTTTGATTTTGTGAGAGGGAGAATCAGTATTATCTCCCTCTTAAGTCAGATCGCTACCTGTTGCTCCTGTTCCTGGGTCCCTAGGGAAGAGTCGTTTCTTTGGGTCTCAGAAGCCATAGCTGAGTCAGATGCACCTGAAAGGCAAGAGAGGGGGAACAGTTTATAGATCAAGAGTACAAGCTGAAGCATTTGATTAATGTTAAACAGCATGCCTATCAATCATAGCTTAAGAACTACAAATAACCAATGCTACTCATTTTTACCTCTTAATTATAATGTACAGGCCATTTCGCCCATATTACGCAGGATTAAGACTGACAGGGTTCAAGAGTGCTAAATGAATTCATAGAGAATAGATCCAGCTATTAGTCAAGATAGGCAGGATTGATGTCCATTCCCAGGTTCTGGAAAATAGAGGCTAAGGACAACAGGGAAAGCAGTCACTTGATGATTACCTGTGCTGTTTATTGCACCAGGTACAGGCCACTGTCAGAAGGCAAAATAATAGACTAGATGGACTTTTGGTCTGACCCAGTATGGTCATCCTTAAGTCACATAGTGCAGAGTGCACACCTGTAAGTTAGACTTGTCCAGATCTCAGTTAGGAAAGGGGGGGGGGGGGGGGAGCCAAAGCTGCCAATTGCTGATCACAGTAAAGAAGCCCCAACTTGATGCCATTCTCTCTTCTACCAAGAAGGAAGGGCAAACCCTCCCAAACATCATACATAAATTTTAAAAAGTAGAATTTTACACAAATTGCCACCTGCTTGAAACTAACAAATACATGAAGAAAACAAAGTGTTTTATTTATCACAGTTTTATCTACAACAGTTACTTACCTGCCATTATTTGCTGTAGTTGATAGTCTACTAAGTGCTTAGGCACCCTTCCCCCCCTCACCTTTTATGTACCGGGGGTGAGGTGAATACAGCTGTGGTCAGGAGCTGAAGACTGACAGTTCAGCAAACCTATGAAAACTAAATACTCTCTCCTGTGACCAATGATAGAATCTATGTGGGACTACAAGCAAGGGGCTCTTGAGGAAGTAATTGTATACATATGATTGCAATTGATGCCATGGTTAATTTCTTAGTAGAACTTTCCCATGAAGATGAGTTCTCCTGTGAGTAGCTTGCTACAGAGATACTTATGTACTTAATGTTCATTGCTTTCAGTCAAAGTTAAGCGTCTGAATAACTTTGAGGAGTTGGGTCTTATTGCTCTGTGCAAGTGTTTTTTATTAATGTAGAGCAGGCAGTGAGATGGCAAATCTGCATGGACTTGATTTGAGTAGTTTAAAGAAGGTACTGGCTTTTGCACAGTTCAGATATCAAAGCTACAAGTGTATTATTGTGGATTTTGTAACCCTATTTGTTATAGGGTAGTATTACAAGTAGTGCAGCTGAGATGCAGAACTGGGTCCTGAGTAACTTTCCCTTTGCATCATCTTGCTGCCTAATGAGCAACAATAAGGTTGGGAGGATCTTTGCCCATACCTCATCCTAATATACAGCTTGCTACCAGAAACCACCTCATGGTATAACTTGTAAGTTTTTATTACTGTTATTATATATTTGGGCAGGACAGGGCAAGGATGGGTAGCAGGGAGATCTTATGCAGTGACAAAGTTTGGCAAAATTGTACTCAACTTGTTTCTATGTTACCATGTGGCAAAATGCCCCTTTTTGAATTGAAAGGCCTAATTTGAGCTTCAACCCTAAAACTTTTAGCCTCCACCTCCAGTCTGGTGAAAATACAAGTATAATTGTGGGTCACCATTACCCAGGACACAGAGGGTTCACTCTATTCCAGCACAACCCTTCACCTCCCATTTACCCTTGTAGCATAGCCCTAGAGTGGTGGGGTTCAACACACTAGCCACCTGTGGCTATTTGGCGGGTTGAAGGTGACTAGTTTACCATAGCTGTATCTAAAACTGGTTGGATACCATGGGGCTAGAGCATAGCTCCCCTGGAGACCTTTTTTACTACTTTGTCACAACTGTTGATGGTGTCCACCTATTTGCTCTTCTATTTCTGAGACTACAGCCTACCTCACTGCTCAGCCAGCAGTAATACCCTGCAGACATTGCAGTCTAACATGAACTATGCTCATGTTTCAACAACAAACCATCTATTTGATTTGAACAAGCCAAATGAGATGACACTAAACACTGAACAGTTATTCCAATGAATACCCAGGCTAAAGAATGATTAATCTGGGAATTTGGGTTATAAAAGGTTAAAAACCACAAGTAGTCCTGTGTCACCTTACAGACTAACAAATTATATATATATATATATATATATATATATATATATATATATATAATGAACTTTTGTGTGTAAAACTCACTTCATCAGATGAGTTGGAGTGGAAATAACAGAATCCAAGATATATATATATATATATATATATATATATATATATATATATATCAGCAGAAAATGTACCTGTCAATTGTAGAACTGGTGCTAATGAGGCTAATTAAGTGGGCTGGATGTGTCCCATTCATAGCTTTTGATGTAAAAATGCAGTTGTTAAAAGCAGGGGAGACTGGCTTTATAATGTGACATCCATTTAATGTCTTTGTTCAAGCCCAGGGTAACTGTCAAATATGAAGATGAGTTCCAGTTCAGCCAACTCTCCGGCTGTGTCTACATTGGCACCCCTTTCCGGAAAAGGGATGCTAATGGGACCAGTCGGAATTGCAAATTCTGTGGGGGATTTAAACTTGAAAGTAGGAATAAGGGATCTTGCGGAAAAGGGCTTATTTTCCGCAAGATCCCGTCTAGACCGGTGCTTTTCTCCAGCAAAACTCCGAGCCGGAAAAAAGCGGCAGCCATGTTCATGCAAATGCCGTGGGGGATATTTAAATCCCCCACGGAATTTGCAATTCCGAAGTGTCTCATTAGCATCCCTTTTACGGAAAAGGGTGCCAGTGTAGACACAGCCTCTCTGTAATTAGCTGGTGAAATTCCTTTGTAGAAGGATGGCTACTTTTAAATCCATGATTGAGTGACCAGGCAGGTTAAAGTTCCCCTAAAAGTTTATGTGTGTTACCATTCCTGATGTCTGATTTGTGTCCTTTTATCCTTTTATCACAGACTGTTCGGTTTGGTCAATACACATGGCAGAGGCGCATTACTGGCACTTGATGGCATAGATCACATTAGAGGATGTGCAGTTGTATGAGCCCCTGAGGTGGTGGTTTATGTGGTTAGGTACTATGACGGTGTTGCTTGTATAGATGTGCTGTCATGATTATGAGCGTTAACCAGCAGCCTGGGAACTAAGGGGTTAACCTTACCTAAGTCAGTGTGGAAGCAGGCTCTTTGCTGGCCATGCCTCTCGCGCGGATTGCCATCTAAGCAAAAGGTCAACTTCCCCTTAATAAAAAACCCTTACACTATGTAACTTAAAGATCAGCAACAAACAGAAACCAAAACCAAACCTGAAAAGTTCATGTAAAGTTCGTGCTGGTTGTGCTAACTGTGCCATGCCCAATAAGGCAGAAAAGGAAAAACAGAAAACCATCTCACCCCCTTACTCCTGTCACTTAACAAACAGGGTCTGCTAGCCTATCACAAAAAGCACGCAAAAGCTTTCTCTATAAAACAGCTTCCTCTTCTGTATCAAATTAAGAAATCCCAAATAAATGTTGAATGGCAAAATATGAGCCAGGTCCGAGAACTAATCACCCAAGGGCAACCTCCCGCTCACCCAACCAAACAAGGTCCTGTAAAGCGTAACGTATGCCAAACATAACAAATACCAAATATGTTCTTACCGTTGTTGTAGTTTCTGTGTCTGTTAAATGTAAGTATTGTTATCTAAAATTGTTTAAAGGTACTGTTAAGTAGTAGTGTTAAAAGTTTTAAATAAATAATTAGTCTTATAAGTAAAACTAATGTAAATATAACTGTTAATAATCCCTGGTCCCTTGTTAACAACTATTGGAATTTAAAGAAACCTCAAAGAATTTTCTTCACTGTATTGCATTTTGCGTATTAAACATTCTAATAATTATTTGGTGCCTACGTATGTAAGAAATTGATAAAATAATAATTTATACGTAGAAGCCCTTTAATAAAAGTGTAAAAGATATTTAGTAATAGTTTGCCTGTTTCTGTGCCTCCCTGGGACTAGCCACATTTCCAAACCTTTTACTTTAAACCACAGTCAGGTAGATCCAGCCAATAGGAATGTATGTAGGAATTTCAAACGAGGACAAAGGAATGTTTGGTTTTTCCCTCTTTTGTCTCTGAGAGTTCCCCCAGGTACTGAAAGGAACAGACATGTCTCCCTCTCCAAGAAACCATTCTTCACTTTCTGTAAGTAGGGTAAAGTTTAGATAAATCCGTTAGGTTTTATTATTTTATGGTTTGGGAATGGGATCTGCTGCCTGTGTACTTTTTAAAAAATGGTTGGCTTTTCCTTGTAACTAAGTTCTAGGCCCATGAAGTTTCTCCATGGCTGCGTCTAGACTGGCAAGTTTTTCCGCACAATCAGCTGCTTTTGCGGAAAAACTTGCCAGCTGTCTACACTGGCCACTTGCATTTCCGCAAGAACACTGACTTCCTACTGTCTGAAATCAGTGCTTCTTGCCGAAATGCTATGCTGCTCCCGTTTGGGCAAAAGCCCTGTTGCGCAAATGCTTTTGCGCAAGAGAGCCAGTGTAGGCAACGCGGTATTGTTTTGTGCAAAAAAGCCCCAATGGCGAAAATGGAGATTGGAGCTTTCTTGCGCAAAAGCGCGTCTAGATTGGCACGGACGCTTTTCCGCAAAAAATGCTTTTGCAGAAAAGCGTCCGTGCCAATCTAGACGCTCTTTTCCGCAAATGCTTTTAATGGAAAACTTTTCCATTAAAAGCATTTGCGGAAAATCATGCCAGTCT
This sequence comes from Pelodiscus sinensis, assembly GCF_049634645.1. Lineage (NCBI taxonomy): Eukaryota > Metazoa > Chordata > Testudines > Trionychidae > Pelodiscus > Pelodiscus sinensis. The sequence continues at coordinate 110,899,959 of NC_134711.1, forward strand.
AGACGTAGCTAATGAGTATATTATTTGTTACTTCTTCATCTAGGCATTATGCTTGCAACAGGAATATTGTGGTGATAATGAAAGTTTTCTCTTTTCTTTTATTAACCTGGTACTGGTTACTTGTTGTGTCCTGGGGTTTTACTTTAGGGGTGAGATTTCCCAAATGGCCTCTCCCCTGGTTTCTTTATTAATATTTGGGTGGTGGCAGCGGAAGTTTATTCCCAAGATCTAGGGTTTTAAGATTTTGTGGGGAAGTTTTATACCAAAGCCTGGTAAATAAGGTTTTGGGGTACTTGCTGGCCCCCACTTCTGCATTTATCATGCCAGAGTGGGGAAGGAGCCATGACATGTGCGGGCACAGTTGGCAACAGTGTTTGGTGCAGGGTGAAAGTACGTCTGTGTACCTGAGAAGTGATGTGTTGGCTGCTGGAATTGCAATATATCAGTTCACATTATTCTTTGGAGATGATCTATTGTCTCTGTTGTTCTCGCAAAAGTTTGGGTCTCTGGAGATCTCTCTCTCCTTCAAATGCAACCCTCACCTCCACCGCTAATTGCTGTGTGTCAGGTTTTCAACATCTGTCGGTACAATTATCCAAATGGAAACAACTTCACGTGAGACCTGGGAGATGGTTTTGTTCCCCAGGTCAGTTTGTTTCCTGCTAGATGAGGATAATGAATAACTGAGTCTTACACATCTTCAATCCCCAACCAGGCAAACAGATGGAAATTGCAGAGATTATACCACAAATTAGTAGCTATAAGCCTTCCACAAAAAACATGCAAGGGAGCACCAGGCCCCACAGAGAGATGGGGCTGGTCTATGGGCTTGCTGAGCCTTTCACAGAAGGATCCAGACTTTGGGAGGCTAATTTGAAAACCAAAAGGTGATTTTTTTTCTGTATGACTTTCAGTGGGAGTCCCTGAACCGGGGGGAGGGGGGCCATGAGACTGAGTTAAAATGCATGGTGCACACAATTCTTCCAGGCAGCCAGGTGTAGGGCTTTTGTCTTCTGATGTTTAAATGTTGAGGGAGAAGTGTTCCTTTGCAAGAGCATGATTTGTTTGAACATTTCAGATTCAGTGTTTAATCCAATGCACACAGTGTGGGCATAAGGCTCTTTCTGGTCCACCTCCCAAATGATGGAAGGACCATTTTCTCCAGCATTTTCTTCTTCCTTTCTCACCAGCTGATCCCCAGGGTCATCTCCCCAACCCACGTTCGTACCATCTCCAGCTTGCTTCCCCATTTCTTCCTGATAAACCCTTCTGCTACCCCTTCCCTGCTCTTCCAGCATCCTTCCTGCTCTGACAACAAGTAAAGAATCTGAGTTAGGGTGCATCTACACTGCACTCAAAAATTGAAATAAGATACACAATTTGCTCATCTTATTTTGATTTTTTTTCAAAATAGGCTATTTCAAAATTTGGCACATCTACATGGTGCCAAATTTCAAAATAAAGTGTTATTTCGAGCTATCCCTTATCCCGCATGCAACAAGGTTTACAGCGATGGTGCAATAGCGCGTCCGTTACTTTGAAAAATTATTTTGAAATAGAGGACATGTTCTTTGGATATGAGGTAGCTATTTTGGGATCCCTCTGGTATCCTTATAGTCTTTCTATTTTGAACCACCGATTTAATCAAAATAAGGAAAACACTGATGTAATTGACCCTTTTGTATCACTTACAGTACTGTGATATGTCGGAGAGATTTGGTAACTCACGCCTTGCATTCTCCAAACTTAGGCCAATAAACACTAAAGCAAACCAATAAAACCTGAAAGTGCTGGCAAAGAGGAGGCTATCCAGTTTATTGCACTGCCATATAGCATGACTGATTACTGATTGCCTGGACAGGTGGTGTACATGTACTAGCAGCTCATGGCCTTTGGATACTGAGCATAGGCTTTTGAGACCAGAGTGACTGAGTGGGATTTGTTAAGGGAGAGAAATAAAGTCAATAAAGATACAACAGAGCAGTCCAGTTCTCTCAGACTCATAGACTTCAAGGTAAGAAGGAACTATCGCCCTCATCTGGTCTGAGCACCTGTACATTACAGGCCAAAGAACTCACTCATTCCTAAAATAGACTCTTAAGCTGTGGCTGAATTACTGAAATCCTCAGATGGATGAGGTCATAGAAATGGGGTATTCACTGATTACAAATATACATATCTGCACATCTGATAGCTGCCTGGTTAGTTGCCTGCCAGGTTCAAAGGTTGCCAATCTCTTCAGATATCTAGAGATAACCATATGAACTTTTGATGAGGAGCCTGTGGTCATGGAGATCACACTGACATAGGAGAAAGGGAGGGCCCGGTGGCTAATCTCTCACCTATCAGCCTATATTTGAAGTCCAAGATCTCTATAGTAGCATTCTCTGAAATGACATGCAGAGCCAGACAGGGAGAACTGCAGGAAGAGGGATTTAGGTTTATGAGGAGCTGAGCATAGATCTGGGAAGGAGAGGTGTGGGGAGTGCTGTTGCATCCCCAGGTTTTGAGCATCCTGGCCACTTGCCTCTGCTGCCCAGGTTCCCACCCACTGGACCTGTGCCCATTACCCAGGGTCCTGACCATCAGCTGCTGGCCCCACTGTTCCCTGGGAGCTCCGCTTCTAGCCCTAGGTCGTGCTGGACTGCTGGCCCTGCTGTTCTCTCGGGACTCTTATTCTGGCTCTGTCCGCTCCCCCCCCCAGCTGCTGGCCTTGCCACCAGATCCTGCATGCAGGATTCTGCTCAGCTGCCGGGCCTGGGGTCCTGGCAACCACCCCCACATTTGGAGTCCCAACTGCTAGGCCCAGCTCTAAGGGGTGGTGAGGGGCATGACGAGAGGTAAGGGGAGGGAACAGCATCCCCACTCTAAAAACTGACACCACAGGAGCAGAGGAAACTTTTCGGAAAGGAAAATCCTAGCCCGGAAGAGCCAGAATTGTTAGAATATAACATTAAACAGATTATAAAGGTGTTTTAAAGTAGGGGTGGAATAGCACACAGGCTGAGACCTCCCTTAGGCGAGGCTCCATTAATGGTAATTCTTGGTAACTTAGGCTATGTCTAGACTCGAAGTTATTTTCGAAAGAGGATATGCAAATTCCTATGGAATTTGCATATTTGCTTCCAATCTCACTTTCGAAAGATCCCTATGAAATACAAGGTGAAATCCCTATGAGATAAGGGATCTTTCGGAAAAGGCTTTATTTTCCACAAGATCAGCGTCTAGACTAGTGCTTTTCTCTGGCAAAACTCCGCGCCGAAGAAAAGCGGCAGCCATTTTTATGCTAATGAAGTGGGGGGAGATTTAAATCCCCCGCTTCATTAGCAATTGCGATACGTCTAATTTACATCCCTTTTACGAAAAAGGGATGTAGTCTAGATGTAGCCCTAGTGCAGTGGCAGTCAAAAGAAAGCTAACATGAGGAATCATTAGGAAAACGCATACATTAGGGCTGCATCTAGACTGTCAAGTTTTTCTGCAAAAACAGCTGCTTTTGTGGAAAGACTTGCCAGCTGTCTACACTGGCTGCTTGAATTTCCGCAAGAACACTGACTTCCTACTGTCTGAAATCAGTGCTTCTTGCAGAAATACTATGCTGCTCCCGTTCGGGCAAAAGTCCTTTTGTGCAAAGCATTTGTGCAAAAGGGCCAGTGTAGACAACTCAGATTTGTTTTGCGCAAAAAAGCCCCATCGCGAAAATGGCAATCGGGGCTTTTTTGTGCAAAAGCGCGTCTAGATTGGCACGGACACTTTTCCGCAAAAAGTGCTTTTGCGGAAAAGCATCCGTGCCAATCTAGACGCTCTTTTCTGCAATTGCTTTTAACGGAAAAGTTTTCAGTTAAAAGCACTTGCGGAAAATCATGCCAATCTAGACGTAGCCAATAAGACAGTATATATCATAAAAAAGCGACGAGGAGTCCTGTGGCACCTTATAGACTAACTGAAGTGTAGGAGCATAAGCTTTCGTGGGCAAAGACCCACTTCGTCAGATGCATGTAGTGGAAATTTCCAGAGGCAGGAATAAATATGCAGGCCAGGATCAGGCTGGAGATGATGAGGTGATCCAATCAAGGAGGATGAGGCCCACTTCTAGCAGCTGATCTGGAGGTGTGAATTCCAAGGGAACAGAAGCTGCTTTTGTATATATCATGACACTATATAAATCCATGTTATGGTCACACCCTGACTACCTCATGCAGTGCTGGTCAGTCCATCTCCAAGATATATTAGAATTGAAAAAGGGACAAAGGGCAACAAAAATGATTGGGGTATGGAACAACTTCCATATGAGGAGAGACTAGACCATTGGGACTGTTCATCTAAGAAACTATTAAGATGTTTCTAGGAGTGGATATGGTAGAGGTATATAAATTCATGAATGATATAGCGAAAGTGTTATTTATCCTTTCACATAACACAGGAACCGGGGGTCCTTCAATGACATTAAGAGGCAGACGGCTTAAAACCAGCAAAACGAAAGTCTTCCACACACAGTTCAGTCAGCCCTAGGACTGTTGTGAAGGCCATATGTATAACTGGGTTAAAAAAAGAATTAGATCAGTCCATGAAGCACAGGTCCATCAACAGCTATTAGCCAAGATGATCAGGGATGCCCCTCCATGCTCTGGGTCTCCCTAGGTCTTTCACTACCAGAAGCTAGGGCTGGACAATGGGGAATGAATCACTTTAAGTTGCCCTATTCTGTTTATTCCCTCTGAAGCATTCAGAACTGGCCCCTGTTGTGAAGCAGAATAGTGACTATTGGACCAATGGTCTGATTCCATTTGGGCTATTCTCCTTTTCTAAAACCCGATTTTATGTCAGAAAATAAATACCTAGATCAGTTTTGACCTGCCTCAGGGGCAAGTGTAGTAATATGTCCCATATTAATCTCTGTATTGACACTAGCCCCATCTGTCATTGCCAATATGTACTAAAACGACTTTCATTGTGAGGCTAACGTGGCCTTTAGTATAAATGCAGCTGATGACTTTTCTTCAAAGTTTAGGCAAGTGCATATCCTTAAAGTGCTGGCTTTACGGCTATTGTGCATTTTAACTAGATTTCCTGATACTTAATGTAGGTTTTCATACAGGCCATTGTTTAGTTTGATGATGACGATTAGTTAACACTTGGAAAGGCAGATGACCTGTTCAGTACTGAGGTCTGTTTAGAATCTGGTGTGGTCATCTTCCTTTCCAAGTGCTTGTCTACTCACTGTCTTTTTTTCTTCCTCCTCTTCATTTCTTTTCCTTCTCCCTTTCCCCTCCCCCTCTTTCCCTTATTTATTCTTGGATCTGGACTTTCCACTTCTTCAGAAGACCAGAATGTTGGTTGTGCCCACGAAAGCTCACGGTACTATCTACATGTTTTGCAAGTCTTTAAAGAGCTACCAGACTATTTGTTGTTTTTTTTAAAGTTTTTCTAGCAACAGCAAGTAGCTAAAAGTTCCTCACATGCACAAAAGGCAATTGCATTTGAGTGCCCAAGGGGCATAAGTATATTAACCTTTTGGTTAGCTGGGTTTTTATACTATACTCCTGTGCTCTGACATCAGTACCACAAAAGCCGCAGATCCTTTAAGGATAGCAGCAGCTCCATAAGCAGTTAGTGTGAAAGTGAAATGAGCTTTGTGTTTAGACACTAAGAGGGTGTTAGGGAGTGAAGAGAAGAGGGCCTGGCATTACAGGGGTTAACCAAAGCCTTACTTTACTAGTAGCCAACGCCAGGCCTGGAGGCAGGATAAAAGGAAGGGGCCTGGCCCAATCGCTGCTGACCAGTAAGAAGACAGGAGTGTGGTTCTGCTGTCTGCAGGACTGGAACTAAAACTGTTTACTTGGCCGTGAAGTAAGTTTCCTACACCATCCTCCTGGAACAAAAGAGGAAACCTGTGAGAACCCTAGCTAAGAGGAAAATCTAAACTGTTGGGCCATCCCCAAAGTCAAGGACTACACTCATATAATGGGCTGGAGTTTCTACGCCAGGGTACCAGTGGCAGGGGTCTGTACCCCTTTTCTGTTGACTAATTCTGGGACCTAACCACTAGGCCACTCTGCTGCCAGGGAGACCTAGCCATAGAAGGACTTTCTATTCTCTTGTTTGAGGGCTGGAGATTGCCCCCTTTGTGTGCAGCTACTGCAAAATTACTGTCATGGCACCATGAAATAATCATCTCATTACACATAGGAACCAGATGATGTTTTATTCCAAGCAAAAACAGTTTTCTATTGGCAAAAAAGGTTCACAGAGTAGTAAATATCCATACAACTGGCACTTCACCATGGAGTAAAAGGCAAAGGAGTGTTCCAAAACCAGAAATTTAACAGAAAAGGACTAAATTGACTCTTCCAAAGGGGAGCAGAGACTAACCTCAGTCATACTCCAACCTGTTCTGAACGTGTGAACAGAGAATTTGAACTACTGCATTTTCTGTTCAACCGAAATTAATCCCAGCCAGCCACGTAGGTAAAGACACTCCCATTTAATGAGGTCAAAATGATATCCAGAGTTTGGTTCTTCAGACTCCTTATATAATTTCCTTTGAGCATGTACACTGCATGTCTATTTTTGGCTACAGAAGGATAGCTGCAATTGTGAAAGACAGTTACAGGGACAAATGAACAAATTAGAAGTAACAATAGAAGTGATCCATTCCCACAGGTCAAGAAGAATGGCAAGACACCACCAGGTTTAATACTCAGCTTTGAAAGGATAGTCTTTGTGATTTGAGCACCTAAGGAAAAGACAAAAAAGAAATGTTATTCTGAGATCACATGTTGGCATGGGGGCCTTTCCTTGGACAGAAAATAAGGGTCTGAATGTACACCAGCAGTCCGCACAGGCTTTAAACTCTATTGGCCTCAAACACAACCAGTTTGTACACAAACTTCCCCAAGCTTTGCATTGAATCATTAAGTCACAGGGAAGGCGATCTAATTGCTTTTTAGATTAAGTGTTTGTGTGTAAGCTGTGTCATTGAAAGGGGAATTTAGATTTTTCAATGATCAGTTTTGATATCTGGGCTATGACTCCTGTAGAACTGCTAATACTTTATACTAAATACATCAATCTTTTAAAATGGAATACCCCTCATGAGACTGTCTATATTTTAAAGATGGTGAAAAAAAATCTGGTGGAGAGATTAAATGAGTTTTCTATGACAAATAAGCTTGCCAGCCAGGCTCAAGATTTGGGAATTTAATACCTAAATCAAGTGTCCCATTTCTTTAGATTTCTGTACTTTTCATTTAATACAGGCAAATGAAAGATTGCTTTCTAAATTTGTTATTGTATTAGAATTCTATCTAGAAAACTACAGATGATTCCAAAAAACAGGGGCTTTGGGGTAATTGGCACGTATATAAGACGGGGGCTTTGGGGTAATTGGCACTATATAAGGCAGCCCAAAAATATCTGGACTGTCCCTATAGTAAGTGGAACATCTGGTCTCCATATTAGTAATAACAATGAGCCATTTTAAATTTACCCAAGGAAAAAAAACAAAAATCTATTGTTTAGGCTTAAACAACCTTGTTCAGAGCTCCAACACTTTACTTGAAACGGGTTTATTATACATTTAGGACAACATCCTTTAATACACAGCTCCAGAAACCACTTCAGAGAGAGAGAGAGAGAAAGAAAATGAACGAACTCTATGCAGTTCTGGGATTGCCTAAAGTCTGAGACTTCCCACTCCAGAAATAGACTGTTTCCTTTCCCCCCCAACTAAACAGAATCCCACACAACCACCCAGCAACAGATAATCACAACTGCCTGCTTTCCTCATGTCTATCAGGCCAAAAGGAACAAAGAGATAATTTGAAACATCATGCTGAGGAGTAAGGTCAAGTTCATACACAGCTAATTAGGAATGCAGATCTATTTGGGTGGAACATTACAAGTGTCACTGGTTTCATATGACAGCTGTTAAAAATCTGTTTTAAATTATTTCATTTTATAAGGTGAAGCTCATCAAGGTACCTCAAGTTATAGGACTTTCAATGGCCATTTAAACAATGAGAAGTCTGTGGCATCTTGTAGACTAACAGATTTATTGGTACATAAGCTTTCATGGGCAGATGACGAAGTGGGTCTTTGCCCACGAAAGCTTATGCTCCAATAAATCTGCTAGTCTAAGGTGCCCCAGGACTTCTCATTGTTTATGCAGATTCAGACGAACACGGCTACCCCTGTGATACTAATGGCCATTTAATTCCTTAACTCTCCATTGGCATTAAGTGGTTAGAAATCTAACAAACTCCAGAGAGGTGGGTATCTCTACTGACAAAGCATGAGGCAGATGGTTAAAAGGTTCAACCAATATCACAGAAAATCCCATATTAGAGCTAGGATTTGAAACAGATACTAAGAATTTCTGTTTTCAGGCTTTCTTCTTGAAAAATGAGAGCTTAAATCAAACAGGTATTAAAATTAAAACCACATATTTACATCTATGAAGATGTTAATAACCTTCCCAAAAATTATTTCTGGAGAGAACTGTATGCCAGATAGCTCTTAGACAAATTTCAGTTTGCAGGGTTAAAACCAAACAAACATGCATCCACAATTTCACCCAAACCAGCATCAGTAAAACTGAAATAATTCCTGGATATTTTTGAAAGCCCTCTGTACAGAATACTTAGCATTCAGTGACTTCAAACATTGTCACTTACATGGTGAATGCACAGGCTCTCCAGTTCCTATTAAAGGTGAGGATGGTTTCCATCTCCTCTTTAGTCAATTCAAAATCAAACACCTGACAAGAGAAAGCTTTCAATTAGCTTTTCAAGCAGTGTAGTCAAGACATAGGTGATCAGAGATTCACAAGACTGAAAGAAAAGCTTCATAAACACTTTCAACTTAACCTGAAAAATCAGTGCTGGTTTAAAGCAAGGAATGGTTTGTATCACTAAAGTATTTCCCTTTGGTCTATTGGCAGAGAAAGGTATAAGCTGAAGTGACAGATGTGAGCTATAATGAAAGCTTTTGTAAGCTGCTATAATACAAACAGACAATTAGCTATACTTTCACCCTGTACATTTTGTTTCTCAGCAAACTTTTCTGATTGTGTGTAATATGTTTTACCTGACTGTTTCGAACACAACATTTGAAAACTTCAGCATTCCAATTAAATACAATGTGTGTTCTCACAACTTGTTTAACATGAATAGTTAAACTTTACATACAATCAAAGTATTTTAATTCCCAGATAATTCAACAATGTGCCACTGAATTAAGAACAATCATATGGTAAAATGTACAATCAGTTTGTGTATATAGGGGATATTAGGGACTGGATCTGAGCAGAGGAAAGTGATTTTCTTGACACTACTTTGTATAGAGTTTTTGTGCACATAATTCCACTCAGGTATTAGGCAAGCTTTGGGAAGAGAAGGGAAAAACTAGCTAGGGCCCTGAACAGTCATTTTCTGTATTTATTTTTCCCCTTAATCCAGAGTGTAAGTTTAACCTTCAGTATACTGCATGTGAAGAGTACTAATAAACCTTCTACCTCTTTGAGGGTAACCTGGGAAGCGTGAAAAAGCATAGCTACTTTCCACATAGGGAGTTCAGACTCCACCTAGTTACTCCGATTCAAAGCCAGCATGAATATTGTTTGGAATCTTACCTTAAAGTTCTCTTTGATACGAAGCGGTGTAATGGACTTAGGAATCACAATCACATTTCTCTGGATATGGAACCGGATCAAAACCTGCATAAGCAGATCAGCAGTGTTACTTAGAAGTCATTCATCACCAGTAAGAGACAGAACCTTTCTGCCCTAAACAAATAGTACTATTAGAGCTAAGATTCAATATAGACTTAGGGTATGTCTACACAGCAACATTATTTCAAAATAACTAGTATTATTTCAAAATAACTTAGTCCGCGTCTACACAGCAGGGAGTTATTTCAAAATAATGTTGAAATACTGTCAAGCTGGAGGACTTCTTACTCAGACTCCTGTAACCCTCACTGTATGAGGAGTAACAGAAGTCGGAGGAAGTGCGCTCTATTTTGAAATGTGTGGTGTGGATGCTCCCAATTTTGAAATAAGCTATTTTGAAATAAGCTACACAATTGACATAGCTCAATTTGCATAGCTTATTTCGAGTTAAGCCCTGCTGTGCAGACATACCCTAAGACACTGTTCATCAGAACCACTCCATTCCTAATGAACCTCTTTTCATCACTGCAATACTTTAGATCAAGCTGACTTTTAGGCTACGTCTAGACTACAAAGAAAAAAGTTGGGAAAAGATACGCAAGTTGAAAACCATAACTTGCATTTCTTTTCCCACTTTTCTTTCGAAAGAGGCTTTTCTGAAATTTGACATGTCTACACGGCACCAAATTTCAGAAAAACCTGCTCTTTTGAGCCATCCCTTCTTCATGAAGTTTTCAGGGATGGTGAAAGAACACATCTGCTTTTCTGAATTTTTTTCAGAAAAGCGGACACGTTCTTTGGATGAGGCATTGCTTTTCTGGGCTACCTCCAGTATCCCAGTAAAGTGCTGCAGTCTAGACATAGCCTTACTGAACAGCAATGAGTTGTACAGTGATGGCTAGGTGAAAGCTGGATGTCTTCCTTTCCTCTATTACCCAGATAACCTTGTGATCATTAATACCTTACCTTTACAAGGAATTTTTAAAAACCAAGTCAGATTGCAGAGTTGACACAAGATTAGAATACTGGAACATGGGGACACATTATAAAAGAAGCAGCATATACAATGCAGAGACCTGACTTTGCTGGGCACAGGTACCTGAGCTGGGGTTTTGTTGTGCTTGGCTGCAATCTCCTTAATCTTGTCGTCATCCAAGAGAGAGGGGTCCTCTGGTTTAGCCCTGTGAAAACAAGAGAGAAAGTTAATGGTGGGAAGTTCTACATACTAACAGAAACATGTTCCATTACAACTGTGTCATTTGGTTCAACTTGCCTCAAAGTTTCAAGTTTAACACACACATTGTCTATCAGGCAAGTTAGATTGCAAGCTCTCTTACCATGGCCTGTCAGGAGAGCCTAGAGGACTGTATGCGGTCACAGAGATCCCTTTGGATTGGCAATACTTAATCAGCTTCTCCTGGGTAAGGTATGGATGGCACTCAATCTGAAAGCACAAGGACATAGATCTACTCAGACTGCACTATTGCTGCTGTGTTTCAGAGATCACTTCTTATTCCACTTACAGAAAATATCATTGGCAAGTTGTGACTAATTGTGAACCCAGTGCCTATTGTTAAGCAACTTTTAGTTGTTCAACATCTTTATGAAATTTTGTTTTGCTTTTGTGTTTTATCTGTTGCATTTCAGTTACTATAGGATTTTGCAAGGCAGGAGCACGGGAAAACTATACTCCTACGTTTTAATTATCAACTTTGTTCTGGAAAGATTTACAAAATAATCAGCTGCAGAACTTGATAGAGGTCTATAAAATCATGACTGGTGTGGAAAAAAATGAATAAGGAAAAGTTATTTACTTATTTCCCACAATATAAGAATTAGGGGTCACCAAATGAAAATAATAGGCAGCAGATTTAAAACAAACAAAAGGAAGTTTTTCTTCACTCAGCATACAATCAACCTGTGGAACTCCTTGCCAGAGGATGTGGTGAAGACTAGGACTTTAACAAAGGTCAAAAAAGAGATAGATAGATTCATGGAGGTTTTGTCATCAATAGGTATTAGCCGGGATGGGTAGGAATGATGTTCCTCGCCTCTATTTGTCTGTAAATGGGTGACAGGAGAGGGATCATGTGAGGATTACCTGTTGTGTTCCCTCCCTCTGGGGCATCTGGTATTGGCCACTGTCGGCAGACAGGATACTGGGCTGGATGGATCTTTGGTTTGACCCAGTATGGCCATTCTTATGTAGAATTATGCAACTGAAGCAGTACAATAAAGTTGATATCCAAAAGAATAGCATAATGTCAGAGTAATCTAGTTGAAGTGAAATTTAAATGAGAAGAAACAGACCTACTCATTTGAAGGTTTATTGATTAGCTTTCCAAATTAGAGAGACAGATGTTTTGGAAACTACTGTAGCATGCATACTATGAATTGTAGTGTTCCAGATCAATATGTTAGAATAATGTAAGAATTTTGATGTTAAGGGGTAAGATGCCTTTCAGTCAATTTATAAAGGAATGTTTGGTACTGGTACTGCTGTGCATAAGTGCTCTTGTTGAAAGTAACCCTGCCCATCCAAAATTTAAATACTGAACCAAGTTTTACACGTTGCTTTGTCCACCATAAGAACATAAGAATGGCTGTAATGGGTCAGACCAAAGGTCCATCTAGCCCAGTAACCTGTCTACCGACAGTGGGCCAGCACCAGGTGCCCCAGAGGGGGTGGACAATGATCAAGCGATTTGTCTCCTGCCATCCTTCTTCAGCCTCTGACAAATAGAGGCCAGGGACACCATTTCTATCCCCTGGCTAAAAGCCTTTTATGGACCTAATCTCCATGAAATTATCTAGCTTCTCTTTAAACTTGGTTATAGGCCTAGCCTTCACATGGAATCTCTTTTCTAGACAATGCATGTGTGTGCATCTGCCATTCATTTTTAATGGGATCATCGTCTGCACATCAGGCAGAATGGAGAAAGGACTGCAGGCCCCTTAATGTTGGATCCACATTCTGCTAATTACTGCGGTACAACTATGGTTATCCCAATATCATGAGTAGGGCCCTGCTACATTTTCAGTCCATTTTGGTCAATTTTGCAATTATAGGGTTTAAAAAGTTTAAGATTTATCATGATTTTAGATATTTAAATTGGAAATTTCACAGTGGGTGTCAGAAGGCTATTGTAATAGGGCTTTGTGGTGCTGCTACCCTTACTTCGGTGCTGCTGGTGGTAGTAGTGTTGCCTTCAGAGCTGGGCAGTTGAAGAACAGTAGCTGCTGAATGGGATCCCAGCTCTGAAGGCAGAGCGGTTGTCAGCAGCAGCACAGAAATAAGGGTGCCATGATATGGTATTGCCACCTTTACTTTTGGGCTGCTGCTGGTGGGATGCTGCTTTCAGAACTGGATGGCCAGCCAAAAGCCACTGTCCTCTGGCTGCCCTGCTCTGAAGGTAGCACTGAAGAGTAGCGATACCACAGCCTGCCTAAAATAACTTTGACTCACCTGCAACTCCCTATTGGTTCAGGACACTCAACTGGAGACACAATGGTCTCCTCTGGTAATTCTGGATAGTACAAGATAAAGGCACATGGAAGACCAGATTTCACAGGGGGAGGCCAGATTTCATGGCTGAACTTCAGGGCCCTATGTCACGGGGAATTGGCTCAGTTTGGACATTTGAGGCTTTGGACAACTGAAGGAATTTTCAGGGTACCTACACAGTGGTAAGTATTTGAATTAAAGAAAAAAAACCTTCCATCAGACTAACATTAGTGCTTGCCCATCACTTTTTTACAATGAAAAATTTGAATTAAAAAGATCCATATTCTCTTTGATTAATTTTCTAAAATAATTTTACTTAATTGGTAAGACGTACTTTCAACACCCATAGGAAAGAGGCAAATATTGATGATGAATAATTACTATTGGTAACAAGATGCAAGAATGGGGTGCAAATTTTATTCTATATTTCACTTAGGTATTAAAGTAATACTCCCTTTTGTACCTTTGATCATTAAACCATGCTACCAAAGAGGGATGATAACCTCAATCTACTTATTTTGCATTTGAAAGTTTAGAAACAGACTAGCCAGGAAATTTGGTTATTTCCCCCTACACCATTACTTACCCCCTCCCGCATTTACTGTAACTGTTGCTAGTAACAAAAGTGTAGGTGAGATGTTTCGGTTATAAACATGTGTATTCTCTCACTTAGGGCTTAAGCCTAGCAACCTCCTCTGAAGTCCATGGGAATGGAAGGTGCTCAGTTGCTTGGAGAATGGTGCTCTTAGTTTTCTCCAGGGTAGTCTACATCGCAGCAGTGTGGACTAAAGAGGTGTGAATTGTACCATTTAGTGCTTTTCATCTGTACACCACTGTAAGAGCTATATATTTATTAACATCCACTGCTTCAAGTGGCCTTTGGAATTCTACAAGGACTGTTAATGCATCCTCTGCCTGCTCTATTTGCCCACTCCTTACCTCCCCGCTGTACAAGAGTTGACATGATCAGATCCTCTTGATCTCCGATACATTAACCTGAAGCTATTAAAGCAGCTTACCTGATTGTTGGCAGGCTTGTATTTTAATCCAGGCTTGTTCAAAAGTCTTTCAATCTGATCATGGTTAAAGTTGGAGATTCCAATGGCTTTCACTAGACCTGCATCCACCAGCTCTTCCATAGCCTATGGGGACAAGAGAATCTGAGTCGATGTAACCAAATACACAAAGCAGGATCTGAAAGGCATTCTTGCTGCTAGCATGGTTCATTTCTTTGACAATAATCAGTGATAGGACTCTAGTGGACTTGTCACTTATATTCTGGAGTCCACCAGGGAAAAGGATGCATAGAGGAATGCTTTTCAGGCTTGTCTGAGATTTCTTTGCTGGATTTGAGAGCTTTTATGCATTTTTATTAATCATAAGCATGAGAGTTAATAATTACCTGCGTCAAACAGTCGATTATTCGGCCAGCATTGAATTATCCTCAAGACTGCGCGTAGTACATGAAACCTACAATTCTCCTTTTAGTTCTGCAAATAGGCAGAGCTGTCAATTTTCACAAATGTGAGAATTTCAGTGAATTTACTGTGACAGTCCTCATACCGTGTGTGATTGTGAGTATTCTAGAAAAGAAGCTTTAACCTGAATTTTAAGTTGGAATCTGTATGAACTGAAATTTACAAAGATTGAGGGGTAGCCGTGTTAGTCTGTAATTTTAAAAGCTAGTAGTTCTGTTGCACCTTAAAGACTAACAAATACGTATACATATAGGCTACGTCTACACTGGCCCCTTTTTCGGAAGGGGCATGCTAATTTTGAAAGTGGGAATAGGGAAATCCTACTTTGAAGTAGGAATAAGAGACCCTCCGGAATAGGGCTTTATTCTGGAGGATCGGGCCAGTCTAGACGCTTTTTTTCCGGCTTTTCCCCAAGCCGGAAAAAAAGCGGCGGACGTGTTTATTTAAATCCGCGGGGGATTTAAATATCCCCCGCGGATTTAAATAAACATGTCCACCGCTTTTTTTCCGGCTTGGGGAAAAGCCGGAAAAAAAGCGTCTAGACTGGCCCGATCCTCCAGAATAAAGCCCTATTCGAGGGTCTCTTATTCCTACTTCAAAGTAGGATTTCCCTATTCCCACTTTCAAAATTAGCATGCCCCTTCCGAAAAAGGGGCCAGTGTAGACGTAGCCATATAGTATCATGAACTATCATGCACAAAACCCATTTCTTCAGATGAAATTTTCTGTGAGCTACATTATCCATGGAACAAAAATATCAGACTTATATAGAAGTACAAATTTTGGCATATTTACATAGAACTGTAAATTATTTGCAAAGCAAAAATTAAAGTATTTACAAATACTTTAGAATAAATATAATGTGTGTGTGTGTGTGTGTGTGTGTGTGTGTGCGTGTGCGTATATGAGAGAGAGAGAGAGAGAAAGATATTTATATCACCAAAAGACCAACCTCCCAAGTGTCCAGAAAATCTGTGCCACTGGGTATGATCATGCCTTTTTCATCTGCAGGAAACTCCTGCTCTCCAGCCTGTCAATACAAAGCAGAAAGGCTAAAACATTCTCTGTTGAATTTTTTGCTGAAAGACTAGAATACCTGGGTAAACAAACTGAACTCAGATTCTGTATAGTAGCTTTAACTTTTAGGACTTCTACTCAGGGGCAGCCCGTGGCTATAGGTGGACTCGGCCGCTGCCTAGGATGCCGCTGCCCGGGGCGCCAGATGATGTCACGGGGGCGCCCGCCAATGACGTCAGTCCATCGACAGCCTTGCAGGCGGGGGCGCCGATCACGCGTTCCACCTGGGGCGCCAGCTGCCGCAGCTGGCCTCAGGCTGCTCCTGCTTCTACTTCTATTTAAGTACTTCCCTTATTCATTCTGGCATTGCCTCTTGCTTTTGCGGAAAAGCATCTGTGCCAATCTAGACGCTCTTTTCCGTAAATGCTTTTAACGGAAAACTTTTCCGTTAAAAGCATTTGTGGAAAATCATGCCAGTTTAGACGCAGCCTGTGAGTTTAAGTTACAGTCTATGCTCTCGCTATTATTAAGAGCTCCTAGACTCCTTTACAGCCTGTCTGCTGAACAGTGATACCCGACCAGCCTTGTTTCATCTGCTTTGTCCTCACCAAAAAACAGTTAAAAGATATCGGAGAGTGCATTTGGGAGTTGCACAGCATACCAAGGGCAGGTATTTTTTTTTTTTTTATCAGGAAGAGCCAAGACAGGAGAGTCAAAGCGAGACATAAGCACAGTTTCAACTACATCTTAACCAGGATGTGGGCTTTATAATCACAGTCGCCACTTGCACATTCCAAGGGTTATGGAATAACAGGGGCTGTTATTGGCAGATGGTAACTAGAAGTTTGTACTGTGCTTCTGGACTCCAAGAGCAGGGGTTGTGTGTGAGAGAGAAGCTCATTTCACTGCCAACAGCAAAGAAAATCTGGCAGTGTTTAGAAGTATATATAAAAACTTCCCAGAAAGAGGAAGACAAGCCATATGTCAGCCTGTAGTCAAGTATATATATTTGTAGAGAAGGAGTTGGGAGTCAGAGTTAAAGGTATAAAATGCCCTGCCATGTGGGAGACCTGGATTGGATCCCAGATTCCTCTCTCTTTGGATCCACAGGGGCAGGGAATGTGGTAGAAGCAGCATGCTCTGCTTCAGGAACAAAAGCCTTGATCGTGCACTCATACCACAAAGCTGAATACACAGTAGGGATGTGAAAGGTTACCCAGTTGACCAGTGTAAGCAGGGGCTGAACTGCTGCTTGCTATCAGCCAGCTAAAAACAGGGGTGGATGTGCCTGCTACAATTGTTTAGCTTTGCAAGGAAATTAACTGCTGATATGTAAATACAGCTCAGGAGAGAATATGAGGTGTGGCTATATAAATCCCATTCAGCCAGGGCTGATGGAAGGTCAGTGTTGGAATGGAATGTGGAGAATTGTAAATATTTGGGACTATTGTGCTGGGTCACTAATCACTCTATCCCTAAATGTGGGAACTGTAACACATGCCACCAGTGCTTGCAGGAGAGACACCACCATCATGGTAAGAGATCTCGGAGGAACAAGCCTCCCCCCTTCCAGAGTTGAGTGAACAGAGCTGGGGGGAAGGATTAAAGGGCTTGAGTCAGCCTGCTTCACACCTGGCAGGTGTGAGTTGAGACTGGCCTAACCTGCCCCTTCCCCCCTCCCCCCCCCCACTTTGTTTTAAGGACAGACTTAAAGCAGTCTCTTGAGGAGTCTTTTCTTTTGCTAGTCTAGTGGAAGCTGGATTCCTTTGCCAGTCCAGCTGGTGGCTAAAGAGCTGAAATCACAGAGAGCTGAAATCACAGAGAGCTGAAATCACTGGTTTGGCTGAGCACCAGACCCATTGCAGCCAGTGAAGCAGCAGCGGCCAGAAGAGTGGCTGGTGGGAATCACTGGCTGGTGGTGTAATGTGGCTGGTAGGAGCGGCGGCAGGCGAGGAGCAGTGACCAGTGATGTGGTGTGGAGCGGCAGCAGGCAAGGAGCAGCAACCAGCGGCGCGTCTGGTGGCATGGGATGAGACAGTTGGTGGAGCGTGGCGGAGTGTCATAAGGTGCCCCCCATCTATCCTCCCACCCCCATTTCTATCCAGGTTGGTAGGTGAAACCCTGTGGGTGAACTTCGGGACTCTGGGTGGCATGGACCAGGGACAGAGACTTTTAGGGTGTCGGACTCTTTGGACTTCAGGTGAATCTTGGCTGGGGTGGGGGGCTTAGCTCATGTTTAGGTTATGAACTTTGTTTGTGGTGGTCTCCCCAAGTTAATGCCGTATGACTTTTCTCTCTGTCTCCATTAAATGTTTCTTTCCTACACTCAGACTCAGTGCTTGTGAGTGGGGAAGCATTGCCTCTCAGAGGCACCCAGGGGTGTGTGAATTTTCCAGATTACTGGGTGGGGGCTCGAGCCGGTTCTATGTGAGATGGACCCCAAGATATTGAACCCAGCCCTGGTTACTGCCAGACCTACCCGGAAGAAGGGTTACACCAGTAAGCATCACCCTTAATGGGTGATACTTACTGGTTCAGGTTAACCCACAGTGGGACACCGCAGCAACCTCTGTTCGTGAAGAGACTGGGTCCTCCCCCCGCAGGCAGGAGCTGCTCTGACTGGGCTGGAAAAGCCCTTGCCTGTGGTGGTGGGTCAGGCAACTCCAGCCTGGCCTTGGCAGGTGAGGATGGGGGCTCCAACCAGTGGGGCTGGACTGGGCCCTGGCCTACCTGCACACCCTGTAAGTGGTTAACTGGTTAAAACAATGTTTAACTAGTTAACCTATTAAATGGGATTTTACATCCCTAATACACAGAAATAAAGAGTGATGCTGAGACAGCTCAATCCTCCTTAAGGGTGTCTGTAGGGTAAGAGGTTTGGGGCTGTAATGGGATAGCTTACCACGAGGACGGTGCACCTCCAGAATCCACCAGGAAGAAACAGAAGTGTTAGATGTTACAGTACCTTAAATCCTAAAGGCCAGTGAATGAGATACAGATCCAGGTAGTTCAGTTTCAGTGCATCCAGAGTAGTCTGGCATGCGCCCTTCACCAGCGATTTCTCATGGAATGTGGACCAAAGCTACAAAAGGGAAACCAAGCAAGACAAATTCTCTTACAAGAGTCTCCCAAGCAGGACAAAGTCATCTCACAGCTACAGGAGGTAGGTTTGGGAATCTTATTAACCCCATTCACAAGGCTCACTCAGAGCACAGACAGAGGGAAGATTTTTGGATGCTGGTATTTTTCCTAGCAGTTTACTGACAAAACTGGGTTCTGACTCATTCAAATTTCACTGGTTATGGCTCCAATAAGGAGCCACTTATTGCAAGATACAGTATTTGGAAAGGGAAAACTAAGGGCTACAGAGTAAGGAAGCTTTTCAGCCATGTGTGTCCAGAAGCAGGGAGATAGAAGGAACCTCTTGCATGAGTGTGGCTAGCTAAAGGCGTTACCAGGGATATAAACAGTTGGTTACCTAGTAAGCTTAAGCTTACCGAATAGGTAACTGGGCTAGGTGGCAGGAACCCAGACAGGGCTGCAGAGAGACCAGTGGCAACCCTGGCCCCAGCCACACCGGAAGCTCTGCCCCAGCCCTGCGTTGGGCAGGTTCAGGTGGCACCTTTGCCATGCCAGCTGTTTCCGCAGCCCTGGCTTCAAGAGAGGGCAGGTGAGACCCCGGCTCCATCATCCCTGGCCCTGTCACACCCTGGGCAGGGGGCTGCTCCAGCTTGGCTGGGCCCACCCTGCTGCAGGATCATGGTTAAAAACTGGTTAAATGAAGTGAACTGTTTAATCCTAGTTTTACATCCCTAACCGTTACAAGGCAGCCAGCTCCTAGCCCCTGTGGGGCTAGAGCAGCCCTCTGTCTGTGGCAGACTGTAGGCAGGGGCTGCTCCTGGGTACTAGTTAGCCAGTTACCTGTTCACATCACATCTGAACAGGGTGAGAGTTCCCTAGGTGTCTATGGGCACATCTACACTATACTGTTATTTCGAAACAACAAGGTGAGCATCCACAATAATAAACCCTCACTTCACAAGGCATAATGCCTATTTCAAAATTGCTATTTTGAAATTATTAGTGGTGATGCTCCACTGCTGCTATTTCAAAATAGCTCCTCCCCAGGGCCATTCAGCATAATTATGCCCCAGTGCTTCCTGGGGCTCTAAACTGATGTAGTGCAGCCACATTAGGGGAGCCTGTCTCGGACTAATTTAGAGGCTTCCCTGCAGTGTGGACATGCTATTTCAAAATTGTTATTTTAGGAGTTACTATTTTGAAATACCGTTAGGCTGTATCTAGACTGGCAAGTTTTTCCACAAAATCATCTGCTTTTGCGGAAAAACTTGCCAGCTGTCTACACTGGCTGCTTGAATTTCCGGAAAAGCACCGACGATCTCATGTAAGAAATCAGTGCTTTTCCGGAAATACTATGCTGCTCCCATTCGGGCAAAAGTCTTTTTTCAAAAGACTTTTGCACAAAAGGGCCAGTGTAGACAGCACAGTACTGTTTTCCGCAAAAAAGTCCCAATCGTGAAAATGGCGATCGGGGCTCTTTTGCGGAAAACCGCGTCTAGATTGGCCACGGACGCTTTTCCGCAAAAAGTGCTTTTGCGGAAAAGCATCCTGCCAATCTAGACGTGCTTTTCTGAAAATGCTTTTAACGGAAAACTTTTCCGTTAAAAGCATTTTCGGAAAATCATGCCAGTGTAGACGTAGCCTTATAGTGTAGCGAGCCTATGTTTCTGCCTCTGGGCATGCACACTACTGGCATCTTCCCTTCACAGGCATCTGGATGCCTTTCTCTCACTAAGCTCCAAAGCTATGCATAAGTTGGGGGAAGACAGCTATCTGCTTCCCTAAGGGTATGTCTACACTTGCACCCTACTTTGAACTAGGGATGCAAATACAGTCATTTGAATTAGGCAATGAAGTGGGAATTTAAATATCCCGCACTTCATTAGCATGATCTCGCCAGCGTGTTATTCCGAATGCCAGCTGTTTCGAAAGTGAAAGTGCGTGCCAGGATGCGTTAGTTCGAACCAAACCCCTTGGTTCGAACTAACATTACTCCTCATTTTTTGAGGAGTGTTGAAAGAGCACTTTTTTCTGAAATTTGGCACTGTGCAGACGCGCCAAATTTCAGAAAAGCCTCTTTCAATATTAAAGCGGAAAAAGATATGCAATTTGTGTACTGTAAATTGCATTTCTTTTTCCAACTTACCACTGTAGTGTAGACCTAGCGTTAGGAAGCTATTCCACTCTGGATAAATAATAGAAAAGGGATTGGAGCAGAAGGACTGGACTCTGGATCTCCCAAAGGGGAATCCCAATGAAAAGGCTACTGCATTATTATTCTTTTGTGCACACACAAAAATTCCATAATTCAGTGGTTAGCCCACCCGCCTGAGCAATAGAAAACTCCAATCCAAATCCTCTCTTCTCCTCTGTCTGTGGGGAGAACTGATCCTGGGTCTTCTATAGCTCCAGTGAGTGCTGTAGCCACTGAACTGGAGATCACACAACAGACAGCACCACCACTGTGTGCAGTGTCAGGCACTAGGGCTGCAAAAGGTTAGCCTAATACCAACTGGTTAACCGGTTAACTGGACCTTAACCATTAATCCAGTGCCCCGCCAGCCATGCCAGGTTGGAACAGCTCTGGCAGCCTCTAACTAATGGGACCCCAACCCCACAGCCCTATCAAAAGAGCAGCCAGGCTATCCTGCACTAGGGATGTAATCTTGTGAGCGTTTAAACAGTTAACCGATAAGCATGAGCAGGGCGCGGGAGCCGGTGCATGCTGGAAACCAACTTAAAAGCCGGCTTCCAGCACACACCAGCTCCCAAGGAGCTGGCTACGCTGTGGGCTCAGCAGTGTAAGCTTAATATTGCAGAGCCTGCACCGTGTAACTGCTAAGATTTTTTTCTAACAGCTACGTGGTCACTTAATTAACCACTTTTTAATATCCCTATCCTGCACCAGCTATTCGGCCAACCAGTTAAATAACAGTAATCGCGTAACCAGTTTTAACAGTTATTTACTTCCCTATAAGGCCCCCGCCTACCTCATACTCGCAAAAAGCCATTCAACTGGCTAAGCTGCTTGGCTCTGGGGCTACATCTACACTGCAATGCTATTTTGGGATACTGGAGTATCCTGAAATAGCTATCCTGCATATTTCAATATATAATGGCTTGCTATTCCGATGTCCCTGTAAACCTCATTTCAGGAGGAGCAAGGGACGTTTTGGAACAGCAGGCTAGTTCAAAATTTGGCACTGTGTAGACTGCACCAAAGTCTAAAATAAGCTATTTCAAAATAAGATTGAAATAAGCCATGCAATTTACATAGCATAAATTGTGTATCTTATTTCGAGCTATGGCGCAGCATAGACACACCAGGAGAGCAGTTCCCATTTGTCAATCACTAGCAAAGACAGGAACCTATTTCAGAGAGCGAGGCAGGGCTTAGCCTACACATCTCTCCAACCCCATCTCCCATGGGCTAGATTAGGCAGCTCCCCGCCTGGCGTGCTGGCTTTTGTGAATCGCATGCTTGGGTGTCAGTCTCATTGTACAGGAGCCTCGGCACTTCACTCAGGCTTTGTGAATTGCAGTGTGTTCCTCCAGATTTTCTACTTGCCTCAAAGTTAGGTGTTGCAACACTGGAATACCTTTCTGAATACAGGCCAGAGCTTCAGCAGGCCACAACCTGGTCCTCCTTCCAGCAGCAGAAATGGGAGACCCAAGTGGTACCTCGCAGCATTTCCCCCTCGCTCGAAGTTACACTGTAAATGGGGGGCATCTTGTAGCCCCCAATGCCTATCCATGATTTGAGGACTTTAGTAACTTAGCTGAGGGGTTGACAGCTTCCTCAGGCAAGCTGTGTGGGGGTGCCCAGCTTTGCACCCCAGAAAGGAACAGGGATTTGGGCTGACAGGGCAAGCCAGCCCTTAGTACCCCCCTGGACCACAGCATTCCCCCCTCCCAGCCTCCAGGAGTTCGGCAGAGCATGGTGTGGTGCTCTGGTGGTGATTTAAAGGGCCCCAGCCACTGACCCCAGCCTCTAGGCAACTACCTCATTTGTCCCCCGTCAGCAGACCTGAACTCAGCTAAGTAGTAGGGGTCTATTGCAAGAGTGGGTGAGTGAGGTTCTGTGAGCAGGCTGTCAGACTAGATGACCGTTATGGTCCCTTCTGGCCATAAAGTCTAGGAATGCTTACCTGAAGTCCAGCTCTAGGTTCTACATTGTAAGACCAGCATACTGGGCTTAATCACTAGAAGGGCACAGTATTCCCACCTCCATTGCTGTCATGTTCACTAGAGAAGAGTCATTCCAACTA
The DNA here is from genome assembly GCF_049634645.1 of Pelodiscus sinensis. Lineage (NCBI taxonomy): Eukaryota > Metazoa > Chordata > Testudines > Trionychidae > Pelodiscus > Pelodiscus sinensis. Next base: position 110,922,978 of record NC_134711.1, read on the forward strand.
GGAGAGAATCCAAGATGCATTTTATCCTTCCCTGTGCCTGCCCTTTATACCCATGCCACCTGAAGCAGGAAGTGCAAATTAAGAGTGAAATGTACAAGGTCTTGAATTGCTTTATCCCAGAGTCAACTGGGAGTGAAGTGTTTGTTCTTCCTCCGATACACTCCGGAGGCATGGAATCTGCCTCATGATTTTGGTTCTTCTTGCCAGATCCATACCTTACTGACGATAAAGAGGTCCTCTCGTTTCACAACCCCTTCTTTGATTTTCTGCTGGATCCCCTCCCCTACTTCATTCTCATTCTGGTACACGTAGGCACAGTCGATGTGGCGATATCCAGTATCAAGGGCAGCCATCACTGCATCCTTTACTTTCCCTGGTGGAGACTAAGAATAATAAAAAAAATTAAAAAACCCAATGAATGGGCACTGCAAAATATCCCATTTCCTAGGTGGCTAGAGGCTCAGAAGACCCCCAATACAGTAAACTTCTGATAATCCAGCACCTTTAGGACCCAGGGGTGCCGGATTATCAGATATGCCGGCCTATCAGAAGGGGGGCTGAGTGGTCTGGGGTGGGGGGGATGCCACCCCAGACCCCTCATAGCCCCCCCTTCCAACTCTGTCCCAGGGGTCCCCAATTCAGCCGCTGCTGGTCAGTTTCAGCAGCAGCTGAATCGGGGATGCCTGCGGCAGAGCAGCTGAGGTGCTGCCGGGTTAATCTGGTAGCGCCACCCCTCGGCGCTGCGAGACCAACCCGGCAGCACCCCAGCTGCTCTTGGGGGACGCCTGGGACAGAGCAGCTGGGGTGCTGCCGGGTTGGTCCCGCAGTGCCGAGGGGCAGCGCTACGGGACCAACCCGGCAGCACCCCAGCTGCTCTGCCCCAGCTTCCCTGATTCAGCTGCTGGTCAGTTTCAGCAGCGGCTGAATCGGGGAAGCCGGGTGCAGAGCAGCTCCAATTGTCTGGCTGCCCAGAGCACTTCCAGCTTAGTGATGGTGCTGGACCATCAGGAGTGCCGGAGCAATGGATGCCGGACTAATGGAGTTTTACTGTACTTTATTTCTTCCATGCTGTACACCTCCCAGGGATCTGGGCACTTGCAACCACAACAATAAAGTGCCTCTCTGAGGTTGCCTGATAAATGTTATCATCATTGACTATACATAACAATCCCTATAAGAATCCATCCTTCACCTCACATGCATCACTTAGCAAAATAAAGCTGTCTTTCACCAGGACCCTGCTCTGAAGAGCTGTCAAGGAGTGATCTCTGTGTGAGCGGGCTCTTTAGCCACACCCTTCGACTAGTCCTAGGAAAAGGGCTATCTTGGGAACAAATGTCCCAGCTGAGCATATAGGAGGCAGTACAGTGCATTGGGAAAGGCAAGGGACAGAGAATCAGGTAACTTAAGTTCTGTGTGATGCTGGGCAGACTTGATTTCTGTCCCTCAGTGTCCCCATCTGTAAAGTGAGGATACCAATAATAATCTTTATGGTAAAAGTTTCTCAGCTTGACAGACAAGAAGTGCTATTGAAGAGCTACGTATTAAAGATCAGAAAGGGAAGTGTCATACAAAAGAGGAGGCTGGGGAAATTCAGAAGCTTCCTGACCGTTGAAAGACTGGAAGCACTACTTTGAAAAGAGAATAGGTGGCAAGAAGTAATGTGGCAGACGTACAGACTGCAGAGGGAAGATTTCAAATGTTCTTTAAAATGCTAACAAAAAGAGAGCTTTTCTAGAGAGGGTTCTCAGAACTAGCCCTTGTTCTTCAGAATGCACTCAGCTCAAGGTACAGCAAGGGAGTCACTTAAGTACCAATGACCAGCCTTCTTGCTTTGAATCCCTGCACTTGGGCATGGCAGTTGAAATTGGTTTTCTCCAGGGAAGTGTTAAGCATTTCCCCCACCAGCCATGGTGATCTATTCATTCTGAACTATTGCAGATCAGGAACTTGTGCCTCAGGCCACATGGCTAGACAAGATGTCAGTGGATATCTTGCTATGAACCAATATTAGATTTCAGAGTCTTCAGTGTGTATTAGACAACAAAATTAGAACATTTTGCTCAAGGAAAAAAAAAAAGCCTGGACAGGTATTACATAAACCCAACTGATGCTCAAAAGTTGCTTGAAATATTGAGTTCCCTTAAAACACTAGCTTGCTGCTCTCAAAAGGTAAAAATATGCAGATACTGGATTTCAAGCAATGCTATGGTATATCCTGCCCCCCTAGCACTTGGGGCTTGAATAAGGAGCAGGAGTATGTGAGCCTCAGCCAGTGAGAAAGGAGAAAGATAGAAGGAAATTTACTTGAATACACAGTGGACAATATGACATACTGTTCTACAAGTCAACTATTGTATTCTACTGTAGCATGCTATTTGAAATAGCATTTTGCAGGATCCTATGACATTCATCTTTGCAGAACCACATAATGTAGATGTGGAGCTCTGTTGTAAAAATAGTACTATATAAATCTGTGTGGAAAACAGAAGGGCATCACAGACAGAAAGCACTGGTAAAGTCAATGACATTTTAGCAAAATCCTTTGTGACAGATTTGCCACATCTCTAATATCTCCAGTCCTGCTTTGTGCTTTAGTAGACCTTTTCAAGAGAGACATTCATCCTTTCAACACCCTGTAAAGTAGGTCAGATGAAAAAGCAAGGCACAAACACTTTCCTCAAAGTCACACACAAATCTGAAGTCTGAATTAGGAACAGAACCCAGAAATCTAAACTCCTGGCTGTATTAACTAAAAATCACAATTCTTGCTGTTTCTTTCCCTGCCCCCTCTGGAAACAGTATGGGTTGCTATTTATGAAGCACCAGTCATACACAGTACAATGTACAATATACACAGTCCCTGCCCTGAATTTTCTAGAAACTACCCTTCTACTTTCACCTTTAAAGAGATACTGACAAATAGCATGATGCTCAAAAATGATACTTATTTTAAAAATAAATAATAAAAAAAATCTAAGGCCAATAAAAACAATCTTTAAAGGTCAATAAAAACAGTTGTTTTAAACAAAGAAAAGTTCTCCTGCAGCCTCTGAAACCCACACATTGCAGAAGAACCTAAAAGTGAAACTGACTTCATTCGCTTTCAACCGATTTTCATCCAACCAGCCAGAAGTGCTAAAAAGGAAACTTAAGTATTGAGAAGGAAATTGAGTGTTTAAAAGGCTCTCTTTTTTAAACAGGGTGAGCTAAGAGAGGCAAAGAATCCGGGCCAGGATACGCTATTTTTAAGTGTGCCTCTTTAAATAGGTCAGCCCATTTTCTAGACCACTTCTGGGAGTGCAAGAAGCCTTTACAGTCCTTCTCCCAGCACCCGCGATAAAACGCATGGATTTAACGCGAGCCGCCATGCGCCCAACAACTTTGTCTAGCAAGTCTCAGGGTACGTCTAGACTACATGCCTCTGGCGACAGAGACAGAGACAGCCAGGGCTGTGGCGCGTAGGCGACACACCAGAGGTTACATAATGCCCGAGAGCCATTCAGGGGGTGGCACAGACCGCAGCTAGACCCCCCGCCCCCATTGCATCTCAAGCCCTGCAGACGCATTACGGGGCAGGAGGCTTTTCGTGGGGGGAAAGGGGGTTGCCACAAGCAACCCAGTTCTTAGGCTTAATCGCTGAGGAGCTCCCCAGTGCTCAGGAGGAGCTGGGGGCGGCGGGGGGAGGGGGGGCTGCCTGCCATGGGACGCCACACACACACACACAGGCGGGCCGCTGGAGGCGCGCACTTTGCAAAGGGAGGGGACCACCTGCAAACAGAGCAGCAGTTCCGCACGCAGCGATGCACGATGCAAAGGCGCGGGCGCTGCTGGCCGCTTGGTCCCATGCACGAGAGCCCGCCGCCTGCAATTGCTCTACCTTCCAGGTGCCCAGCCCCAGGATGGGCATCTTGGCCTTCGTGTTCAGCGCCACGTAGCTCGCCATGACTTCGCAGCAGCTCCTCCACCTCCCCCTGACTCCCGGCCCGGGGAGAAGAAGCAGCCGCCACCCCCCCTTTAATAGAGCCAGGCTCCGCCCCAGCAGCTGGTCTCCGGGTAGCAGCAGCGGGCGGGGAAAGCGGGGACGTTGGGAAGGGCGAGTCGGAACAGAGCAGCAGCAGCTGCCTCACTCTCCCCTGCCTCCAGCCAGAGCAGCCCGCTCTGTGCGCGGCGCAGTGCTGGCTGGCCGGGCAGGCTGTGGGCATGTGTCTTCGTGCAGCATTCACTGCAAGGGCTGCCCAGATCTTGCCTAAATTGCCTGCGGCCTCCTTACTGTTGCATGGTCCAGCTCCCGGGTTGGGATTTTCTGCGGAGTGATCCAGAGTAGCTTGCAGATTCCTCCCGCCCCCCAGTTCATTCAGGCCCCCAGGCCAGACGGTGGAGGCTAATTTCTGCTGAGAACTGCAAAAGCCCAGGTAGTGTGTGACTCCTCTTTCTATGCTGGAAGGCAAAGAGCCAGGCGGAGCCATCTACAAAACTTTGGGCGGGATCAGAAGTGAGCATACCCAAGTCCTTCAGCACCACTGAGGAAAGGCCGGATCAACACGGGGGCTACCTCTACATTGGCATGATCTTGTGCAAATACTCTTTAACACAAGAGTTCTTGCGTTAAAGTATTTGTGCTAGAGAGCGTCTACACTGGCATGTGCATGTGCTTTTGCGCAAGAGCATCCGTGCCAGTGTAGATGCTCTCTTGCACAAGAAAGCTCCGATGGCCATTTTAGCCATAGGGCTTTCTTGCACAAGAAATTCATGTTGCTTGTCTACACTGGCCTCTTGTGCAAGAACAGTTGCGCAAGAGGGCTTATTCCTGAGTGGGAGCATCATAGTTCTTGCGCAAGAAGCACCAATTTCACACATTAGAATATCAGTGTTCTTGCGCAAGAACTCCCCACCAGTGTAGCCAGGCACCATGTTTTTGCGCAAAAGCAGCCACTTTGGCGCAAGATCATGTCAATGTAGACACAGCCAATGTATGTGTAAGGTCTAATCTCTTGAATATCCCTCTCACTGCACCCATATAGATTAATGTGGAAACTAGAAACTGGTGCAGTAGCACCATTAACTTTCTTCACTAGGGGGATGAATGGAAGAAGATCTATTAATGGCTAACCTTTCCCCATCTCCCACTCATTATTCCTTCCAGATCTACGGTTTCAAAAGTGCCCTCTCATTTCAGGTAACTCCGTTTTGGGGAACCCAATTGTAGAAACAACAGAAACTCAAAATTAGGACCCGAAATTAGGGGCCACTTTTGAAAATGTGTGTCTGGTAGAGGCACTTGCTAGCTTGCTCCTCATTATTTTGTTGCTATCGTGATGCAATGGCAGTGGAATAGAGATGATGCTTCTGAAATTACATTGCTCTTTATTGAATTTTATCTTTTTTTAAAATTTGTAACAAAGCCACAGCCACCTAGAATTCTTTAGTAGCCATTATGAGGCACAGCTTGGTCAATCAGAACTTCCAGGCGATAGGCTGAAAGAGAAGGTGATCAGGCCACTAATATTTTCTGGGCTGTGTGAAAGCTATTGCCCAGATTGATTGAACCCACCAGCCCAATTTAGGTGTCCACTGTCCAATGCTATAAACAAATGCAGCTCACAAACCTGTTCTGCACAAAAGGGATCCCACTCCTAACATAATCTGTGCCTATCTTTTCATCTTATCTCATTACCATATTACTCTTTCATATTAGTGTGCAGTATACTTGACTAAGGGTAGTGTGGCTCGGGAATGAGAGGTTTAAAGGGGAGATATCCATGAAAATAATCTATCATTTAAAGAGAGGCCACCAATGTGATTTTTTAAAAATATGTGCGCACAGTTCTACATGAGTCACTTTAAGAAAAAAGGTGAGATTTGTAAATAGCACTAAGCATTGGCTTCACTCTGCTCCCACTGAAGTGAGAGTTGACTTAGGCCAGGTCTACAATACAGAGGAAGGTTTAATTAAGATACATAACTCCAGCTATGTTAATTATGTAGCTGGATTCGAAGTACCTTAATTTGAATTTCTGTGAGCAAATGCTCTCATCAATTTCCCTTACTCCCAGAGCCGGCCCAAGCTATGGGCTGTCCGGGCTGCTGCCTGGGGCTCCCCATTGTAGGGGGTGCCATATGGGGCTGCCCAACCTGGTGGGGGCAGGGTTGCGCATGTGCCGGTGCCTCGGAATGGGGCTGCGCATGTGCTGAACTCCCGGGGGCAGCACTGCGCTCCTGGGGCCTGGGGCGCATGAATGGCTCAGGCCGGCTCCACTTACTCCTCATGAGGAGCAGAGTACTGGCACCAAAGAGGGCACCCTCTGAGTTTGATTTAACAGGTCTTAACTAAACCCACTAAATCAAACTCTGGAAGATTGACCATGACAGCCTCAATTTTCCACATAGTGAAGATAGGACCTTAGGAGCAGAATTTGGTCTACTCTGAATACCTTTCAAAATCCTAGTCAATATTCTACTTCACCACTGCATTACTCTCTTTTTTTGCTCTTGTGATGCCATTAATTTTAATGGAGTTGTATTGGCATTAAACTGGAGTGATGTGATGGGGAATCCCACCCTAAAACTGCTCTAGCTTCCCACTTCCACACTTGCTTTGTGCAAGTACCTCATTTTCTCATTCACCGAATGCCAAGTTAGTGCCAGTTAAATATCTCTATCACTTAGACACTATTTCTCATCATTTTGTACCTGGCACATCTAGTATATATTTGAGAGAGTTTTTTTGTCTGTGAGTCTGTGTATCTGCAGGTTCAAGAACTCCTCCTAAATGGTAAGAGCTAGGCCACCAAATTTGGTATACAGCTTTCCCTTATTGTAACTAAAAGCAAGGTAAAGGGTTGGTTGTGCCAGGAAAATGGGATGTGCCCAGAATAGAACTGCTTCTCATAAAATCATACAGAAAAGAGACAGACTCAACAAGTAGGTGAAAGGAGCTAGCTGAGGGTGCACCCACCCCTCATCTAGGATTGCCCCAACCCTGAGCATCCCACTTCCCAGGCAGTCTTTACCGAGGGAGGGGCTGAAGTCTCCCCCCCCCATTCATACAGGAACATTGCTGGTTGTTCCCCTTCATCAGGGAGCGAGGGAAAGTGCACAGTTTGCTGCATGTCTCACTCTGGCTGGTGAATGCAGATAGCAGACAAACCTGGACATTCACCCCTTCCCCAGCTGTGCCTGCTATAACTGCAACTGAAGAGGTGCTTCTCACCTGCCCCCAAGCTACTGTGGTGAGAGAGGGCTGGGTAGTCCTCTCTCTTCCCAGGAAGCCTCCATACTGAACCCCTCATCCCAAGCCTCACCCCAGAGCAATGATTTAGATGAAGAAAAACAAAAGTGAATTGAGTTAAGGACCTGAGCACCACCAGGTAAATCTTTTAGTAATCTATATGCCCATTTACATGACAAATTGACTTTGGCCCCTCCTTTTTAATTTAGGCAGAAACTAAAAGGCACAACCCAATTGTGTAAACAAAGATAATAACCTTTCTTCCACTCTCAGACTCTGTTTATGCTTGAAATGAACCATTTAAAAATCAAGGAGTCAAAACTAATGTCAAGTTTCCTTTGCAATGTTTTAATAAACCTTCAGAATCTTCCTGAGTATTTTAATCCTTATCAAAATGCTGACTCACAGTGTGTAATATTTTTCATGTTTGCATAATGCTTTGACCTGTAAAGCAAAGTGCTACATATTATTTATATTTGGCTCAAGGTTGAAAGGTTTTGAGCACCTGTAATTCACAATCAGCATATCTTGAAATTCAGCTCTTATCTCATTACCCTTTCATCTCAGGGCCCCATAACTACTTCACAAGTTAAGAACCCATCCTTGCACCTTTGAATTCATTGGGCGCTATGACACTGACTTCAAATTCTTGAAATATTGTTACGGCAGGAGTCAGATTGTCTGCCAAGTTCTTTTTCTTAGTACATGTCCTTTTTCTTTTGAGATGGTCCATACAGTATTCTCATAGTATTTCTCGATGGGGGAACCACTGTAGGCCACAGGAGAGCTCCCCGAGGGCTCCTCTAGACTATGCGGAAGAGGATATGCACATATCCACAGGAGTTTGCATATCTTCTTCCGATCTCACTTTCGAAAGTGGAGCTTTTGAAAGTGAAAGTAGTCAAGATGCGTTTTTTTTCCGGCAAACCTCCCCCTTTTTCAAAAGGTAGCTTTTCCGCAACAAATGAGGTTTACACGGCTTTTTGAAAAGGGGGGGGGGGCGGAATTGCTGAAAACCCCCCGTGTCTTGACTACTTTCACTTTCAAAAGCTCCACTTCGCATATTTGCATATCCTCTTTCGAATCTTCCGCATAGTCTAGATGAGCCTTGAATCCCTCTATGCAGAGTTTGTTCCTGAGGAAGACTTGTTCCTTGGGAACTAGGCTTTGGCATTTGGGCTTCGATGCCTGAAAGAGGAATTTCCCTGTGTGTCATTTGTGATCACTTTTTAAAAAGGACCAATAGAGAAAGTAAAATAAAAAAAAGTTGCACTTGAGACCACACCCAGACTCTGTGTCCTCCAGTGGGAAGCTGGTCTGCAAAGCCCAGGCATCTGCTACTGCTTTGTAGAAGGGTGACAACCTATGCAAAGAAACACCCCAGTTAGGGCAGGAAGGAGGCAGACTATGATTGCCCAAAGTGGAATTTGCCGAGGTTGCCAGGATTAATCTCTCTTACTTAGGCAAAATGTGCCATGGAAAGCCTATGACTGCATACAGAGCCTGGTCCAGCTCCCGGAAAAATCAATAGGAGCAGGAAGTGTCCCATGGGGCTAACTCCTGCACCACTGAATTCAACAGGAGCTTTCTGATTGACTTCAGTGAATGCCAGCATCAGACCCAAGGTGCACACGTTGATTTTTCCATTTAAATTGAGAGACTGGCTTATGGTTAAATATCTCTTAATGCCATCACCAGTACTGGGAGCAAACACATATTTTGGCCTGACAGAAGGCTGCAGTGAATTTGAAGAGTCTGTTCTGATAATATTTAACAGCGCAAGCATAAGTAGAAGTGTATCTGTGGAAGAAATTGCAGAATAACTATGTGAAATCAAGCAAAGAGAAAACAACTAAAAAAGCTAGAAAAGACCCAGCTGAACTACAGGGCATCCCCGGTATACATCCATTCCACACTAAAGTTGTTGTTGGTGGTAGGAACAGATGTGTTATAAGATCTCCCATTCCCTGCTCTTAAGATGTGCAAAAAGACCACCCCAGTTTGTGCAAATGGAAGTCAGCCACAGGAAAAAAAATTCCCCACTTTACGTTGTTTCACTATGGCTACATCTATACTGGCATGATTTTCCGGAAATGCTTTTAACGGAAAAGTTTTCCGTTAAAAGCATTTTCGGAAAAGCGTGTCTAGATTGGCAGGACGCTTTTCTGCAAAAGCACTTTTTGCGGAAAAGTGTCCGTGGCCAATCTAGACGCGCTTTTCCACAAAAAAGCCCCAATCGCCATTTTCACGATCGAGGCTTTTTAGCGGAAAACAAATCTCTGCTGTCTACACTGGCCCTTGTGCGCAAAAGTTTTTTGGAAAAAGACTTTTGCCCGAACGGGAGCAGCATAGTATTTCCACAAAAGCACTGACAGTCTTACATGAGATCGTCAGTGCTTTTGCAGAAATTCAAGCGGCCAGTGTAGACAGCTGGCAAGTTTTTCTGCAAAAGCAGATGATTTTGCGGAAAAACTTGCCAGTCCAGACACAGCCTATAAGTCCAAGTTTTTTGGAACATATCTTGTAACACTTGGACCTGTGCTGACAGGGGAAGACAGTTAACATGGAAATGAGGGATTACATACATATGTTTAAGAAAAGGTAACAAAACATTCTGAATAAGTTTGTGTAACAAAGAGAAGTTGAAGTTGTATTGTCGGGTGCTGGAAGTGATTGTGATCAGATTGTCCTATTGAGCTTCCCCCTTGTAAGTAACTGAGCCCTCCTTGCTGAGTTTTTTTCCTTAATAAATATTTGTTAGCTAGATCTGTTGGGCAAGTGAATCTCAATCCAATACCCGAGTATCTTTGAACAGTAAAGAGTGAGGTATAGCACATACTGCAGCACTTCCTGCATCTCATACTTCGTAGGGCACGTCTACATTACTGGGAAGATTGACATGGCAGCAGTTGATCTTCTTGCATTCAATTTAGTGTGTGTAGTGGGGAAATGCTAAATTGAACACTGAGAGCACCGCGTCCATGCTAGTATTCCTTGCAACAGTGAGGAGTAAGGGAAGTCGCTGGGAGCATTTCTCCCATCGACCTCCTGCAGTGAGGACGGCACCCTAGCTCAGCTTAAGATATATTTATCTCCAGCTATGTTATGTTGTTTTAAATCCCAAACTGAACTTGCTTTTAGCCAATGTTTAGGGCTGGAAACTTGGACCATCTTAAAAGATTTGTCTCTTAAACTGACAGTGAGGTCATTCATTCAAAATAATGAATGAAACATGCATATTTTATTGCTAGAAAACGTACCTGGTGTTGCTCAGGTCCTTCAGGGCAGGGGCTTTGGAGGGTGGAGATGCAGGAGCCAGAGCAGGAGGTTGAGGATATGAGAGGCTCAGGTAGGAGGCTGGAGGTATGTGGGGTGCAGGAGTCATGGTTGGGAGATGAAATGGGGCTCAGGGCAGAAGGCTGGGGGTGTAGGAGTCAGGACAAAAGGCTGGAAGGTGTGGGAAGCTCAGGATAGGGGATGAGTTGTTCCAGGCAGGATTTGGGAGCACCCGCTGGCTTCTCCTCGGAGCCAGCTTAGGATGGAGGGGGGACCACACAGCCCGCCCACTGGCTTCTTCCCAACACAAAAAGCTGCCAAGTTGGACTGAAAATTAACCACTGCAAAACAAAATGTATCTGGTCTGATACCTTGCCTAAAGCCCAAATAACAATCAAGGGAGAACAAATAGAAGAAGTTGAGCAATACACATATTTGGACTAAGAAATTAACATGGGCCATGACCAGGAAGGTGAACTCTTGTAAGAAAGAAAGCAGGTTGGTGCATATTCAGTTCTATCAAAGATGTCCTCCAAGGAAAAAATCAGCAAGGCAACACATGCCAGCCTCTTCAACTCAAGAGTACTGCCAGCAATGTTGTACAGCGGCAAAACAGAGGAGCAGCAAAGACAGAGGAGGCTATGTCTACATAGCACCGTTATTTTGGAATAACTGATGTAATTCCAAAATAACATAGTCCGCGTCTACACACAAGCAGTTATTTCGACATAATGTCAAAATAATGTTGAGCTGGAGGACTGCGTAACCCTCATTGTACATGGGGTAAGGGAAGTCGGAGGAAGAATGCCCTATTTCAAAATAACTGCTATGTAAGCAGTGCCAAAAGTCGAAATAAGCTATTTCGACTTAAGCTATGCATTTAGCATAGCTCAAGTTGCGTAGCTTATTTCGAGTTAAGCCCTGCTGTGTAGCCATGCCCAGAGAGGGCTATGGAAAGAAGAATTCTGGAAATTTCAAGCCAGAACTGAGTCCCCAGTGAAATGATCAGACAGCAGAGTGAAGTGCAGGATGTTGTCGTTGAGAGCAGGTATTGTAAAATGCAAAGGGCCAAGCATGTAGCAAGGCTCACTGACAATCCATGGACTGCAATTGTTGCTGACTGAAAAGACATGGCTGCACATGGAGGAGGAAGGCCAGTACATGAGAAGAAGTGTTGTGACTGGCACAATCTATATGAGGGCTAAAGGACCAATCAATCAAGGTGATAGGCTTTTGATTAGTTATTCTCCAAGTCCACAGAAGGCAGGATAAGAAGCAATGGGCGTAATCTGCAGCAAGGGAGATTTAGGGTTGATATTAGGAGAAAACTTTCAAACTGTAAGTGTGGGTAATAGTTTTCCAAGAGGCCTTGTGGAATCCCCCATCACTGGAGGTTTTAAAAAACTGGTAGGACAAACACCTATGAGAGATGCTCCAGGTTTACTTGGTCATGCCTCAGCACAGGAGGCGGGATTTGATGAGCTCTTGAAAGAATCTTCCAGCCTTACATTTCTGATTCTTGGAACAGCAACTGCTAAAGTCGAGTCAGATCTGCAGCAGAGTCAAAAGGGCAGGGTTTGGAAATCAGCATGATAGGATGTTAAGGTTCAATATCTTGCTAATCACTTGGGCTATGTCTAGACTGCAGGCTTCTTTCGAAAGAGCCTCTTTCGAAAGCATCTTTCGAAAGAGGCTCTTTCGAAAGCATCTTTCGAAAGAGGCTCTTTCGAAAGAGCGCGTCTAGACTACAATGCGCGGATCGAAAGATCGATCCGCTATTTCGAAAAAGAGCGTCCAGACTGCTGGACGCTCTTTCGAAATTCAAAGCCACCCAGAACTGCTTCTGCCAGGGCATGGGGGCAGCATTTCCTTCCGGGTGCTGCCTGCCTGCCCTTTGCAGAGACGCGTGGTTAAAGGGACACTCCTGAACACCCGTTGCTCTGCTCCTGCAGCTGCCTTTGCTGTCCCTCGAGGAATTAAGCAAGGCATTGCAGTGCTGGTTTGGAGTGCTCAGCTTCCTGGGACACCCCAGCAGCTTTTTTCTTTTGAGGTTTTTCTGCTTGCAGACCCTTTTTTTTGGCATGGAGCCAGAGCTGCCCCTGGGCAGGCGATGGCCCCACACCACCATACTGCAGCTGTTGCTGCATCTTCATGACACTGTCATGAGGCTCCTTCCCGAGCTGCTCCCAGACCAGAGGTATGAGGGGTTCCTCCGTCAGGCAGCCGCACTGCCCTTGCCTCCTAACTTTTTCGTGGACAGGCGTGTTTGGAGGTTTGACACCAGCTCTGAATGGTGGGACCGGCTCGTGATGGAGATCTGGGATGACCAAGACTGGCTACGGAACTTCCGCATGAGAAAGACCACTTTCCAGGAGCTGTGTACCTGGCTCGCCCCTGCTCTGGAACGGCAAGACACCCACCTGCGGCCCGCCATCCCCCTGGAAAAGAGGGTCGCCATTGCCCTCTGGAAGCTGGCAACCCCCGACAGCTACCGCTCCGTGGGACACCAATTTGGGGGGGGTAGATCTACTGTCGGGGCCGTCTTGATGGAGGTAAGTCATTGTCTGGGGACAGTCACAGTTTGGGGTGGGGGGAAGGGAGACTGTCAGGAAGGGCCAAGTGGAGTGGGAGTGGGAGGGAGCTCCTCCACTCACCCTGAATTGTGGGGGGGGGGGTTCTGAGGAGGGGATTCCCGGGCTGTTTGAGAGGGAAGGTGGGCGGTGGGTTCTCCTCCTAAGACATAAGGCACCCCTTCTAACATTTTGTTGTCTGTCTCGTTCTGCAGGTGGTGAGGGCCATCAATTCGGAGCTGCTCAACAGGCTCATCTGTCTACCGGATCTGGACAGCGTCATGGCCGGCTTTGCTGCCCTCGGCTTCCTGAATTGCGGAGGAGCGCTCGATGGGACACACATTGCAATCCGTGCACCGCCCCATCGAGCAGCCCAATTCATCAACAGAAAGGGCTACTTTTCTATGGTCCTCCAGGCCCTGGTCGACCATCGTGGCCAGTTTTCGGACATTTGTGTTGGGTGGTCAGGGCGGGCACACGATGCCCGCATCTTCAGAAACTCGTACCTCTACCGGAGGCTTCAGGCAGGAACATTTTTCCCCCATCGCCAGTTTGCGGTTGGGGATGTGCACATGCCGGTGTGCATAGTGGGTGATGCCGCCTATCCCCTGATGCCGTGGCTGATGAAGCCCTACACCGGCCAGCTGGATGCGAGCAAGGAGCAGTTTAATGCTCGCCTTAACCGGGCTCGCAACCAGGTCGAATGTGCGTTTGGCCGTTTAAAGGGCAGATTCCGGTGCTTGCTCACACGCCTCGACATGGGGGAGACCAACATCCCCGAGGTGGTGGCCGCGTGTTGCGTCCTCCATAACCTCGTGGAGAGGAAAGGGGAGGCCTTCCTACCAGGGTGGGGGAGAGCTGCTGATGCCCAGGAGAGGCTCTTTGCCCAGCCCCGGACAGCTGCCATCCGCCAGGCTCACCGGTCTGCAGTTGGCATCCGGGAGGCCCTCCGGGAGCAATTCTCCAGTGGAGGCCACTGAGACTGAGTGCACTGAGGGGCTTCTGCCTGGGGACTGGGCCCTGGCCCAATAGAAGCTTCCCTCCACAACCCATCTCCTGACCCAGTTCGGACACATCAGTTACACCAGGGTGTGTTTCAAAATAAAATGTTCTGTTTACTTATTTATAATTTTGTACATATTATCAAACAATGTTGCAAACATAACAAAAATTTTTTTCATTTTTGTTGTTGCCAAACTATATACAATAAAGAAACAGTTCGTTTAACCCTTTGTTTGTGCTTTAACTGGGGTGATGGGGGTGATTGAAACCTGGAGGGGGGAAGGGGACTGGAAACCTGGAGGGGGGAAGGGGATCAGGTTGAACGGGGCTTGGCAGATTTCCCTTTCCTGCCTGGGCCTCGTGTTTGGGATGCTCCCCGGGTGCGGGATCGGGTGGTGCACCTGTCGGTTGGCTGGCTGCTGGGGTGCTCTTGGGACGTGGAAGCCTGGGGGAGAGGAGGGCCGGGGGAGAGAGGGGCTGGGGAACTGGGGGGGCTGGGGGAGAGGGAGGTCCAAGGGGGGAAAGGGATGCTGTTGTGGAAGGGGGGTTTAGTGGGGTGGGGTCATGGGGTGCTGGAGGAGCAGGACCAGGCACAGCAGCAGGCAAGCCGCTGACCTCCCTCAGAGTGCTGTACAGGACCGTGCGCTGCAGGACCAGCTCGTTCATGAGCCGATCACGCCAGCGATCCTCTGCCTCCGCCCTCTGTCGCAGGATGGAGTTCTGCTCCTGCACAGCCTCGACGTGCTGTCTGAGGATGTCCGCGTAGACACGCCTGTGTCTGCAGCTCCCATGTTCCCGAGATGGAGATGGAGATGGAGATGGAGGTGGGGCTGGGGTGCTGCAGCCCTCTTCCACGGCTGGTCCGGCTGTGGAGGAAAAGAAGAAGACACAATCAGTCCTAAAAACTGGACTCTGTAGCACTTACAATACTAACAGGATGGTTTATTAGGGGATGAGCTTTCCTGGGCCAGACCCACTTCCTCAGATCAGAGTAACACGGCTACATTTCTATCACAATCAGTCATGTGTGCAACAGCTGTCCAAAAGTGCATGCCCTCTCCCTTGAGACAGGGGAAGCAGACATTCTGAAGGTCACACTGTGTGTGTGTGTGTGACCTGGGCATCAGCCTGAGCATGACAGGTTTCCCTTGTGCATCACCCACTGTGCACCCACCTACCTCCCCCCCTCCCCCCGGGTGTGACACAACCTCACTGTACTCACCTGCTGCTTCCTCTCCTGCGCCAGATGACGCCTGGGAGGCCTCAGAGGTCTGGGTGACTGTCTCCAAGGTGGTGAGGGTCGCCGTCTCCTCGCTGTCCTCCTCCTCTGGGACCATGTCCCCGTCTCCAGACTGCTGTAGCTCCTGCTCTGGAGCGTCCACCACGGGGTCTGCCAGTCCGGACTGCACGAACCTCCGTGTTGTGCGTGCTTCTGCACTGCCACCCAGGATCTGGTCCAGCTCTGGGTAGTAGGGGCAGTAGTGGGGGGCTGCCCCAGACCGGGAGCTCTCCTCCTGGCTTTGGCATAGCCCTGCCGCAGCTCCTTTACCTTGGAGCGCACCTGGTCCTGGGTGCGGGGGTAGTGGCCCTTCTGGGCCAGGGCTTCAGCCATGCGGCCATAAATTTCGGCGTTTCGCCGCCGGCTTTTGAGAGCCTGTAAGGCCTCCTCCTCTCCCCACAGCTCCAACAGGCTCTTGATCTCAGCGCCGGACCAGGATGGTGCCCGGCGCTTGGAGCCCTTGGCTGGGTCCTCAGAAGGCTCTGTGGAAGGGCCAGGACGGTCTTGGGGCTGGGACATGCTGCAGCAAGGTCGCCGTGTGCTCTGGCTCCTTGTCTGCAACAAGTGGCTGTGAGGGTGCCTGTCCCTTTAAGGAATGGCTGCAGCCAGGAACCACAGACGTGCAACCCATGGCCCAGATTGTCCACCAGGACTTCTTCCTGGAGGCCAATTCTTTCGAAAGAAAGGGCTCCCCCCGTCCAGACTCGCGTTCTTTCGACGGATCTCCCTCGAAAAAGGCGTTCTTCCTCATAAAATTAGGTGTACAGCCGTCGAAAGAAAAGCCGCATTCTTTCGATTTAATTTCGAAAGAACGCGGCTTGAGTCTGGACGCAGGGGAAGTTCTTTCGAAAAAAGGCTACTTTTTCCGAAAGAACCCCTGAGTCTGGACACGGCCTTGGTCTGGAGAGGTGAGATTCCTCTGGTAGAGAAAAGTCATTCTTCCTCTTTCCTTGTGTGGTGCCTCACGTTGCTGTTGGTGATAGCTTCAGGCAGTCTTTTTGCTTCCTGAGCCCAAGAACAGAGATTACATCTGCCTACAGAATAAAGGTGTGGAGTTGCTGCAAGCCATACTGTTCCCTTACACCTTCACACCAGGATAAAAGCAGTCCAGCCCACTTGTTTTCCTTCCAATTATTCAACTTCTTCCTCTGCAGCCCACTCCTTTTATCAAGCCACCATTTGCAGAACCAAGTGATGGTTCCATTATGCGTTTTCCCTTAGGAAAGGTCTCCATCATGTACTTTACATGCTGAAAGGGTGTACTTTTCATGCTGAAAATATGGGAATATGATTTCAAACTTTCTAGAGTGAAAAATCTCCCTGATCCCTGAGGACAAACTATTTGTCAGCCACATGTCTGTAGGCAAGGACTAGTTGTGCTTGTTATTCAACAACTGGTCCTTGGAACAAGAAAAATTACTGAGTACATCACTGGCTCAAATCCAGACAACTTGTGAGGAAAAGTTGGTAACATCACCAACTACCAACATGCATAAATTGTGTCCTTCAGCAAAGCTCCAAGGTTCTTTCATAATGTAGTACAAGACAGATGAGAAGCAGTCTTTATGTAGGCAGTGAAATGCTGAAGTCACTCACTCTGAAAGGTGTCTGTAAAAGTGGTGTCATGTCATGGGGTTCCATTTTCATCTCAATGACGTCAAATTAATTACTTGCAGTGCTTTTTTTGTGACGGTACCTCCAGACGCAGTATCGGCATCTCCAGTCAGAGATTACCTGGAAAGAACGGGTACCAGCACCTCTGTAAACAAATGTCCAAGTAGTCGGCTGTTTTTTTTTTTTCCTGGAGTACTGGCACTTTTTTTTTTAACAAAAAAAGCACCGATTACTTGTAATACACACTGAAGAACGGCCAGTGTTTGGTCTCTGAGTATATCTAGATTTTAAAATGATCAAACTGGTAATAAAGTAGGAAATTTCTCAGCTACTAAAGCCTGGTAGCCCAGATGAAGTAATGGAGGGAAAAATACAAAGGTTAAAAGGCAACTAGATCACAGTCTAATTGCCTACAACGGTGGGAAGACAACATCTGATACTAGGAGACTCTTTAATCGAGAAGGTAAAGGCATAACAAGAACCAGTGACTGGAAGGAAATTAGAGTCTGTAAAGTTCACACTTTTAATGGAAGCGTAACTAATGAAAACCTATCCCCTGGAGTCTTTATATCAGAACTGGGTGACTGTCAAAAAGAGATCTTGGGATTGAACTAGAGTATGATGGAGTAAATTTCAGCATGATCAGGCATGAAATCTCTGGCCTGCAGTAGGCAGGAGGACAGACTTAGAGTGTACAATATTAGTAGAGTCTACACTAGAAGCATATTTGGTAGTGGGATACTGGTATCATAGCAGCAAAAAACTCCTAGCTGTACTTTATTTCAGGAGAATAAAAATACCCTCCTTGAACAAAACAAGCTACAAAGTAAAAACCCAGCCATGCTGGTATAAATGGCATCTCCACTGAAGACTTCTTCTGGGATAGCTGTGTCAGGCAGGGATCTAATTTCTTCGCATCCCTGATTGATGCAGCCATGCTGACAAAAGTCTGTCGTGTATACGTAGCCTAGATGATCGCAATGGTTAAGTCTAAATGTCAAGTCTATGGTAACAGTAACTTGAATTTTAATTCATGATGCATGCCTCCACTTCCCTCTTTTTTTTTTAGAATTTGATGAGCAAATGACTGGCTAGATACCCTATGGCAGATACACAATCTAAATTTTTGCTCCTAACTCCACCAGAAAATGTTTGTATTTCTTCATAATGGAGGGAGGGTCATATGGACAAAAGCCAGTGTTAGCAAACAGCTTGAAGCTGACAGAGTTCATTTGCTTACTGCACAGATTTCACAAGCTGTAAGGAAAGTCTTGAGAAGGCTGGAGACCAGCACACATTTTCCCCAGAATGTCACTTGGCAGATATTAATGTAAATTGGGAGCTTTTGATATGGTTCCCATTGGTCGTTAGGTGAACACTTCTCAAAGATACAGATCTCCACTTTCAGTTATTTCACTCTCGGCCTCTTGCCATCATGAGGAAAAAGGTTCCACTTTACAATGAATGGCAGTGGCAAAATTGTACAGAAAGAGCTCTGTTTTTGAGGACTAAGGGCCAGATATATAATGGTATTCAAGGACCTGAAGATACAGATAGGTGCCTAACTTGGTCAGATGCTTTTAAAAATCCCACTAGGTGCTTAACTCCAATCGAAAGTCATGGGAGCTAAGCACTTAATTCATTTGGGCAAATTTGTAAATCGCTCAGAAATTCATCTGCAGCTTTACGTGCTTAAATACTTTTTGTAAATCTGTCCATAAAACCCTGATTTAGCAAAGCATTTGATCAGATGCTTAACTTCTTTGCAGAGGCATAGTGAGGGTGTTATGTGCCCGGGGGCAAAGGCAAAATTTGCGTCCCTCCTCCACTGCTGCCGTGCGGCGGGGCCCTGAACCTGGTGCATGGCTGAGCCCGACCCTGGGAGGACAGGGAGGAAGCTTGTACCGCATCTTCCCTCACCCCCTCCAGTTTGGGGATGTGCCCCCGCACACACTAACCTGCCGGCGGAGATGGAGGCGGGTCATTCTGGGGGTGGGAAGGCAGGGAGGAGGCTCCAACCGGTGGCGGTGGGTAGAGGAGGAGCAGGCGAACTGAGGGATGACGAGGGAGCGGAGGGGGACTAAACTGGCGCCCCCCTAGTGTGGTGCTGGGGGCAACTGCCCCCCCCTTCGCTATGCCACTGCTTCTTTGTACCATTGACTTCACCTTAAGCACACTCTTAAATGCTTTGCTGACTCAAGGCCTATAGGCCAAATATGGGTCTTATCAAAGTGAAGGAGAGTTTTGCAATTGACTTTAATGGGACTAGGCTTTGATCCTAAATGTGATACAAAAGCAAAACTGTATATTTTAGAAACAAAGTGATATTGATGTAGTTAACTTTTACTGGATGTGCAGACATGAATCATGTAAATGCAAAGAAATGAATTGTTCAGGATATTGGAAATCTTGCACTCCTCACACAAGAAATCATCCTCTTATGTACAGGCAGTCCCCGGGTTACGTACAAGATAGGGACTGTAGGTTTGTTCTTAAGTTGAATCTGTATGTAAGTCGGAACTGGCATCCAGATTCAGCCGCTGCTGAAACTGGTCAGTTTCAACAGCGGCTGAATCTGGACACCAGTTCCGACTTACATACAGATTCAACTTAAGAAACCCAGGCGTCTCCAAGTCAGCTGCTGCTGAAACTGATCAGCAGCTGTTCCCAGGAAGCCCGGGGCAGAGCAACTCTGTCTCGGGCTTCCTTTAGTCAGCCGCTGGTCAGTTTCAGCAGCGGCTGACTTGGGGACGCCTGGGGCAGAGCAGCTTGGGTGCTGCTGGGTTGGTCCAGTAGCGCGGCCGCTCCTCGGCGCTACTGGACCAACCCAGGAGCACCCCAGCTGCTCTGCCCCAGGCGTCCTGATTCAGCCGCTGCTGAAACTGATCATCAGCGGCTGAATCAGGACTCCTGGGGCAGAGCAGCTGGGGTGCTGCCGGGTTGGTCCAGTAGCGCCAAGGAGCGGTGCTGCGGGACCAACCGGCAGCGCCCCACCTGCTCTACCACAGGCCCCGGGCTTTGCTCCATATCTCCCTGGTCTGCTGGGGGGGGGGGGGAGCACTAGCTGCGTCCCCCCCCAGCAGACCAGGGAGCCGCGGAGCAAAGCGGCAGAGGACCCGGGCCGGACCGCGGCGCTTCCAGATCAGCGTCGCGGGTCCGGCCCGGGTCCTCCGCCGTTTTGCTCCCCGTCTCTGGTCTGCTGGCTCCCCCAGCAGACTAGGGAGATGGGGAGCAGCTTTTCTCGCCCCGGAGGAGGCGGGCGGCGGGACCAGGCGTCCCGCCGCTCCAGTCCTCCGGGGCGAGAAAATCCCCGTTCTTAACTGCGGATCCGACATAAGTCGGATCCGCGTAACTCGGGGACTCCCTGTATAAAGAAATGTATATGTGATCAAACCTAACTCTGACCATGGATAGTTGAGAGGTTTATGTATTGTTTTTGCTATCTTTGATTTCAGTAGCTAAATATTTTCTTTTAAGTGATGCTGTTAAAAGAAATCTGATGGCAGAACTTTTTGAAAAGTGCTTATACTTGTTCTTTGAGGAGAATGCTACATATTTAAGTTAATAGGAAAATTTTACAGTATAGATTTTTAGTAAAGCTTACTCTTAGGGTGGCTATACTTCTGGCCAGACCCCAGACTGGAGGAAACAAAAGTAGCAAGGTATAGGTGTGAGCCCAAAATACTGGATGTGTAATGAGAGTGTGAGTTTATAATAATCTTATGAGATTGTTGACTTTTGAGTATCACCATTTTAAAAGGTATGAATATCATTGTGAGGGAGTGAAGAGAGGAGATCCTGTCAGTACAGGAATTAAACAAATCTTTTGGCTCGGCTAGCCCCGCCCCACTTCACCTGTAGCCAATGTCAGGAGTATAAAAGGAAGGAGCCTGGCTCAGTTAGGGGCTGACCAGTGAGAAGACAGGAGTTGGTTCTGCTGTCTGCAAGACCTGAGCTAGAACCTGTCTACTTGGCCAGCCACAGGAGCAGGTAAACCTCCACCCCCACCCCCTGAGGCAAAGGGGGAGAACCTATGAGGAACCCTCATTAAGGAGGGGGAAACTTGGACTCTTGGGGCCATGCCCCAAGCTTAAGAACTATACTCAGATACAGTAAACTTCCGATAATCCGGCACCTTTGGGATCCAGGGGGTGCCAGATTATTCGATATGCTGGAGTACTGGAAGGGGGCTATGAGAGGTCTGGGGGAGGGGTCGGCGAGGAACGGTGCAGCGTGGGCAGCATTCCAGCTTCTGTGCCCCTGGTTTCCCCAAGTCCACTGCTGGTCAGTTTCAGCAGCGGCGGACTTCGGGAAGCCAGGGGCAGAGCAGCTGGGGTGCTGCCGGGTTGGTCCCACAGTGCTACTCAGGTAAGGGGCAGCACTGTGGGACCAACCCGGCAGCACCCCAGCTGTTCTGCCCCTGGCTTCCCCAAGTCCGCTGCTGGTCAGTTTCAGCAGTGCAGGACTTGGGGAAGCCTGGGCAGAGCAGTTGGGGTGCTCTGCCCCACTGCTTCCCTAAGTCCGCTGCTGCTGAAACTGACCAGCTTCAGACTTAGGGAAGCCGAGGGCAGAGCAGCTCCAATTGTCCAGCTGGCCAGAGCACTTCCAGGTTCCAGCTGGTGCCGGACTATTGGGAGTGCCAGACCACTGGATGCTGAACAACTGGGCTGTGTCTAGACTGGCAAGTTTTTCCACCACAGCAGCTGCTTTTGCGGAAAAACTTGCCAGCTGTCTACACTGGCCACTTGAATTTCCGCAAGAGCACTGACGATCTCATGTAAGAAATCAGTGCTTCTTGCGGAAATACTATGCTGCTCCTGTTCGGGCAAAAGTCCCTTTTGCACAAAGCTTTTGTGCAAAAGGGCCAGTGTAGACAGCTCAGATTTGTTTTGCGCAAAAAAGCCCCAATCGCAAAAATGGCGATCGGGGCTTTTTTGTGCAAAAGCACGTCTAGATTGGCACGGACACTTTTCCGCAAGAAGTGCTCTTGCGGAAAAGCGTCCGTGCCAATCTAGACGCTCTTTTCCGCAAATGCTTTTAACGGAAAACTTTTCCGTTAAAAGCATTTGCGGAAAATCATGCCAGTCTAGACGTAGCCCTGGAGTTTTACTGTAATAGGCTGGAGTTCCTAGGCCTGGGACACCAGCGGCAGGGGACTGCACCTTTTTGCCACTAGCTAAGCCTGAGACCTAACCACTAGTGGGGGACATAGCCACAATCACATGTTCAGGTTTGGGGGCAGAGTTTCCATTGCCCTGCTCCCATTTCATTTTTCTCTAGTTCAGCATTAGTTCATAATGGGTGTAAAGTGCTATCGGATATGAATGCATTTCACCCCAGCATGTTGCTCACTGCATGCAATCCTCAGATCTGGTCAGGTTTCCCAAGGAAGAGGGACTAAGGTGGCTGAAGTGGAAGGTTATTCTTTCTGAAGTATTTGTGCAACCCAGCTACATGGGAGTCAGGATCTAGCCTTCTTGTCGCAGGTGTAAGTGTGGATAGAATCACTTCTGTAGTTCTGAGGATCTTACAGACCATTTCCACTTCAGGCAGATAGCACTGTCTTCATGCTGCTGCTATAGCTTGACCTCTAGTGGCAGTAGAGGCAAGTTACTAAATTATTTTGCAACCTGAATTATACAGAGTCTCAGAGGGGCTAGTCTGTAGCTGAAAAAAACGTAAACAATAGTTCTGCAGCACCTCATTTAACCCAGGCACTCTAACTTACAATATTTTGTCCTATTTTTTCCTTCTTTCCCTTCCCATCCCCTCTCTTTCTCTGCTATTTATTTGTATCCCTAATCCCTTAATTTCATTCATCTGAAGACGTGGGTTGTGCCCATGAAAGCTCATGATACCATCTACATTTTTTGTTAGTCTCTAAGGTGCTACAGAGCTATTCATTTTTTTTATGAAATACATAGTACTAGAAGATCTACCCAGTGTTGCTCGGCTCCTTAACTCAGTTAATTTTTGTTTTTCTTCATTTAAATCATTGCTCTGGTGTGGGGCTGGGAATGAGGGATTCAATATGCAGGCTGCTCTGGGGGGAGAGGACTAGCCCTCTGTCACTATAGCAGCTTGGGGCCAGGTGAGAAGTGCCTCTCGATGACTGTTGTAGCTCCAGAGGACACAGCTGGGGCAGGTCCAGTTTCATCTGCCCCCTGTGCTCACCAGGCAGAGTGAGGCATGCAGCAAACTGTGCACTTTCCCCTCACTCCCTGACAAAGGGGAACAGCCAGCAATGTTCCCATATGAATGGAGGTGGAGTGAGCTGCAGCCCCCCACTCTCCGTAAGAGCAATCCACATGGGGGGGGGGGGTGCACCCTCACCCAGCCCCTTTCACATGTTTGGTGATTCTGTGTCTTCTTTTTTTATCTTTTTTAATGTTTATTTTTTTGTATCCCTATACACATTGGTGCGGGTGGTGAGAGTTTCAGCAAGGTAAGGCTTTGGTTGTACCCCATTTTCCTGGCACAACCAAACACTTACCTTGCTTTATGTTGTGAGAGGAAGCTACCTGCCTAATTTGTTGGTCCTAGTTATTACTGTTTAGGAGGAGTTCTTGAATGAACAAACAAATAGATGGACAGACAGACTTGCTCCATCACTCACAGACAGATTCTCAAATATATAGTATTTGTTTTGTAAACAATTAGTAGGTGTGACCTAGAAATAAGTTTAAAAAGAGGCTCGTGTATTTTGAGAAATGGAAATTAATACATTTTTGAAAGGTCCAAAACAGAAGGCAAAATAAAATGTAAAAAACCTCTGTTAAATTCTGGTTATTTTTGTTAAATTCTGTTAAATATTTTGTTAAATTATTTGTGTTACATTCTGATCATTATTATCTGGAAAACCATAGTCTATATGTGGTTTTCCAGTTTTTCCTGTTACACACATACTTTGCTTTCTCCACCTTCTGCCTCTTTCTGTCTCCCCCTCCCTCCCTTCTTTCCTCATTTATTTTGGTTCTGGACAACCAACACTCTGGTCATCTGAAGAAGTGGGCTGTGCCCACGAAAGCTCATGATACCATCTACATGTTTTGTTAGTCTCTAAAGTGCTACCAGACCATTTGTTGTTTTTTAAGTTTTTCCTGTTACAGACTAACTCTTCTACCCCTCTGAATATTTTTGTTTAGTTTGGATAAGTCTAAGTTTACCAAAAATGTAAACAAAGCCTGTTTTCTCACACAACTACAACATTGTTCTCAGGGTGATATGTAATGTATTTTTTCATCAGATTTGGTTGCAAATATTGTATGAGATTCTGATGGGACAGGCCCCTATCCCTCTGGTGGAAAGACTAATGAGCATTCCTGTACTTGGGCTGCCTCAGCTAGGAGCACTTGCAGAACACCCTTCATCTGGAGAAATAAAACTTAAAAGATGAGGCTGGCCACACAGGGGAAGGGAACAAGAGATTTTTTCTGGAAAAGGGGGAGGTGCTTGTGAACTCCAGTAAAAAGGGGCGCTCAGCCTGAGACAGTTGCTAGCCTTTTCCATCAACTCCCTCCCCGCTACGCCATTGGAGGTAGGCAGATGTTACTTGGTTTGTGATGAGCAGAGGCCCTGGAGGGCAGCTTCCAGGCAGTACCCTATGATGTTTCATGAAAAGAATCATTAGGGACTAGCAGCAACAGACCTGTAAACTGGGCTCAGCCTAAAAAGACCCCAGGACTGAGCATAAGTCCAAGAAGGAACAGTACAATTGTCCAGGAGTGGGGGCTCCTGTTGGAAACCTGGGAGGAGATGCTCAAAGACATGTCCA
This sequence comes from Pelodiscus sinensis, assembly GCF_049634645.1. NCBI lineage: Eukaryota > Metazoa > Chordata > Testudines > Trionychidae > Pelodiscus > Pelodiscus sinensis. The sequence continues at coordinate 110,947,724 of NC_134711.1, forward strand.
TAATCCAGCAACAGCTGTGGCCCAACATACCCGAGAGTGCTCAATGGCTAGAGCACTGACAGGAAAAAGCCAGGTCCCGTGCTCAGCAATTCCTCCCACTGCTCTTCCAGAGCACTGGAAATAGCTTTTGATTAGACAGAAATTTGAAAAGGTTTTATTGAAAATGTAGGGTTTTTATGCAAATTTGGAAACATTAATATGAATTTTGATTTTAGTGAAATGTTAGTTTACATTGATTTTTTTTTCATGGAGGAAAAAATATTTCCCAGCCAGATCTAATCTAGACCCATCAAGTATTTAAAATGATATAACTGTATGTCCCAGCCTGTAGTGTGTCTGTGTGGGTTCGAAGCGCTTATGGAGGTGGCTGAGTTGAAGAAATGGGATTTATAATTAGTTCTGAACGTGGTCAGGCTCATGGTCATTCTCTCTTGCAGGAACGCGCTCTACAGGTGAGGTCCAGCTGCAGTGAAAGTTCTGTGTCCAGCAGTCCTACAATCATTGTGCTAATGGAATATAGCTATTTTGGAAGCTCATGATAACAGATGCTCATCTCATGGGCCAATCCCATAAAAGGCTGTAAATAGTAAGAGTTCTTGTACTGTACTCTGCACTCAATGAGGTGTCTGTGAAGAGAGAAGAGCATTAGAAAGATGTGTTCATGCTGACAGTGTTGCTAAGCAGATGGGCTGATGTGTTTGGGATCAGAAGCTTTCTGGGGGACAGTAGTTTCATTCCTAACTATAAATTGCAATGATTAAAATTACCAGTTGCTAATTCATGTAACACTGTGGCCAGGACTGTCTCTGACAGGATGAGATAAAGTCTAGCTCTAGCCCATTGCTGACGGCAGTGGGGGGTTTTGTTTTTGGTCTGTTGCTGCTGTTGCACCACCATAGCTGTCTGGGTTTTCTTTAGCTTTGAAGTACTGTCAGCTCCCTTTGCAGAGAGCAGTGGTCTAGTTCAGGGAAGTCAGTGGTGTTCATTTCTAGCGCTCCTCGTGCAGGGCATTTGGAACAGTATTAGGGGGTGCTGAGACACTGAATCAAACTGCAAATCCTGTGCATAAGGTAAACCACTTGAAGCCCCAGAGGGTGCAGTAGCACCCCCAGAAACCCTAGTTCCAGCACTTATGCCCTACCAACCACATGAGCATCAGATTCATCATGATTCTTTTGTGATATACTACAGCTGTGGTGTAGTGCTGCTGTAATGTCAGACTGGTTTTTAAGCACTCTTACATTGTTATCCTCGTTGCTATTTAGAAACAGATTTAGGTAATAAATTGATGCAATTCTTTTGGGTTGACCATTGTTTCAGTCTGTTTTACCTTGATTTAGCTTGTGTCTGTTCCTTACGTTTTTATGCAAAGGCTATATAAGGCACCCTTAAAGCAACCCTGAGCGCCACACAAAGGGTTGCACCAGTTTAATGACAGGATGTCATTAAGTTGGTACAACCCCTTAATATAATATATATAACGAACAGACTTAAGATCATGCCTGTTGTGTTAAACCAACAGTTTTAACAGGTACAACAATATTTGCATACACAGTAATTAGCCCTTTGCTATCTACTTGTGTTTCTGAAATCAGACGGTCTATTATCAGTGTTATGTTGGAGCACTATCATGGGCCTGGTTTACACTGGGAGTTTAACATTAAATCAATTTTCTAAACAATGAGTCCATACCACCACGCCTGTTCAGTCAGCTTCAAGGGCTGTTAAGGTCTGTTTTGGTGCTCCTGCTTTTCGCTCCTGCTTTTCACCTTGCACGGTCAACTTTAGGGAAGTGCAGACACAGCACTGTGAAAGTCAACATTCTTGGCCTCCTGGAGGTGTTCCACAGTGCCCCACGGTGACTGCTCTGTCCAGGGCTTTCAACTCTGCTGCTCTCACGGTGCATAGGAAAAGTCCCAGGAAAATTTGAATTTCCACTTCCTGTGTTGGCAGCATGGCAAGCAGACCTCCGAGCAGGCCACACACCTCAGCAGCACACCTCACCATGAATGCCCAGGGTCACAAATGAGCACCAGCCTGGAGTGTGCAGGAGATCCTGACCTCATTGCTGTGTGGGGAGAAGGCTGGTGGGGGGGGGGGGAAAGGGTATGCCAGGGACACTCAGCAGTGTTGTGTGACAACAAGGAGCTGAGGCAGTTGTACCAGAAGACAAAGGAGTCAAACAAATGGTCTGGGTCATCACTGCAAACATGCCACTTTTAAGAGCAGCTGTCTGGGATTCCAGGAGGGGTTCCAACCAGTTTCTCCAACCAGTCTGTGGATTCCTTCCAAGACACTCCTCAGGCAGCTTCAGGAAGCAGTGTGGAGGACATTGCGGATGAGACAAGAGGAAAATTGTCAGCAGGTGAACATAGCATCCAATTTCACCAATAGCCAGGACCTTTTTATAACTTTGGAGATAATCCCCTCCTCCCAGGACGTCTTGCTGCTGGGCCCTGATGTCAGGAAGGGCACTTCTGGTGAGTTCATATTTTTTATTATGCTACACGTGGACTAAGGCAATTGTGTGTGATTTGTGGGGGAACAGCTTGTTAAAGTGTCTGGAGATGGAGCAGGAATCCTCCCTCACATCTCCATAAAGCTCTCACAGAGGTACTCTTTCATCCTGCTCACAAGGTTTCTGGGGAGGCCTGCCTTATTCTGACCACCACAGTAGGCTACCTTCCCCCACCAAGGGGTCTGGCATCACTGCAGCACAAAGCATTGCAGAATAAGATCCAGGTTTCTGCCTGCGTTCAGTCAGCACCCGCTCCCTATCATGTAGAGGTTTTTAAGTCTCCGCTTGACAAAGCCCTGGCTGGGTTGATTTAGTTGGGATTGGTCCTGCCTTGGGCAGGGGGCTGGACTTGATGACCTCCCGTGGTCTCTTCCAGCTCTATGATTCTATGACTCTGTGGGTGTGTCTAAACTACACCCCTCTGTCGGCAGAAGGATGTAAATTAGACACATCAAAAGTGCAAATGAAGCGGGGATTTAAATATCCAGCATTTCATTTGCATAATGGTGGCCGCTGCTTTTTTTGAAATGGGGCGTTTCAAGAAAAAGGCAGTTAAGATGGGTCATTTTTGACAAATGCCCTGTTTCGAAAGATCCTGTACTCCTCAAAATGCCCCATCTAAACTGCCAGGGTTTTTTAGAGAAAGCCCTGTTTTGGAAAAAAGCGGCGGCTGCCATTATGCAAATGAAGCACATGATATTTAAATCCTTGCTTCATTTGCACTTTCAATACATCTAATTTACATCCCTCTGCCGACAGAGGGTATGTCTACACTACCCCGCTAGTTCGAACTAGCGGGGGTAATGTAGTCATCCGCAGTTGCAAATGAAGCCCGGGATTTGAATTTCCCGGGCTTCATTTGCATGAAGCCGGCTGGCGCCATTTTTAAATGCCGGCTAGTTCGGACCCCGTGCTGCGCGGCTACACGCGGCACGGACTATCTAGTTCGGATTAGGCTTCTAATCCGAACTAGCTGTACGCCTCGTGGAAGCCTAATCCGAACTAGCTAGTCCGTGCCACGTGTAGCCGCGCGGCACGGGGTCCGAACTAGCCGGCATTTAAAAATGGCGCCGGCCGGCTTCATGCAAATTAAGCCCAGGAAATTCAAATCCCGGGCTTCATTTGCAACTGCGGATGACTACATTACCCCCGCTAGTTCGAACTAGCGGGGTAGTGTAGACATACCCAGAGAGGTGTAGTTTAGACGTACCCTGTGTGATTCAGAGAAGACTGATATCACACATAGCTTCCTCTGCTTCACTCAGATTGCCATGTAACTCACGTCCTGCAGTAAACCTGATTGCTCATCCCCAATGAAGCATGACTTGAGCCTCTGCCAAGCTGCTGCTCTTGGCCCCCCTGCCACTACTGGGAATGCACTATATAGAACTACTCAAGGAGCTGATAGAGGAGATATCTGAGCCTTTATCTATCATCTTTGGAAAGTTATGGAACATGGGAGAGATTCCAGAAGACTGGAAAAGGGCTAATATAGTGCCCATCTATAAAAATGGAAATAAGAACAACCCTAGAAACTACAGACCAGTCAACTTAACTTCTGTGCCAGGAAAGATAGTGGAGCAAGTAATTAAGGAATTCATCTGCAAACCCTTGGAAGATAATAAGGTGGTAGGTAACAGCCAGCATGGATTTGTAAAGAACAGATCATGTCAAACCAATCTGATAGCTTTCTTTGATAGGGTAGGGTAACAAGTCTTGTGGATAAGGGAGAAGCGGTGGACATGGTATACTTAAACTTTAGTAAGGCATTTGATACGGTCTCACATGATATTCTTATCAATAAACTAGGCAAATACAACTTAGATGGGGTACTAAAGGTGGGTGCATACCTGGCTGGATAACCGTTCTCAGAGTAGTTATTAATGGTTCACAATCCTGCTGGAAGGGCATAATAAGTGGGATTTCGCAGGGGTCTGTTTTGGGACCAGTTCTGTTCAATATCTTCTTCATCGTTTTAGATATTGGCATAGAGAGAACACTTATTCAGTTTGCAGATGATAGCAAGCTGGGAGGGGTTGCAACTGCTTTGGAGGATAGGGTCCTAATTCAAAATGATCTGGACAAACTGGTGAAATGGTCTGAGGTAAATAGGATGAAGTTTAATAAGGACAAATGCAAAGTACTCCACTTAGGAAGGAACAATTAGTCTCACACATACAGAATAGGAAGTGATTGTCTAGGAAGGAGTATGGCAGAAAGGGATCTAGGGGTCATAGTGGACCACAAGCTAAATATGAGTCAACATTGTGATGCTGTTGCAAAAAAAGCAAACATGATTCTAGGTTGCATTAATCGGAGTGTTGTGAGCAAGACGTGAGAAGTCATTCTTCCGCTCTACTCTGTACTGATTAGGCCTTAGTTGGAGTATTATGTCCGGTTCTGGGCACTGCATTTCAAGAAAGATGTGGAGAAACTGGAGAGGGTCCAGAGAGAACAACAAGAATGATTAAAGGTCTGGAGAACATGACCTGTCAAGGAAGACTGAAAGAATTGGACTTCCTTAAGTTGGAAAGGAGAAGACTGAGAGGAGACATGATATTGGTTTTCAGGTATCTAAAAGGGTGCCACACGGAGGAGGGAGAAAAACTGTTCTCCTTGGCCTCTGAGGATCGGACAAGAAACAATGGGCTTAAATTGCAGCAAGGGAGATTTAGGCAGGACATAAGGAAAAACTTCATAACTCTCAGGCTGGTTAAACACTGGAATAAGTTGCCGAGGGAGGTTGTGGGATCTCCATCTCTGGAGATATATAAGAGCAGGTTAGATAGACGTCTATTAGGGATTCTCTAGATGGTACTGGGTCCTGCCATGAGGGCAGGGCACTGAACTCTATGATCTCTCGAGTTCCGTTCCAGTTCTACTGTTCTATGATTCTATGAATTCTTGCACACATTGGGTAAATGGCCTTTGACTTTAGAAAATCGGGTGCTAGAAAATCGATCCCAATTAATAAATCCGACCGGCTTTCAAACACTCATTGGTTAACTTCTGTGACCACATTTAAAGGGAAATATTGTTACACATCCATGGACAAAACAACATGTACATGCCAGTCAGCTCATGTTTAACTCAGTTTTCACTTTTTCTTGTAATATTAAAGTATTCAGTCTTTTAAATGACCCTCTCTATAATGGATCACTATTTTGTGGTGGGAATAGATGAGTGCAGGCAAACCCAATTTTGTGCTTTTTGGGCTTCCCGTCTGCCACCTACCACCATCAAATCTCATTGGAGTTCTCTTTTCAGCTTTAGTGTTTTGTTTGCCCAGATTCTAGCATTAGAGCACAGCAACAGTATATCAGTATTAGACAGGATGTTTTTCACCGACTTATCATGTCTAGACTCAGCACCATCCCCTCCCTTTCTCTGCACCAAGAAACCACTTTTAAGCTTATCAGCTCTGTCAGTCTTTTACTGACGTCTGCATGTTCTTCAACTTCACTGCTTTGTTTTTCTCAGAAAAAGGTTGAGCATAGGCCTTGCCTTACCTCTGAAGCAGTTGACAGATTCACTTTCAAGACTGTGACACTGGACATCTAGAGATAGAAACATGAATATATAAAAAAGTAGTTAACCCAACATCTCTGACACTTCAAAATGGTTCCATTTCTGGGTCAAAAAAATGGGCAACAGTTTGGTCTTGGGTGTGAATATTGGCTTTCCAGGAGTTCACTTTTTCCATAGAGTTGCATTATAGTATCTCTTCTTTTGTGTTGACTGGCTTGCAGTTGCTTTGGAATGTAATATCTAACCATATAGGCCATGATTCAGGAAAAGAGTCTCTATTGAGGAAATCATTTAAGAACATGCTTGAATCCCATTGAGGTCAATGCTTAAAGTTAAACTTATCTCTAAACAGAAATTTAAAAGAGACTGACTTTGGCCACTACTGCAGTAGCAGCAGCAGTAGCCGGGAACCCTGGGCCTTTTTGAATTGCCAGGCCCCAGGGCAATTGTCCACTTTGTCCCCTCCTCCCATCAGCAGCCTGCCTGGGATCAACATGGCTGCAGCAAGACTGCATGCGGCTAGAATTCCAATTTATTTGAAATTTTCTTTTCATAGAATCATAGAACTGGAAGGAACCTCAAGAGCACATCAAGTCCAGTCTCCTGTATTCATGGTAGTACTAAGCACCATCTAGACCATCCCTAATCTGCTCTTAAAATTTGCCAATGATGGAAATTCCATACCCTCTCTAGGCAATGTTTTCCAGTGTTTAACCACCCTGATAGTTAAGTTTTTCTTACCATCCAACCCAAATCTCCCTTGCTATAGTTTTGGAAGCACTCAGACTTGAAATATGTTCAAGTGCATTAGCTAATATTTTTTAAATAATCAGGTTTTAAAACCAAAGTTTAGCTTTAGTTAAACTGATGCCTTTTGCCAAAATGTATTTACACTGACTGACAAATATCTGTGGCAGACATAAATAGGCTGAAGGATGACATCTTCCATGAATGCATGATGTATTTAATTTATATTTTATTTATAGGAATAATTGTGAAAATAGAACTAGATTTTAACATTTGGAGTCACAAAAATACCTGATTTAAGATGGGTGTTTCTGGGGAATAAAGTGTTATAATAGATAACTGACAAGGTGCTGCATTTGCTGCTGAAGGACCTCCTGCTGGCTGCAACTAGGAATTAGCTCTGCCAGGCCACAGCCTCTTCTTGATTGCACTCCATCACTTTGACGTGGGGTTTCAAGACTTCATTGTTCCTGCAGTGTGGGTGGCTATCTGGCCAGCTCACTTTACGTGTGTGTGTGTGTGAGTGAGAGTGAGAGAGAAAACCCACTGTCTCAGCAGGCAGTTTACCTCTCTCTGTGCCTTAATGATATAACTTTTCTAGTTGCTGCTAGGGGAACCTAGGTTTGCTCTCTTCGAAGGGTTCCAGCCCAGAGAACTTACCATTAACAGGTCTTCAGTCCTATCCCTGAGCTGCTTCCTATCTTGCCATCTCACCCTGCCAGTGACTGAGCCTGCCTTGCTCTCTGCAGTTCCCTTTCACTCTCAGCTAGTGGGCTTTATACTGCCCCATTCCCCTCCAACTCTGCTTCCTCTTTAATTAATCTTTTCTCCCCAGCTACTTCTCCAAGTCCAAAGTGACTAAATGGCCCACGTATGCTTCTTAACCCCTTCGGGTCTTGAAGGACGGGCACCCCGCTCACAATGTGGCATATTTTATTCGCCTTCTAAATGTATTGTTTTGCTTTGGGAATAAAGCAGGCCCGCTAAAGCTGTTGACACATCATTTTATTACACTCATCATTTTATTACACTCAGACACCCCCACATGATCAGCGTCTCATTGTGGTTAGAGACATGGTCCTGAAGAACATACACACTAATTAAAGCAAGAAGACAAAATGGTAAAGCTGCTGGTGTGTGGAGGCCATTGCCTATCTTGCTGGCCAGGATTGTCTGAGTAGTAGCTGTGAACCCAGGCAGCCCCACGTGTGTAATTTGTAAAGTGTTGAGAAGGTGCTTTCAAAGAACCATGGCACTTGCGCCAGGCAATCCTCCAGCTGCGCTGGCTCCCTCACGTAGCCAATGACACTGTAGCATGCAAATGAGCTGTGGAGTGAGGGTGCGATTGTTTGCATTACCGCTGAAATCACAATGGTGAATGTTTGGCCTGGCATAGGGACATGCCTTGCTGTTGCATGGGTGTAATTTGTGAAACAAAATGGCTGAGAACTTAAAAAATTGGACAGTAATAGACTGCATGTCCCAGTGATGACTGAACCCCAGTGATATCCTGAAAAAAGGGAGCCCTCAGCTATGCTTGTAGTTGTTCCTATTGCTTCATGCTGGCTCAACCAATGTTCTAGGCTTTGGAGTGACAAGCCTGGAATCTTATTATATAGATTGTTTCCTTATATTCCTCTGTCAGTATTCATCCATCTGTTATCTCTTGTCTTATATTTAGACCCTAAGCCCCTTGAGGCAGGGACTGTCTGTTTGTTCTATATGTACAGTGCCTAGCACAATGGGGTCTCATTCCATGACCTGGGCTCATAGGGGTTATAGTAATAAAACAGTTATTACATCCATTTAAGGATATAACAGACAGTGAGAAGAAGGATGAAGGCAGATTCTCGACCCTTCCTCAGGAGAGGCATAAGGATCTTGTGCAAAACTGGGTTTTTGCGCAAAAAAACCCCGTCCACGCTATTTGTTTTTGCACGAAAACCTCTTATGCGAAAACCCCTTGGACAAAAACAGCTTGAATAAATGATGCAAATGAAGTATGGCAATATGCTAATCTGTGCTTCATTTGCATAGGCTCTTGTGGCAAAAGCCGCAGTGTAGACAAAGCCCAACTGAGGAGCTGCACCCAGACAAAAGAGGATAGGGGCAACAGCAATAAGGACATGCATTTTCAAGGTCAGCGGTGTACTCTGCTGGCTGCATGGGTTTGGAAGAAGACAGTGATGTCTTGGTCTAGTTTGGGAACAGCATTCTGGAAGAAAAGCATGAGGATGCCTGAGAGAAAATGAATAAATGGGTGATATAGGCTGTTGTCACTAGTGGAGCAGAGAGGTGATGTAATAAGATATAAGAGTACATAAATAGGAAAGTGCAAAGGGAAGCAGAGACTTAAAGGTAGGAGCAAGAAACTTGTATTTGATGTGGGAGAGAAGGAGGAATACCTGGAGAGGGGCAATAAAGTCACAATGGTGGGTCAGGAAGATAATCTTAGTACTGGCATTTTCAATGGATCTGAGAGAAATGAAGGGGTGGTAGTGGTTCTACCGAGTAGTGAAAGTCCCAGAGTGCAGCCGATTTTATTACTGCTTGAAAGCTTTGTATGCCAGCTATAGTCCAGGATTTTCAATGTGCTGCAGCAAGTTTCCACACGAGATGTTACAGCATGGGAAGCTGGCACACTGTAGCTTCACACCCTGGTATGCAATGCAGTAAGGTCTTCTGTAGACAAGCCTGAAGAGAATGCCTCCATCATGGGCCTAGATGACAGGGAGGATGGGAATGTTTAACTGTGCCAGGGGGAAATAAGGAGGGCTTGGGAGGGAAGACAGAGTTGGTGGCAAAAAATCCAGGAGGCGTTGGAACAAGAAGGGCCCAGAGGCAGGATTTGGGCAGAGGAAGCCCTTTTTAAGCTGGAAACTATGTAGTGATGACTGTTTGTGTATCAAAAATAATCTAATATCTAGGTACAATGTGTTCCAAAAATAACTAAAAGAAAACATCAAAGGAATAGAGCTTCGTCAGCAGAGAATGACGAATATTTTGGAAAATGTTAACAATACATTGCTTACTCTACTGTTCTTCCTCCTAATTTTGTTTCCTTCTTTCTTTACTCTGCTTCCACTCTTGCAATCATCTTGTAAATAAGAGTAGTATCAATACTTGCATGAAACATGGTCCTAGAAAAGGATTTCCCTTAAATGCTAAGCCTCAGAGGGGTAGTTTGTGTTAGTCTGCATCTGCAAAAACAATAAGATTCAGAGGCAGCAAGGCAGGGGGAAAGCTAGTAGTTGAGTACTTGACTACTTGTTTACATCCCTACTAGATACATGCATAAATGAGTCTGCTCACTCCTACATTCTGCTGCTTTTGCTTAGCAGGAGTGGTCTTTTTTTTGTTTTAAACATTCTGGCTACGTCTACACTGGCCCCTTTTCCGGAAGGGGCATGTAAATTTCATGAGTCGTAGTAGGGAAATGCGCGGGGGATTTAAATATCCCCTGCGGCATTTAAATAAAAATGTCCGCCGCTTTTTTCCGGCTTTTAGAAAAGCCGGAAAAGAGCGTCTACACTGGCCCCGATCCTCCGGAAAAAGCGCCCTTTTCCGGAGGCTCTTATTCCTACTTCAAATAGGAAAGTGCAAAGGGAAGCACTTATTCCTCTATTCAATTAGGAATAAGAGCCTCCGGAAAAGGGCGCTTTTTCCGGAGGATCGGGGCCAGTGTAGACGCTCTTTTCCAGCTTTTCTAAAAGCCGGAAAAAAGCGGCGGACATTTTTATTTAAATGCCGCGGGGGATATTTAAATCCCCCGCGCATTTCCCTACTACGACTCATGAAATTTACATGCCCCTTCCGGAAAAGGGGCCAGTGTAGACGAGCCCTCTTATTGCAATTACAGGATGTAAATCTCACACATCTGCATCCAGATGGAAGGAGGCAAGAGGCTGGTGTTAATTTGCATTCATTGGGTTGTTCCTTGAAAGAGTGATGACTTCTTTGCTTTCTTCAGATAGTTATTTCCAATGTCATTTACGGCTTGATTCTGCCTTTTAGACATGATTCTGCATTACGAAGCAGTGTAAAGTAGCCCTGCCTCACCACAGCAACACTGGAGACATTCTCCCCAAGAGAGACAAAATGCTTCTTACTGCTGTGCAGGATATGGGGGAGGAAGAGTAGGGAAGGGGCTGATGAACACGTTTGCAGTATCCCGTTAGGAGGTTTAGCATGCTCCCCATCTCAAGGATGCTGCCAGCTTCACTGTCTGGCATGTAAGAGTAGGGTGTAGCTATGGCGCTACCTATTTGGAATGTTCTGCACCCCTAGGGAGTAGTTAGGGGATGATTCATGTACTTTCCTGAGACTGCATTTCTGCCCTGTCCTTGTTTAGACGTCAGAAAGTGAGGAGAGGCTCTTTACTCTATTCCTCTTCTACTCCCGCATCGGCTGCACAAACATGAGGACCAGGGGTGTTGAGACTTAAAAATGTCAGAAACCCCATCTTTTCTTCTGAGTCCATGAGTTCTCATATCCCCTTTATTTGGCTGGTCCCAGACCCTTTTTTTGCGGCTTCTTTGACCATTAGGAGTTTAACTTTCTTTTCCAGTTTCTCACACTTTTATTTAGTATTAGAAGATTTACCAGCATTCCTCAGGTCCTTCATGAGGCTGGGGATGGGAGATGCTGCAGGAGTCAGGGCAAAGGCGTAGGGATGTGGGAGGCTCAGGGCAGGGGGCTAGGTTTGTGAGGGTCCTCAGAGCAGAGGGCTGGGGGTGTGGGGTGTGCTTGCTGCTCTCCTGCGGTCATTCTGGAATAGGGATGTGAATGACTAGTGGACTAGTTGCTTCCCCTCTCCCTCCCATCAGAAAGAGGCAGCAGGGGAGGGGGAAAGAGGAAGGGGTGCTTCAAAGTGGCAGTGCCATGTGGAGCCTTGGGTCTGCCACTTTGAAACGCTGCATACAGTCCAGGGCCAGCTGCGGACTCCCACTTTGAAATGCAGTGAGCACGCAGCCAGCAGGGGACTGCTTGCTGGCTCTGTGCTCCCTGCAGCGCTTTCACCTTTGAAGTGTAGCAACAGCCCTGGCGGAGGTGCCCTTATTGACTAATTTAATAGTCCATGCAAATTGCATCTACTATTCAATTAGCCAATTAATCTAAATTGAACCTCCCTATTCTGGAGTATAACTGCCCTATGCTTGCTCTCCTACGTGGTCATTATACACTACTACTGTCCCTCCTGTCACAGCCCTCCCTTTCCATGTGATGAGAAATAATCGCATCCCATTATCCTGGCCCAACCAAACTCTGACCTTGCTTTATCTTATAAGAAAAGGCAGCATACCAAACGTAGTGGTCCTAGCTCAGGGATGGGCATAACACAGAAGCAGTTTGCCAGGGTTAGCCTTGGTGGGCTGCTGCCCTATATTTACCTGTATGGCCACAGGTACTGGCGATCACAGCTCCCATTAGCCCTGGATTGCTGTTCCTGGCCAATGGGAGCAATGGGAAACAGTGTGGACCAGGACACCGCTTTCTCAGCTCCCATTGGCCAGGAACAGTGATCCATGGCCAACAGGAACTGTGATGGCCAGTACCTCCTACCATGCAGATAAATAGAGTGGTGGAGCCTCACCAGAAGCTAACCCTGGTGGCCTGGATCTGACCTGTGGACAGATGTACAAACTCTCAAATAGGTAGTAGAAGATGTGACAAATCCAGGCAGCATAACTTTTCTCTTGTGCCTCTGTCCTTAGTGTACATTGGGCACATCCAACCTGCAGCTCTTGAGGCTTTAAAAATGTGGCCATTCAAAGGCTTCTGTCTTAACAAGAAAATGTGCATTTGATTCCAAATGGAAAATGTGTCCTGCAGGTTTTAATGAGTAGTGTTTGAATCAGACCTATTGCTATGGAGACAAGGAAAAAGACACCTTCTTCATGACAGCCTCCCAGCATTACTACTCTCCCCTCCTTGTTTGTTATGATTCTGAATCAACAGTGCCTTGTAGCTAAGCTGGTGTCACTGGTAACATCCAGACTCAAAGCTACATCTGCTCTGCGGACAAATACCTGCAGTGAGTATGCTAATGAAGCGCTCCTTAGCATTTGTCATGCTCAGTTGCAGATCTCTGCCGATGCTTTTTGCGCAAGAGGTTTTTGCGCAAAAACAAGCAGTGTAGATGGGCCCATTTTGCGAAAAAACCCAAACCTTTTATGCAAGATCCCTTATGCCGGAGGTATATGGGATCTGGTGCAAAAAGTTTTTTATGTGCAAAACAGACCTGTCTACACTGCTTGTTTTTGCTCAAAAACCTCGTGCACAAAAAGCATCAGCAGAAATAGGCAAATGACAGTACAACACATGCTAATGAGCACTTCATTAGCATACTCTCTGCTGACAAGCACCTGCAGTGTAGGCATAGCCTCACTGTTACCTATTTTGGAGATTTTGGTCCTTGGAGGAACCTGCCTCCCCATGAGAAGCTCCAGCCTTACAGCTCAGGGTAGGCAACTCCATTTTCAGCTTCTCTTGGTCCTTTTGAAATAATATTTTGGTCCTCGGGCCACCAAAGTTACATGCCACTGGTCTATGTAGTATCGATAAGTTATAGACAAGTGACTATGCCCTTCCTTGCCCCATTCTTTTCTGTCAGGTACTTAGTTCTAATCTAGGAAGATTTATTTTTGGGGGATTAATGCCTTCTTTTTCTTAGTAGGTAGGTTTAGTAGGGTTAAAAAAAACCAAAACCCTGTGACTTGTGAATCTTTTACCCAGGGTCCCCCACAAAAATATTTTCCCTTGGCCTGTGATAAACCCCAAGTGTGTATGTTTACAGGGAAAGGGGTAAGAAAGCAGGAAATTGTATACAGGGGAAGCCCAAGTACAAACTTTCTCCAAAGCAAGGAAGGAAGCAATACAAATAGATATGAAGTGACCGCCTATGGTTCTCGGAGAGTGCATCGTGCTGAATTTGTGCCCTTGGAAAGGTTCAGGTGGGGGTACAGAAGCCTTGGCCGGGCCCCTGAGACTAGCCTCAGCTTGGAAGGAGTTTTCAAGATTCCTGCTCCCGGGTGCGATTCGGTATGTTGCGAAAAGCAAGCCGAGGCGTTCTACAAAACCTCCCGCGGGCCAGCCCCGAGGGGCAGGCAGGGGTCCCAGCGCCACAGCCTAGAGGGGGCGATTCCACTGCAGGCTGGTCAACCGGATCCCTACGAGGGCAGAATTTTCGCAAGCGGGAGAGGGGGATCCTGGCGCTCCCTCCAGCAGCACTGCCCGGGAAAAGCAACCCCCCCGCTGCATCCCCTAGCAGCCAGCAACCACCACCCCATTGGCTTCGGCATCTGTTTATCCGCCCCACCGGCCAATCGCACGCTCTTCCTACCGCAGCCTTGGAGCCGGAAAAGACGGATTAGGTCCCCCGGTCCAGCCCTTCGCCCCGCTCTGATAGGGAGCGGCCCGGCTATTTAGTGAGTGACGGCTCGGCACCCCGCTCACACGGCGGCTGGGCGGGCTTGCGCCTTTCGCTGCCTCCCGAGCAGCCAGTTTGAACCTGTTGTTACGAACTGTTCGCCTGCGGGCTGCAGCGAGGCAGGAGCTGCTGCTGCTGCTGCATTGCTGGTCCCGGCGGCGCCTGGAGGCTCGGCACTGCCAGGTAACGCTGGTTTGATGTGGGCGAAGAGTTAGTGGAAGCAGCCGGCTAGGGAGTGCGCGCATGGGTGCACCCCGGGGAGTGAATCGCTCATGCACTCGCGGGGCTTTGCTGGCACGTTGGAGGCTGATGCTGCCAGCACGTTTCCTCCCCATGCAGCTATGCCCGGTGCACCGCCGGCTCACTGTGCTGGGTCTTGCACCGAGCCGGCTGCCCAGCGAAGCCTGTGGACTAGCGGTTCTTCTGCCGCCGGTGTAACGACAGAAACACTGGCCACCGGGAGGGAGGCGGATTTGTGGGCTTTTCTCTATTTGTGATGAACACCAAATAGTCTGGTAGCACTTTATAGACTGACAAAACATGTAGCTGGTATCATGAGCTTTCGGGGGCACAGTCCACTTCTTCAGAGTGTTGGATGCGCAGAACCAAGGGTATAAGCTTTCCTGGGTAGAACCGGCTTCATCAGATGAAGTAGAGTGTACAGAGGCATTGGGAGTGTATATAAGGACAACAAGAGAGAGAGGGTTCTTGTAAGGACAGTAGCTGTTGTGCTTGGAGTGCTGGTGATTTCTCTAGTCTCATAGAAACCTAGTCGTGAGAGCTTGATTTCCTCTAGGGCTGTTACTCCTTTTGTTGTTGTTACAAATCAGAAAGCTGAGCTATGCGGTGTAAATTATGGGGCAGGAATAGTGGGGAAAGTAGAATTTTATTTTATGTTTTTGAAAGTGACTTTGCTAAAGGAGCAATCTCGGATGTGCTGCTCAGTAACTTCTTCATGAACTGGGAATGTTTTCAACTTGATTTTCTGAGGTGCTCAAGAGTCATCACTTAATTTGATAAGTGGGAGCTGCAGGTGCTTAGCACCTATGAATGTCTGGTCCCAAGAGACTGCATTGAATTAGAGGCTTGCCAGTCAGAAAAGTTGCATTGTACAACAGTTACCTTTCGCTTCCTTGCTGGGCACAGCCAAGTATGTAGCCTTCTAGTTGGCCTGATTCTGCTGTCCTTGTGAAAGCCAATGTTTCCTTGACTTCATTGGGGCTGGTACCTGCGTCATGTCTGCAGGATTGGGATCCAAATGTGCACAGTCTGGGGAATAAAAAAAAGTATAATTTAAAACATACGCTAGGGGGAATAGATTACCTGAGATTGAAACCTGGTTGTTTTGCAGTGGCAACATTCTTAATTAATCAAAAGTAACGTGATATCGAAAAGAGGCTGAAATGGTGGAATGGGATGGGAAGCTATCTATGAATACTTGAAAGATGCAATATCCCAAGAAGAAGGAATCTACTTTCAAAGGTATCAATAGTGGGCTGTTATGTAGAGAGAATTTTGAGCAGACTTCAGGAGCAATTTTATCATATCAGTTACTGACATTACTGGGGAATATTTTCCCAGAGAAAGTGGGGGAAGCCCCATGACTTGAGTCACTTAAAACTCAACAAAGCACTGGACATGCAGACAGGCAAGGAATAACATTCTTGAAAGATTCTGAGGGATAGCCAAGTTAGTCTGTACAGGATAAACTTAAGCAACAACAAATAGTCTGGTAGCACTTTAAAGACTAAAAAAACATGTAGCTGGAATCATGAGCTTTCGTGGGTCATCTGAAAAAGTGGGCTGTGCCCATGAAAGCTCATGATTCCAGCTACATGTTTTTTTAGTCTTTAAAGTGCTATATTTGTTGTTGCTTAAGTTTATTCTTGAAAGAGACTTACATTGAGATTTATAAGTGCCTAAGGTGCCCAAGTGGCTTGGACACCTGCTTTATTTAGGCTGAGATTTTTTTTTTTTTTTCAAAGATGCCTGAGAGTGAGTTAAATGCCCAAATCCACCTAACTCCTTAGATTGGGATTTATAAGGTGTCAGTATAAAATCACTTTTGAAAATAGGATTTAGGCTTCTCTATCAAACTAAGGTACATTTATTAAATCATCAAATCTAACACTTTTCAAGTTGATTTTGGGGATGTTAAATATCAGTTAATTGAATAGTCACGTAACCTCACACATTCTTATTGGTTAGTCAACTACTCTATAGTCCCCGTGGGCGGGGCCAGCAGTATCGTGGGCAGCAGTGCAGGGATGCCAGGCGGAAGCTCTTGCAGACCAGCTGCCTGTCTCCCCATGCTGCTGCTGCTTCTGATACAGAGGTGGTAGTAGTGCAGGGTGGCAGCAGCCCCTGTCTGGGGTTGGACGTGGGTCTGTGCTCCCGGACCTGGCATGAGCCTGAATTGAGCCAGGCTGCCTGCTAGCCTAGCTCCTAATACACTTTAAATGCAGAGCTACAGCGGAGAGGTCCTGGACCCATTGCAAGCTAGGATTGAGCCAGGTTGCTGGCCAGCCTGCTAAAAAATGTAATGGGGGGGGGGGGGGGGGCAGAGGGGAGAAGCGTTTAGTCTATAGCATTAATCTATAGGATTTTGCTTATTGGTTAATCGACTACCCTATTACATCCCTAGTTGGTTTTCCATTTCTGACATTTATGATTGTCAGTCATAGAGCTTTCAAATTTGGCTGCTTTTTTTTAAAGATATTTTAATTCTGATATCATCCATGTAACTCAATTTGAAAAGTGCATAACTTCACTTGAGGTAAATGGTACTGCTGTGTGTACTTTGATACTAAATATATCTATGTGATTACAGAATTGTTTTGACACATTGGAAAAGATCACTGCAGATTTATTAATCGAGCCTATGTATTTTTTGGTGGCACTTCTTCATAGGCAGTAATGCAGTGACCCTTTAAAATAAGGGAATAAGGAGAGAACACACGAACACACTTTTGGAAAGTTTAAAAATGCAGTTTAATTTTATTTGTTTTCAAATAGAGGGCCTGATTCACCTTTGCCCTCCACGTTGTGTGTAAAATGCTACCAAATCAGAATGGCGACATTGAGTTTGTTGACATTTCTGCAATGAGAGAATGGTGTAAAACACCTGTTTTGCCATTTATATGGGCAAAATCCTGCATTTGTTCATGCAATTCAGGTAACTGCAGGTGCAGAGTACGTGCAGAGTACTTGCAGAGCAAGCACATTTACCTAACTCTCTCAGCACCGCAGAGTTTTGTGTGAGTATGGACTCTGCAATGCATAAGCTATTGACTTTTAGTCTCTCATAATGCTTGATCAGGTTGTGAGTGGTTTCTAAATGAAGAGCATGTAGCAGGGCACAAAGGTAGCTGATCTCTTTTCTCTGCTTTCCCAGCCTCCTTCCCTAAAGATGATATCTCTTTCACTCAGGAAGCATGGGTCAGTGGTTTGTGCCCTGAGAGACAATTAACAGCTTCCATCTTTCTCTGCACCCATATATAAGGGCCTTAGGGACCTCTTGTTCTAAAGAGAGCTGGAGTAATCAACATCTTGCTCAGCCCTTGTGGGTACTGTTAAAGAGTAGGAATGTTAAAATGCATTTGTTTGTTTAAATGTGTAACCACTGAACATTTCAGCAGTTGCATGGGAGCCTGCATGTAACTGTGAAGGTTAACGGATAAGCCCAGGCTACACAGTTACACTTTCATAGCCCTAGTTAGAGTCTTAGTTTTTGGTTTCTTTCTCCTTCACTTTGCATATAGAGGCCTCTAAGTATGAATTGTTTGTTCTTCTGCTTATTGTCTCTAAACTCAATCTTTCTATTCTTGCTGCTGTATCTTTGCAGTGCAAATCTTTCCCACATCCTGTTCCAGGTTACAATTACACAACTACGAAGATCATATTTTCTTTCCCTGCTCCAGTCACCACATCACTTCTCCTCTTAGATCCTCCATTAGCTTCTACTGTCCTTCAGCACAAAGTTCACGCTTCTCAGATCCAGTTCCCCACTGACACAGCTGTTTTAGTCCCTTGTAACTTAATTGGCTTTACTGTGTGTAGCAGAGTGGAACAGCAAACTCATCTATAAGATACAGCTCTATCCTTACATCTGTACTATCATTTAATTCTCCTACACATCTCCTACTAACTGTCCCTCTTCGCTCTTTGCTCTGGATTTTTGTGCTTTCTACCATGCTGCCCCCGTCACTTGGGACAGGCTCCACATGTATCCAAGCCACTTCAACAATGTCTTTCTGCATTGGCAATGTGCCCTCTATTGTTCCTGTTTTCTAGCTGTATCCTGTTAATCTGTAAACTTTTAAGACAGATTCTTTGATGTGTGACTGTGTATATTTGTTGTGCTGTCTAAGCAAGTCCCTGGAGAGATAATGTTAGTGGCTTCTTGGAGTATCTGGGAGGCAAGCAGACTTCTCTTTTCTTAAGTGCCTAATCTCTATCTCACACTGACAAGTTTCACTTATTACGATCAACATACTGTACTGATTATAGTGAGAGACTGACGGAAAGTGTGATTCCCATATGCATTGGCTCTGCTCCAGCAAGGATCCTAAAAATAGTGTGGCTGTCATGGCACTGATGGAGGCTCAGGCTGCTTACCAAAGCTCAGATCCAGGAGATTGCATGGAGATTCACTGTAACAACCACAAGGCTATTTTTTGTGTACTTACTCTGCTTGAGTAAGGCTACATCTATATTGTGCTGTTTTGTGCAAGAAATATGCAAATAAGGCAAAGCGTGGAATATTACTGTGCCTCATTTGCATAATTAATAAGCAGCCGCTTTTTGAGTAAGAGTCTTTTGCGCAAAAACCCCCTCTTGCGCAAGAGCTGTTCTTCCTGGGGGAAAAAAGAGCAAAAAGGAGCCGTGTGGCTGGCTCCTTTTTGAGCAAAAGCCTCTTGCTCAAAGCGGCCGCTTGTTCATTATGCAAATGAGGCACAGCAATATTCCTTGCTTTGCCTCGCCTCATTTTCATATTTGCACAAAACAGCACAGTATAGACGTAGCCTGAGGGTTTGTCTCCGCTACACGGTAGATTGATGCCACAGTGATCAATTTAATCAGTGGTCAGTTTATTGAGTCCGCTTAGATGCGATAAAGCGCTCTCCCATCAACTTGGATACTCCACTAGGACGAGAGAAGTAGGTGGAGTCGATGGGAGAGCATCAGCTGCCAACTTTACTGCACGAGATACCAGGGTAAGTAGGTCTAGTATGTTGACTTCAGCATCACCATTCGCATATCTTAGCGTAACGGGGACACATAGTGTAGACCAGGCGTTGGTGTGCTAAGTCTGTCTGCTGGGGTTGAGAGCTGCACAGCCAGCTGTCATGAAGATCGATCCAAAGAGGCAGGTATAGTAGCTCGCTTTGCTAGAGCCCTAAAAGAGAGGCAGGGCTGGCATGACTAGTCATTGGTGTGATTCCTTTCTGTGTTCCAAATCTCACTGCCTTTTGTTTCCCTACAGATAGCGTCATACTGAGGTCTCCACACTCTTGCTAGCAGCTCTAGTCTCTGTGCCTGGGGGTTTGTGTAAGTTGGATCTGTCTGCATTAGTTCAGGTGAGGACAATTATTTCCATATGTCACTCTGTGTTTTTTTTTTTTTTTTTTTTAAGGTAAATATTTCAGTATTGGACTAATAATTAAGGAAACATATTTCTGTACCTCCCCTCTAAACATAATCAAGACTAGTGGTCCAAGTCTTGTATATAATTGCACTGTAGTCCCTAGTTACACCTAAAACTGGGTGGGTTTGTTGTCTTTTTTTCCAATTCCTACATGACTTGTGTTAGGCTCCCGTGATGCCCAATTCAGAACACACATCAGTGGGTGTAAATCGCTAGCTTTTCTGGTCACATCAGACTTAAATTTGGACTTGTAAAGCAGCTGGTCAGTTCTCGTGAATGATACACTCCATTCATTTTGACACTAAATATTCAGTATCCAGACAATACATTTGTATAAAATATGGGCCCTTTGAGGTTATAGTGCTAAAGAAATATTCATGGTCTCTTGCTTTGGGCAGAATATTTTTAATAGCTTCTATGGGAAGGGAACACTGAAAGAAAAGCACCTCATCCCCGCCAGCTTGAGTTTGAAATGCTTTGTGGCATTTCTTATAACATTGGACACCTAAAGAGAGAGCTTTAGTATTGTAAGCATCTTGCTTGAATATCTTAATTGCAAGCTTGTGACTCATCAGGGTGACTTGAGTCTTCTGTTGTGCAGACCTGATTTCTATTCATCTAGTGTGTGGAGTAGGACAGGATGAGGTTCAGAACATGATTCTGCACGGAGACTAAAGAGATGTGGCCCTTTCTGTAAGAGCACCTGTTCACTCTTTGTCCTTCGTTCTTGCTTTCCTTCACTCCACTTGGGTTTGCCAGTGGTCCTGTGGAATCAATTCTGTGTTGAAGAGCTCTGTGGATTTGCTGTAAAATGTTTAGGGACCCTGAGGCAGCCTGCCTGGAGCTGAATGGCCTGTGTCATGAGCTTGGCGCCAGTCTATAAGGCAGGGGTGGGGAAATTAAGGCCCAAGGGCCACATCTGGCTTCCTGGAATCTGACCCCTGAGACTCCAGGGGCTAGCCCCCCTCCCACTGCGGAGTTGGAGCACACAAAATCTTCTAGCCTGGGGCCCGCTAGGCTCTGGTGTGTGAGGGGAATGTGGGGAATGTCTTTCTGCCTCTGTCGGGGGCCATGTCAATGAGTGTTTGTTTTGTGTGCGGCCCCTGACTGATTTTATTTTATTTTTTTTCCCCCTGAGGGTCAAAGTCCCCTGGCCCAGAAGGTTCCCCACCCTTTATAGGGTTAATGATAAACACCCTGGAATTTGGCTGTGCCCATCTTTAAACTAGCAAAGAAATATAAAAGGAACGTTGTGGTCGTGGTGCTTCAAGCAGAGGCCCTGGCTAGGCCTTGAGCTTGTGAGTTAGCACTGAGGAACACCTCTTCTATGCCAGCCTCACGCAGTGAACAGGCAAGCTGTCTTTGGCTTGCTGGCTCTGAATTGGTCAGGGTCTCCTCCTGGCTCTTCTAGGCACTAAATTTAGTTGATCGCTTGGCCTGCGTGGGTTTTCCTTGAGTTGAGGGGTGTTTGTCTGATGCCTCCAGTCAGGTGCAGAGAGAGGACCTGACAGACCCCATCACAGATGCTTTGTTAATGTAAGGTAAAAATGTTCTGTTTGTACAGCACTTAGCACAGTGAGGACATGGTCCATGACCGGAGCTTGGAGGTGCTATGGCAATACAGCTAACGAATAAGTAACCCAAATGAACTAGGTACAGTAAAACTCCAATGGTCTGGCATCTGATGGTCCGGTACTCCTGATGGTCCGGCACCATCAGGAACCCGGAAGTGCTCTGGGCAGCCGGACCATTGGAGCTGCTCCTCCCCCAGGTTCCCCGATTCAGCTGCTGCTAAAACTGACCAGCGGCTGAATCAGGAAGCCTAGGGCAGAGCAGCTGGGGCGCTGCCGGGTTGGTCCCATAGCGCTGCCCGTTGGGGCTGCGGGGCCCAACCCGGCAGCGCCCCAGCTGTCCCCCCATTCAGCCGCTGCTGAAACTGACCAGCAGCTGACTCCAGGAAGCCCGAGGCAGAGCTGCTCTGCCCCGGGCTTCCTGGAATCAGCCCCTGATCAGTTTCAGCAGCGGCTGACTTGGGGACACCTAGGACAGAGCAGCTGGGGTGCTGCCGGGTTGGTTTCGCAGCGCCAAGGGTTGGTGCTACCAGACCAACCCGGCAGCGCCCCAGCTGCTCTGCCCCAGGCATCTGGATTCAGCCGCTGTTGAAACTGACCAGCGGCTGACTCCAGGAAGCCCGGGGCAGAGCAGCTCTGCCCCGGGCTTCCTGGAGTCAGCGGCTGACTTGGGGACACCTGGGGCAGAGCAGCTGGGGGGCTGCCGGGTTGGTCTCGCCGTGCCAAGGGTCGGTGCTACCAGACCAACCCCGCAGCACTCCAGCTGCTCTGCTGCAGGTGTCCCTGATTCAGCCGCTGCTGAAACTGACCAGCAGCGGCTGAATCAGGAACGCCTGAGGCAGAGCCGGACTATTGGAAAGGGGGGCTATGAGGGGTCTGGGGCGGCATCCCCCCACCCCACCCTAGGCCCCTCATAGCCCCCCCTTCTGATAGTCCGGCAAATCTGATAATCCGGCACCCCCTGGGTCCCAAAGGTGCCAGATTATCGGAAGTTTACTGTAGCTGGAAGAAATGTTGCATGGTACCACTGTGTTATGCCTGTCAACCTTGTTCAATGATAGTAGTTGAGAATTCTAGCACACGATTCACTGTGACACTACTGCAGTCAGCAGCGTCAAAACACTGATTCCATTTGATTATTTAACCCCTCTGAACAGCTGATGAAGACTTATGCGGACGTATTTTGTGCTGTTTGGGATGCCTGGTCTCTGACCTGCACCATTTGTCATGTAAGATTGCAAATGGCTGGAGAACTTTGGGGTTTTCAACTTGAGATACTTAATGGCTGAGTACTCAGAATTCCATTCAGTGTTCAGGGGAATTGCAGATCCACAGCACTGCTGAAAACCAGGAGTCTCAAGCTGTGCATGCAAAAATGTGACCACTCTGTAACATTTTTGCCTAACAGCTTGCCTCTGGATCTTAAAAATCAGTCATGCAAAATTTGCTTGATGCTGTACCACAGCGTTTCTCCAAGTGGTCCGCAAACCCACTCTGAGAGAGTTGGTACCAGGCCGCTCCAGTTTGTTTACTTACCAGCTCCGCAGCCACAGAGCCTCATGGCTTCCATTGTCTGCCGTTCGCCATTTGCAACCAAGGGGAGCAGTGGCCCGGGTCACGCTGCTTCCTGTGGCTCTCCTGGGCTGCAAATGGCAAACAGCTGCCAACGGGAGCTGTGAGTCTTCGTGGCTGCAGAGCCGGTAAGTAAACAAACTGGAGCGGCCCGGTAACAGCTTTCTCAGGGTGGGTCTGCAGACCACTTTTGAGAGAGACTTCTTCTGTACAAGAAGTCAAAAGACTATATTTGGTCCCTGCCATGGACATCTTGTTGTTTAATCCATGACCATAAAGAAATGAGATTCACTTGAAAATCAAGAGAAAAGCATAATCAGAGGGTCTTCTGAGGGCCTTTCTAAAAATTGGCTCACCTGTTATGTGCATCTTAGAATGGTCTTCGGAGGAGCTCAGCTGCAATGTGTCTGGCTGGGCGGGATGGGGAATTTTTTTTTTTTAATGTGTAAGGAGACAAAGATATAGGAATGGGAGGAAACTGAACATAGAAGGGCAAAATGGAAGTTATCTGGGGAGAACTGTGGCTAAACAAGATCAGCTATGTAGGCAAGGTTGCACCATATAAGGACTTGAGGGGAGTCTGCATGTCAGATCCAATTGCATCTCTGTGGCTTAAATTAGTGGAACAACATGACCCTGGTGGGCTAACAATTATAAGTTGAGTAGAAGAAATTAGCTCTAGGGATAGGTGATGGACACTTGTTATATATTGGGGAGGAAGGGAATGTAGAGGCTAGCAATCAGCACAGAGGACAGCAGGAGAATTTACAGTATTTAGAACTTAAATGTTACTTTCTAGTGACACTCACTTCATGTCTCTTTGTCTAGATGGATCATCATTAAATACGACACTATAAGCTGAGTGAAACCAGAATAAAAATGACTAAATACAAACTTGTTCTGTTAAGACATGGAGAAGGAGCCTGGAACAAAGAGAACCGCTTTTGCAGCTGGGTGGATCAAAAGCTGAGCAACGATGGGATAAAGGAAGCTCAGAGATGTGGGAAACACCTCAAAACACTAGGTTTTCAGTTTGACCTTGTGTTCACATCAATTCTAAGTCGTTCTATTCAGACTGCTTGGCTGGTGTTAGAAGAGATGGGGCAAGAATGGGTTCCCACCCAAAGTTCGTGGCGACTAAACGAACGGCACTATGGTGCACTGATAGGTCTCAACAGAGCAGAAATGGCTCTGAACCATGGCGAAGAGCAAGTGAAAATATGGAGGAGAAGCTATGATGTTGCTCCACCTCCCATAACTGAATCTCATCCTTACTACAAAGAAATCTATAATGATCGCAGATATAAATGCTGTGATGTGTCGCAGGACAAACTCCCGAAGTCTGAAAGCTTAAAAGAAGTGCTGGAGAGACTTCTTCCCTATTGGAATGAAAAGATAGCACCAGAACTGAAAAGTGGCAAAATGATTCTCATATCTGCTCATGGAAACAGCACTAGGGCGCTGCTCAAGCATCTGGAAGGTAAAGCTCTTGTTCATAGTCTTTCTGGTTTAGTAAACTTTTTAAACAGAAAAAGTTATCTTGTACGCTGATCCCATGCTTTCTTTTGCTTTTTTGCATTCAATACATAAGCTTTTTTCCCCACCATAGTTGGAACAGTACACCAATGACAAGAAAAACTTGATCCATAAGACATTATTTTATGGAAATAGAAGAGCTTTAATATCTTTGGTGTCCAAGGACAATAAGTTGGTCTCCTGGGGGGAGGGGGGAAAGGGGAAGAGAGAGAGAGAAATCCATTCAGCTGCAGTGGTGCTAATATACACCATTTGGCCCCCTTCACTGGTCCCTATTTCACTGCAATGATTCATTCATTCAATTTCATTCCATGCTATGCCAAGTAGATGCTTGTTAAAATATTTATCATTCTAGACATACTTTCATTTCCCAGTGAGCAGATAGCAAACCTATGCACACAAACTGGACTGATTCCTCTGTGGGCTGAGAAAGTATGAGTTTAGAACAAGCCGGTGTCAGTTTTTAGGTTAGGCCTTCTTATGCACCTATGGGTCCAAATTTAGTGCAATTCACCTTCCAGTTCTTCAGTTACAAATGTAGGTCCTGTCTACAGTGTGACTTTTTTAACCACAGTTTTGTAACGTGGTGGCTGTACAGTCGCTTCAGCAAGATGAAAGTAGATACAAGACAGCTGATTCTTCTATTTGTGCATCTGCACCTATTGAACTGTCTAACATAGTTTTCTTTCTGGCACAGTCTAGGTGGGTATTGTTCTCTACACGTTTTGCAGAGAGAGATGCCTAGAGTGGTATCAAGAGAGCAGGCAGTAGA
Source organism: Pelodiscus sinensis (assembly GCF_049634645.1). Taxonomy (NCBI): domain Eukaryota; kingdom Metazoa; phylum Chordata; order Testudines; family Trionychidae; genus Pelodiscus; species Pelodiscus sinensis. The sequence goes on from NC_134711.1 coordinate 110,973,044, forward strand.
GATGTAAAATCCCATTTTAATTAGTTAACTAGTTAAACATAAAACAGAGGCATAGAAGCTGCTTTTTCCTGGCTAGACTGAGGTGTCCCTCCCCTCTCCACAGGAGTTGAGAGGTTGCTCTAGCCCTTGCCAGTTAACGATAACTGGTAGCATCACCCATTAACGGTAATACTTAACTGGTTAACCATTCACATATCTAGCAGGCAGTGTATTCTGGAATGTCCTATATCAGAGCTGTGAAGATTGCTGAACCCTTTATGCTCAGAGGCTGTGTCTACACTACACCCCTTTTCCGGAAAAGGGATGCAGACTAGACACTTTAGAATAGGCAAATCCGCGGGGGATTTAAATATCCCCCGCGGCATTTGCATTAACATGGCTGCCGCTTTTTCCGGCTTGGGGATAAGCCGGAGAAAAGCGCCAGTCTAGACGTGATTCTCCGGAAAAGGGTTTATTTTCCGGAGAATCACGTCTAGACTGGCGCTTTTCTCCAGCTTATCCCCAAGCCAGAAAAAAGCGGCAGCCATGTTAATGCAAATGCCGTGGGGGATATTTAAATCCCCCGCGGATTTGCCTATTCCAAAGTGTCTAATCTGCATCCCTTTTCCTGAAAAGGGGTGCAGTGTAGACACAGCCAGATGGTATGGATGTCTTGTGCACTGACTGTTGCGTGTTTTCCTGTATGTGCCAGCCTTGCCCATCTACCATTGTCTGAGCACAGTTGCTGCATAACTTTTAACCAGTGTTGGCAGACACAAACCATATTTAGAGTCAGCATGTCAGTAACTGGCTACAAACTGTAGGGCAAGTGTCTCTTCTGTACTGAGATCCACTTTATGCAAGTGTGGGAGGCAAGATGGAGATGGTTACAGGTGCCAGTTCTGAAACTGTAGCTGGCCAATCCTACTAAACAAGAGTAGCCTAGGGACCACTTGAAGCCTACATCAGCTGTGTATGGTTCTCTAGGCCACCATACATACAACAATAGAGAATTAAGACAGCTGAGTAGAGTTGCATCCCAGTGGACCCCCTCCCCCATCTCCTGCCTCCCATTCACTGATCCCACCCTGACATACCACATCCTTTTTAGATCTAATACTGTTCTGGTTGAAGTTAGTTATAGCCATGGAGGATTTCTCCTTCAATGTGCTTATCCTTTCTAGAAAGGCATGGAACCCTGTGCTCCTGCTGGCTGGAGTCTCTTCTCAATAGATCTTGATAATGTTGTTCCTTAAGTCACAGGTGATTAATTTGTGAGACCCAACACTTTTGAATGGTCAGGTCACTGACGTTTTGAGTGGGCAACTTAGGATCTCTTGGGCCTGTCTTTCATCTCTCCTCTTCCCTGCTCTTTCTCCCCCTCTCTCCCCCCAAGTTTCTGAACTTCTGCAGTTCCCATTAACTCAGCTGGAGTTGTGGGTTCTTGGCTTGTCAGAAAATCAGGTGCTCAATGTCTGAACCTGGGTATTAAAAAATGCATGGCTGCCTTTTTCAGTGCTCTGGTTCTATTAATTGCTTTAGCTTTTGAGACTGCAGCTGAGGTAGACCTTGATTTAAGCCAAGAGGCTTTGAGCAGAAGTACTACCAGACTTTTCCTTTCCTGATTTAAGACAGGTAAAATAACTACATAGTAATAATTTCAGAGAGAAATTTCCTAAAAAGGTTTCAACTGACTCCTTTTAAAAATCTTAAACACAGCTGCTTCTACAACAAGGCTAAATAGTTCCTTTGGCATGAACGTTGCCCTCCATTATTGCTAATTAAAACAAAGCTTGAAGGCTTATGCTTGCTAACATCATTTAAAAAAAAGTTCTGGAGCGGCAGACTATTCTGACTGACAAGGCTTTATTTGTGTATTTGTTCAGTGTGGTGAATGGGTGCAGGATGTGTCGAAATGCCTGAAAGATCTGTCATGATTTCCATGGAAGATTGTGGGCTTATTTTTCCTCTTAAAAGCCAAGCAATTCTGCTGAAAATAATTATTTAACACAGTTTGGTACAGGCACACAGATGCATATACACATTAGAGCTGAAACAAACACCCATGAAGAGAAATGATCCATGTTAAGTGGCACATAATCCCTTGGAAAGGGAATGACTTTTTCTCCCAAACCACAGTTGAAAAGCTCTCCTTTCCAAAGCATCAACTCTTCCAAAACATTTCAGGACCAGTTTTTCATCCTGATTGTTGTTTTTCTGAAGTAGATGAATTTCACAAAGGATGAATCTAGCTCTGTGGTTTGTGTGATCCTGTCCCTTAACCAAAGTGTTGTATGAAATGAGCCTCCTTCTTAGGAGCATGTGTCCTGTTCCGTTGATACGTGGATGTTTTCGATGAGCATTGGGAAATCTCCTCTAAGTAGTTCTAAAGGCAAAGTGCAGGTAGGTATCTAGATCTCCATTGATGGACACTCATGACTTACTGACAAACTTCTATTTACACCTCTGAAAATCTTTCCCTTTTAAGTGCCCTTTTCCGCCTTGTTGTTGTCTTTCCCCCCCGGTGACTTCTTGTCTTCATTGATTGAAGCCTCTTGGCAATGCCCTGGCTGCCTGTGACTGTGTACATAGAAGCAAATGAAAAGGACATGACCTGCTCACATGTGTCTAGTGACAGGCCATAGATGGTGCGGCTAAGCACCACAGCACTCTGATGTTAAGGGCAGGATTCTCTTTACCACTTAAGGGTGAAGCTAAGGTGCATGCAGGACAGCCTCTTGAATATTTCTGCAAAGAAGCCTGCTGCATTTTGCCTGATAACTAATGCTTCAGACTTTGAGACTCTTCCATAAGAGCCCCACCATGGAAACGCTGCCAGGTGTTACACTACTACTGTGAGGAGCCTTACAGTATAATTACAAGGGGACTGCAGCTCCCAGGCTGTTAGCTGGGCTTCTGGCCGGCCTGCTAAAAAAACTTACTGATAAGGGTCGGGGGTGGGAGGGAAATGTGTGTAGTCTATAGCATTACCCTAAAGTTCTGTTAATCGACTGTACTATTACAATTCTAGGACACATGCTGTATCCTGTTGGCAGGCGTGATCCACTTCAAAGAGAGCTGGGTTGCCCGCTGTCTCACGTTGGGTCCGGAAAGCCATGCTCTTGAGGTGGTCTGTCTCCCATCAGAGGACAGCGATTTACCAGTGTCTGAAGCCATGCTCCTCAATTGGCAGGCTGTGAGCAGAACACCTCCCTTCACATTTTCTTCTGTGCTCAGGACATGTTGCTGATGGGGCAGAAATGTACATGTGGGAAGGGCATCTGTGCGGGGAATGGTCTGGGGGCGAGCCTTGGCCTACGCTGGGTCTGTACAGCAAAGAAGCAGCCATGGCTGGCCTGTACCAGCCAACTCAGGCTTGCATGGCTCTGGGACTGTTTCACTGCTTTGCAGACTTCCAAGTTCAGGTGGGAGCCTTGGGCTCTAGTACAGCGCAGGGTGAGAGGGTCCCAGAACTTGGACTTTAGCCAGAGCCCAGAAGTCTACGCAGCAGTGAAATGGCCTTTCTGTCTGAGCCTCATGAGTCTGAATCTGCTGGCATGGACTAAAGGTGACTTTGTGGGTGTGTGGTGTTTTTTTTTTTAACCCTTTGCTGTGTAGATGAACCCATAGGCACCAATTACTACTTCTGGAGAAGGCTTACTGGGGAATGTGACCAGTATGGGGACAGATGAACCAATTACCCATCAGCTGAGTGTTATAAAAGACACAGGAAGGAGGTGGAGGGAAGGGACTGAGTTTGGTGAGCTCAGTTTGTGCTGAGATCCCAAGGGAGCAGATCAGTATTTCCAGGTATGTGGAAAAGGGCAAGAAACTACTGAAAATAGTCTTCTGCACAAGACTGTATTAGGGTTGGTGGTGAGGAAAATGAAGTGGAGGGGCTATGCTTTGGAAAGTCTGGAGGGTTTCTGGGCACCAGAGGCTAAGGATCCAATGTGCCAACACAGGTGTGATAAGTCTCATGGAGTTATCTTGCTGGCATCTCTTCCTTTTTGTTCCTAAGCTCCTGGGCTTGGCAATATTGCCAAATGCTAGCTGTGAATTGCCGTCACTGCTCTGGACTGCTTTCTCACTAGCTTGTAATTAATGGAATTTGAGACTGTAAAGTTTTCTCCTGCAGGCCAAACTTTAAACAGAGGTAGAATATAGCTTCCTCAAACAGGATTTGACCAACAAGTTGTCTTAACATACCACCGTGTGCTAGTATTATGATGAGTTCTCCAGGTCTATGGTCCATTCCAGCACAGAGACAGGTTACTACTTTTTTTGTAAAGATTTGGAGGGAAGAATTTTTAGGGGGGGGAGGGAAGAGGCATGAGACCTATTGCTTGCTACATTCATGTAAATACAGACTGCATTTTACCTCCTCTGTTTCACTAACCCAGTCTGTGTACCATAAAGATTAGTAGCCAGACTCTGCTGTTATGCCTATGCACATGCAGACTTTTTAATTGAATTATCTCTGTGTAATCGAGGGAATAATAACCTGAGGCCTTAGTTAACAATCTAAACATCCTTGGCTAAATTCTGCTCTTGCCCTTAATGAGGTTGCAACTGCGTGCAAGCTTTTGGGAAATTTCACTAGTGTGCAAAGGGCTGTATGTTCTGTCTTGAAGTAGGGATGTAAAACTCAAACCAGTCTAAATGTGTAATCCGGTGAAATTCAATTGGTTAAATGCTCAGTGGGCATTCAGGCCCTCTGAACTCCCAGCAGTGGCTGGGAATTTTCCTGATAAACTGTATAGATGAGCCCTAATGAACTGATAGGCTAATGCTACTCTGTTAACCTTACCAGTTAAACTCCCAGCCAGCAGCAAGAGCCTGTGGAGCATGTAACCAATTTGAATTGGTTACACCCCTCATCTGAAGAATCTTATCCCTAAGGTACTATTTAGGTAAAGGGACTACTTAATTGGGGCAGATATTTGGTGTTGCTTCCCTGTGTGGGTGTTGTGGTTTTTGTTTTTTGTGGGTTGGTTTTTTTGGTCTTTTTTTTTTTTTTTTTTTTTTTTTTTTTTTTTTGCTGTGACTATGGAGCTGGAAGGAAGGGACATGCTTAAGAGCAATAAGACAATGACCTCATAGGGGTTTTGAAATGCATAGGTTTCTTGTTAAAAGTAGATGCGATATGTTGGACTGTATCTTGACTGAGTCACTTTTAATGGCCAGAGCAATGGGATGCCCATGTAAAGTGTTTTCTGAAGCATAAATATTTCAGACCTGTAATTTGTAGGGGCTATCCACTAATAATTTAGTGAAACTCCAACTCTAGTCACAACTTCAGCTTATCCAGCCAGTTCTGTATCCTTGTTCTCTGGGACATCGGAGGGTTCCTTCTGCAAATCAGGCAACCTTGTGCTGTCAGTGATATAAACATTTTGGAATAGAGACTGGAATATGGCTCAGTGTGGCCTGAAGGATGACATTGATTATAAGAGAGTAAATCTTATAGGCAAAGAAACCTCAGACACTAGTGTACTCCTTTGTTTTCAGTGGATCACATTTGGTAGCATAAATAAATGTCTGGAAACTAGCTTGGATACAACATATTAATTGCTCCCAAGTGCCTTACCTGCTCCTGACACAGGTGCTGAAATGCTGCCCTTGCTGAGGTGGATTGTGTTTAACAGCACCCAGAAATATCTTTCAACACTGTGGGACTGGATGTAGAGAATAAAGTGTGCCCTTCAAACTGCACACTGCCTACCTAAAATCCCTCCTGCAATTATCCAGGTTGGACTCTCTCCAAGGCACAGGTGCTGTGCAAGTGATCATGAGTAGGCAAAACTTTAGTCTTAAGGCTTCTGAAAGACCACATCCCCATTGACGCTTGGTATTGACTTGGAGGAATGAATCCCGCCTACTGAATCATAAGTACTACTCCCCGCAGCACCTAGGTGGCTTTCAACTACTGACCTTATCTCACCCTGCTCAGATTGTGAGAGGGTGGGATCTCGGGTTGGACTGGTATGAATGCAGAAGTTCAGTAAAAGGTCACTTAGCTTGTGTTACTGTGTGAAGTAACTGGATAGCCGCTTTAGCTGACACTTAGGCTAGTCAGAGTGGCATGTTTCCAGTATCTTGACTTATGTTCAATGTCTTACCTGTCTGGCTAAAAGGAAATGCTTTTCTTGGTATTCTCAGTGCAGTTTTCAGCATGCACATGAAATGGGGACACAACAATTTCTTTTCTTCACATTTCACCTTTTGGCTGTGGTCTTGTCAGCTGGCAGCATAATCTAAACAGTCTACAGCATAGCGTGAGAAATGCCCAGACATAGTTTGTCGGCAAATCTTTGTCATTCAGGGCTTGAATGTTCCACCCTCCCTCCCCCCGACTTATCTTACACTGACAGAAGCACTTGTGTGCACGTGAGTGAGCGTCTCCTACTGACTTCTACTGCCCATGCCACAAAAAAACCCACCTCAGACGGGCACTCCTGACAGCACAGGAGTCACCAAACATGCCGTAGCAGTACTGCTATGTACAGTCATGGCTTTAGGTGGGAGATTTATGGGGAAGAAATTCAGATGTTACATTGTGTGCTGTGGTGACACTTTTTTTTTTTTTTTTTTTTTCTTTTTGATCAGTACATAATTCATGCTCCAGCATGGTGTTGGTAGGCACTCTAGTTACAGTGACTGTTTCTTTTACCAAAAAAAAAAAAAGTCCTGAGCACTTGCATGCAGTGGCGTTGGCGTTTACCTAACCCACCTTGTCTCTGAGTCCTTAGGGGGATTTTAGATTCCACGTTCTTTTTGAAGAGTGTTAAAAAATAAATATCCTTCCTAAATTCCAGTTCGGGGAAATATGTGCTGCCTTTGGGGAAAATACGTGCTGCCTATCTAAATTCCCCTTCATAATTTCATCTGGTGCTGTGTGATTTCTAAATAGGTTCAGTGTTTGCATTTTAGAGGAGGGACACAGCCGCTCCTTTCTTGTAAAAGGCCAAATTTGCTGTGGCTATAAAGTCAGTTGAGCTGTGCATGTTTTATAATCAGGAAATCAAATTGACCCCTCCTGTAAAGTGCTTAAGGATTCTTTAGGATGAATGCCACGTAAATATTTTTCTAGGTAAGTTGCCTCTCAGATGCAGAACCTTGAATAACATGCCCGTCTCCCACAGCATTTTATTTAAATGAAGATTACAGCAGCTCAGTTTCTGCATGGGAATTCTTAAAGCTTATTGACTTGAGGGTGTGCTCTTTGAACATAATTGTCTCTTTTTAGTGTTTGTGGAGCTGTTGCTTAGAACTCTTTTGTTCTCAGGCTGCATACTGGCTGGTATTGACTTTGATCAGTTATAGCGGGGGTAGGCAAAAAAACCCACCCCAGCCTTTAGGTCAGATCTGGCCTACCATGATCCTCTGGGCTCTGCTAATGTCTCATAGCCCAATGGGGTTTTCAAGCAGGCTCCCTGCTGCGGTGCGCCCATGTGCTGCTCAAAGTGACTAGCTGCTGGGGCCAGCACGTGTCTGTGTGGCTCACCTATGGCGGTGAGGACGGAGGAGAAGGGGCAGTGCCTCCGCAAGCTGCCTGCATCTGCAAACACAGCCCAGGCAGCTCCAGTTGGCAGCCAATGAACGCTGCGAAGTTTGTACTGAGGCAAGAGCTGCAAGCCGAGACTCACTGCCCTCCTCTCAAGGGGCAGGCACACTGTGAATAGAGACATGCTAGCCCCAGCAGCCAGCCACTTTCAGTGGCATATGGAGGCACTGCTAGCTGGCAGCTGGCTAGGGTAAGCACCTCCAAGCCAGAGCCTGCACCTGGCATCCCTTCCTGCACCAAAATGCCCTATCCCAGGTCACAACCCAAACCTTCTGCACTCTTCCTGCACCCTTACCCGTGGTGTCAACTCTCTGACCTTGCACCCCCCTCTCATCCCTCCCCCAGATCAGAATCCACTCCTGCACTCAAACACCCTCCCTCACTTCGTCCTGTACCCCATCCCCCTAACCATAGTTCCTTTCTGCACCAACTTCCATCCCACACCCTTCATCCCCTCCATTAATATAGAAAAGTGTGGCCCTTGACCGCTTTCCAAGTTCTTGGTGTGCCCCACCCAATGAAGTTGTTGCTCATCCCTGAGTATTATAGGATAGCGAGTAAAGCTGTGAGAGACTTGAGTATATCAAGGCAAAATTTTATAAAATGAATTTGATTCATGAGATTTGGGAACTTTGTTTAGCTATTTTTTGTATTAAAAGAGCATGCAGTTATGGAGTTCTGTAAGTATCCTGTAAGGAATAATCTCCCATCCTGTTCCCATGGGCAAAGGAATTTTTTTTCTCTTCTGAAAGAAGGTCTCAAAGAATGGAGACCTTTACATGAAGTTATACTCTTGGTTGCTTTAAAAAAAAAAGTTTAAGTTGATGGTAACTAGGGATGTGACTGGTTTACTGTTAAGTATCACCCATTAAGAGAGATGCTTACCTGTTCTGGTTAACCAGTGGGGCTGGAGCAGCTCCCCATGGGTAGGGGGCTGTTCTACCCTAGCCAGAACAGCTCCTGTCCACAGTAAGCCCTGGCTACCTGCAGGCAGGGGCTGTTCTGGCCAGACTGGAGCAGCCTCCCTGTCCGCCCCCTTCACTTTCCAAAAGTCTATCCGGTTACGTGCCTAGTAACGCTGCTGCTATGAATGTCTTGATTTGTTTTTATATGGTCATTATTCCCTTCCACCTAACAGTCCGTGTGTGTGTATGTACCCTTCTTGTTCTGTGAGAGCTGTCTGTTTTCTTAGCTGCTCACCTGTACTTTGCCTCTTTCTAGCCTTTGTCCATTTGGCATGTTGATCTCATAGACTTTAAGGTCAGAAGGGACCATTATGATCATCTAGTCTGACCCCCTGCACAGTGCAGGCCACAAAATCTCACCCACCCCTCCCAGAATAATCCTCTCACCTATATCTCAGATATTGAAGCCTTCAAATACTTTGAAGACCCCAAGATGCAGAGAATCCTCCAGCTGTGATATGTGCCCCATGCTACAGAGGAAGGCGAAAAACCTCCAAGGCCTCAGCCAATCTACCCTGGAGGAAAATTCCTTCCCGACCCCAAGTATGGCGATCAGCTAAATCCTGAGCATGCGGGCAAGACTCATCAGCCAGACACCCAGAAAGTTCTCTATAGTAACTCCTATCATCCCTCCATTGACCTATTCCCACTGATAATGAATGGTCAATTAGTTACCAAGATCCTGTTATCTCATCAAACCATCCCCTTCATAAACCCATCTAGTTTAATCTTGAAACCAGATAGATCTTTTGCCCCCACTACTTCCCTTGGAAGGCCGTTCCAGAACCTCACTCCTCTAATGGTTAGAAACCTTCGTCTAATCTCAAGTCTAAACTTCCTACTAGCCAGCTTGTATCCATTTGTTCTTGTGTCCACATTGATACTAAGCTTAAATAATTCCTCTTCCTCCCTGGTATTTATCCCTCGGAGGGTATGTCTACACTACAAAGTTAATTCGAACTAATGGACGTTAGTTCGAATTAACTTTGATAGGCGCTACACTAGCGCTCCGCTAGTTCGAACTTAATTCGAACTAGCGGAGCGCTTAGTTCGAACTAGGTAATCCTCATTCCACGAGGATTAAGCCTAGTTCGAACTAGCTAGTTCGAATTAAGGGGTGTGTAGCCCCTTAATTCAAACTAGTGGGAGGCTAGCCCTCCCCAGGTTTCCCTGGTGGCCACTCTGGCCAACACCAGGGAAACTCTATTGCCCCCCTCCCGGCCCCGGACCCCTTAAAGGGGCACGGGCTGGCTACGGTGCCCGTGCCAGCCTGCCAGCATCCAGCTAGCAGACCCTGCACCTGGCACAGCTCGATCCAGCCACCCAATGCCCCCCGGCCTGGCGGCTCCCAGGAGCTTGCCTGGGACCGCAAGAGGCGGGCACTCGCCTGGTCTAGTGTGGACATCGTGGACCTCGTCCACGACCTCCGCACTAGGCACAGGAAAGGACAGGCAGGAGAGCTGCCAGCCTGGCCACCCAGGAACAGGTGCGCATGAAAATCAAGGTGGTCCACTGAGACCCCCGACCCTGAGCCCTGAGCTTACAATGGCCGTCCTGGGTCAGACCAAAAGTCCATCTAGCCCAGTAGCCTGTCTGCCGACAGCGGCCAACACTAGGGACCCTGGAGGGGAGGGACCGAAGACAGTGACTAAGCCATTTGTCTCGTGCCATCCCTCTCCAGCCTTCCACAAACTTTGGGCAGGGACACCATTTCTACCCCCTGGCTAATACCACTCCATGGACCCAACCTCCATGACTTGATCTCACTTCTCTTTAAACTCTGTTCTAGTTGTAGCCTTCACAGCCTCCTGCAGCAAGGAGTTCCACAGGTTGATTCTTTGCTTTGTGAAGAACAACTTTCTGTTACTAGTTTGAAGCCTGCTACACATTCCTTTCCTTTGGTGTCCTCTAGTCCTTCTATTATGGGAACTAATGAAGAACTTCTCTTGATGCACCCTCTCCACCCCACTCATGCTTTTATAGCCTTCTATCCTATCCCCCCTCAGTCTCCTCTTTTCTAAACTGAAAAGTCCCAGTCTCTTTAGCCTCTCTTCATATGGGACCTGTTCCAAACCTCTGATCATTTTAGTTGCTCTCCCCTCTCCCACCCTCTGTCTTCCCCTCTCCCACCTCCTTTTCCCAGTCTCCCCGAGTTTTGTTCAATAAAGAGAGATTCTATCTTTGACCACACGTTTTCTTTATTTTGTACATCAGGAAGGGGGGCTAGGGAAGGGTAAGTGGATGGAGGTGAGGGAGGAATGGGGTACGAGCCCCCGATGGGGAGGACTGGGCTGGCTCTGCGGGCTTCTGAGGGTGGAAGCTCTCCTGCAGCCCCCCAATTGCCCCCTCTACCCAGATGGCAGCCTGCGGCAAGTGCAGCTGGTCTGATGGCCGAGTGCTGTGATGTGCCCAGTGTGGGCACTCAGGGCACTCCAAGCCAGGACTGCTTTGCAAGCGGGGCACCCCTGAGAACTGTCTGTCTGGGGTGGGGGTTGGGTCCCTTTAAGCACAGCCCTCGGCTAGCCTGAGGCAGCAGCTCCACGCTCTAAGTCCTCATCTGATGCCCTGCCGGCACTGCTTCCGGCCATCCTTAACCCCGGTTTAGGGTCCACTTAATGTGGACATGCTAGTTCGAATTAGCAAAACACTAATTCGAACTAGTTTTTTAGTCTGGATCGTTAGTTCGAATTAGCTTAGTTCGAATTAACTAATTCGAATTAGCGCTGTAGTGTAGACATACCCTAATATATTTAAAAAGTGCAATCATGTCCCCCCTCAGCCTTCTTTTGGTTAAGGTAAACAAGCCAAGCTCCTTGAGTCTCCTTTCATAAGACAGATTTCCATTCCTTGGATCATCCTAGTGGCCCTTCTTTGTACCTGTTCCAGTTTGAATTCATCCTTGTTAAACATGGGAGACCAGAACTGCACACAGTATTCCAAATGAGGTCTCACCAATGCCTTGTATAATGGCACCAACACCTCCTTATCCCTACTGGAAATACCTCGCCTAATACATCCCAAGATCGTATTAGCCTTTTTCACGGCCATGTCACAATGGCGGCTCATAGTCATTTTATAATCAACCAGGACTCCGAGGTCCTTCTCCTCCTCCATTACTTCCAACTGATGTGTCCCCAGCTTATAACTAAAATTCTTGTTATTAATCCCTATAAAATTCTTGTTATTAATCCCTAAATGCATAACCTTACACTTCTCATTATTAAATTTCATCCTATTGCTATCACTCCAATTTACAAGATCATCCAGATCTTCCTGTATGATATCCCGATCCTTTTCTGAATTGGCAATAGCTCCCAACTTTGTGTCATCCACAAATTTTATTAGGACACTTCCACTTTTGGTGCCAAGATCAGCAATAAAAAGATTAAATAAAATTGGCCCCAAAACTGATCCCTGAGGAACTCCGCTAGTAACCTTCCTCCAACCCGACAGTTCACCTTTCAGTATGACCCGCTGTAGTCTCCCCCTTAACCAGTTGCTTATCCACCTCTCAACTTTCATATTAATCCCTATCTTTTCCAATTTAACCAATAATTCCCCATGTGGTACTGTATCAAATGCCTTACTAAAGTCGAGGTAGATTAGATCCACTGCATTTCCTTTATCTAAAAAATCTGTTATTTTCTCAAAGGAGATCAGGTTGGTTTGGCATGATCTACCTTTTGTAAAACCATGTTGTAATTTGTCCCAATTGCCATTAGCCTCAATGTCTCTAACTACTTTCTCCTTCAAAATTTTTCCAGGATTTTACATACTACAGATGTCAAACTAACAAGCCTATAGTTATCCGGGTCGCTTTTTTTCCCTTTCTTAAAAATCAGAACTATATTAGCAATTCTCCAGTCACATGGTACAACCCCTGAGTTTAGAGATTTATTAAAAATTTTTGCTAATGGACTTGCAAGTTCATGTGCCAGTTCCTCAATATTCTTGGATGAAGATTATCTGGGCCCCCTGATTTACTCCCATTAAGTTGTTCAAGTTTGGCTTTTACCTCGGATATGGTAATATCTACCTCCATATCTTTAGTCCCATTTGTTAAGTTACCATTATCCCTAAGCTCTTCATTAGCCTCATTAAAGACTGAAGCAAAGTATTTGTTCAAATATTGGGCCATTCCTAGATTATCCTTAACCTCCACTCCATCCTTAGTAATTAGCGGTCCTACTTCTTTTTTTTTTCCCCCTATTTATATGGCTATAAAACCTTTTACTATTGGTTTTAATTCTCTTTGCAAGGTCCAACTCTACCTGACTTTTAGCCTTTCTCACTTTGTCCCTACATGCTCTAACCTCAATAAGGTAGCTTTCTTTACTGATTCCTCCCATTTTCCACTCCTTATATGCTTTCTGCTTTTTCTTAATCACCTCTCTGAGATGCTTGCTCATCCAACTTGGTCTAACACACCTGCCTATAAATTTTTTCCCTTTTCTAGGGATACAGGCTTCTGACAGCTTCTGCAACTTTAACTTAAAATAATTCCAGGCCTCCTCCACTTTAAGATCCATAATTTCTTTAGTCTAATCAACTTCCCTAACTAACTTCCTTAATTTACTAAAGTTAGCCCTTTTGAAATCAAAAACCCTAGTCTCAGATTTATTTTTGTTTATCCTTCCATTTAATTTAAACTGAATTAGCTCGTGATCACTCGAGCCAAGGTTGTCTCCTACAACCATTTCATCTATGAGGTCCTCGCTACTCACCAAAACCAAATCTAAAATAGCATCCCCCCTTGTTGGTTCAGCAACTACTTGATAAAGGAATTCATCAGCTAACACATCTAGGAAAATCTGAGCCCTATTATTATTACTAGCACTTGTTCTCCAGTCTATATCTGGAAAGTTGAAATCTCCCATGATTACGCATGAGTATTTATTTATTCCATGAGTATTTATTTCATTAAAAACATTAAAGAGGTCTCTATCCATATCCAGATTGGATCCTGGTGGTCTATAACACACCCCAAGCACTATCCCAGGGGAGGATCTGATAGTTTTCTTCCCCATGTTATTTTTGCCCAAACAGACTCTGTCTTCTCCATTCCATCACTTTTTATTTCTTTACAATCTACCCCATCTTTAATATACAATGCGACTCCACCACCTTTACCCTTATTTCTGTCTTTCCTAAACAGCACATACCCTTCAATACCTGTACCCTTCAATACCTCCAGTCATACCTAGTATTCTACCATGTTTCTGTTATTCCTATAATATTTGGTTTCACTTCCTGGACCAATAGCTCTAGTTCCTCCTTTTTGTTACCTAGGCTCCTCGCATTGGTGTACAAACATCTTAATTTTTGCTGTTTGGCCTCATTCACGTTCTTTACCCAATTTGGCACGGACGTTATACCTCCAATATGACCTATTAGACTAGTATCCACCCCACCCTTCCTCATGTTCATTCTCCTACCCCCAGCTATATCCTTTCTTATGTCGTTTTCCTCCCTCTCAGTGTTAAAATCTGGCGTAGAGATTATCTGGACATCTCCCAACCGTCTCCCCCAAATTCCTAGTTTAAAGCTCTCTTAATCAGTTGAGCCAGCCTCCATCCTAGAAGTCTATTTCCCTCCCTACTTAGGTGAAGTCCATCCCTAGAGAACCGTCCTCTGTCTATAAATGCCTCCCAGTGACCATACATCCCAAAGCCCTCCTTATAGCACCACTGCCTAAGCCATCTATTGATCATCATAATCCTGTCACATCTTAGTTGCCCTTCTCTAGGAACAGGCAGAATCCCACTAAAGATCACCTGAGCCTCAATTTCCTTGAGCATCCTCCCCAGCCTAGCATAGTCTCCCTTAATTCGTTCCAGCGAGAATCTAGCCGTATCATTTGTTCCTACATGAAAGATGATCAATGGATTCCTTCCTGCTCCCTTAATCCTCTTCAATCTCAGTTCCACATCTCGTATCTTAGCACCTGGCAGACAGCACACCCTTCTATTCTCTGGATCAGCTCTGGTAACAGGCCTATCTATTCTTCTCAATAAGGAGTCCCCAATCACATAGACCTGTCTTTTCCTAGTGACAGTGAAATTCTCTGGTCTATCTCTAGCTTCCTCTGGCTGCAAGTCCTTGCCATTCCTATTTTCCCTTGTAATCCTCTTTAACCCATCCTGTAGCCTCTTAATGCTCATTATTGGTGTTGTCTCCATTAAGTCTTCCCCTTTATCTATGGGACTAGCCACTCTTCTCTTTTTCCTCACCCTTCCATCTTCATTATCTACCTGCTGTACCCCTTCTTCATTCTCTAGCTCCACATACCTGTTCTTGAGCTCTATTTTTCCTTCACCGACCCATCTTTTCCTCTGCCTGGTTCTCTGAGTCACATGCTTCCACTGTCCATTTTCTTCGCCCTGCAGTCCCCCCTCTGAGGCCCTTGATCCTGCTTCCATCTGCATATCTAAACTTTCCCCTTCAGCCACGTCATGCCTTTGCCCCATCATCTGCTCAAACCCCCTTCTAAACTCAACCAGAGTTTCCACCTGCATCTCCAGTCCTCAGATCTTTTCTTCCATCAGCTTGATCAGGCGGCACTTCATGCAAACAGAACTCCTTTCAGGTACCCCCTCCAGAATCATGTACATACCACAGCTACCACATCAGTCATCCTCCTTGTGTTCTCTACTACTTGGGCCATGGCCACTAATGCCTCTGTTTTATCTACTTTCTCACCAAAATCCTATTAGTCCGGTGAACACAAAAACAAACCAAAACACCCTCTCCACAGCAAAAACAAACTCCAAACAAGTTCCAATGTGCAAACTCCCTTTACAAACTCCCCTGTTTACAGCTCTGTTTGCTGCTCCTGTGCCGCTGCAGCTATCTGTTTAGGAAGTCGGTTGTTCAGGCTACCTAGCTTGCCAATTACAATCGGCTTCTGTAACCCCTTTCCTAAAGAGGATCCAAGACCTTATCAGCAACTTGCACAAACTTGTGGGGTGGAAATAAGTGTGGCCATGGGGGCAAACTTTTCACAAGCACATGCACTATTACCCTTTGGCTCTTGTATGTCTACAGCTGGAGCTAGAGATACAGATGCCAGCTTTAAAACTAGTATAAAACAACTAACCCTTCCCAATTGCTTGCTGCACTATGGCTACACTCTGGGGTTTTTAATGCTTTCGGAGCTAGTGTGGGTATGTCTCCTTGAGATGGAATTTATTATAGATGTTAAATTGAGATTAACCAAATAGTGAATGGGATTTCCATCGACTTCAATTAGTCTGTAAGGGCGACTCTGCTTTGAACTGTAGCTTGTACATTTCAAAAGTCAGCCCTGCAGGGAGCGTAGGACCAGCGAGGGAATCCTCCACTGGTCCCATGCTCCCTGGCTGGTCCCTTGCTCCCTGGAGCACCTTGGCCGTTGAAAATGTACAAGAGCTCTGGTAGGGCTCTTGTACATTTCAAAGGCAGAACTGCAGCAGAAGTGGAGGCTGCTTCAGTTCTCCACTCATGCCATTTCCACACTACCTCTACCTTTCCTGACCCCCACGGAGACAGTGCTGGGAGGGAAGTGGGGAACTGGCTTTTAAGCCAGCTCCCCCCAACACAGGCTCCTGCTTCCTCCCCCCCCCCCCCGCACTGCCTCTCTCTGATTAGAGGCAGCAAGGGGGGGGGGGAGTTGGGAGAGGAGCAACTAGTCACATCACTAGTTGACTAGTCTCTTACATCCCTAGAATTTACACTTTCCCACTCCAAAAGTATAGACCTACCTTAAGTCTCATTAAAAGTCAAGGGGACTCGTGCTCCCAAAATCATTCAGATGCTTTTTGAAAACTTGACCTGATACAGAGAAACAACCAGTAAGCAACCCCGTCCCAAAAAGCTGCCTAGCAGAACACATCTGTCTTCAGGCAAATTCGCTTCCATTTGAGCCACCTACGTGGGCCGGGGAAGAGAAACTATTTACTTCCTCTCTTGTGACACATCCACACAAGGAAACTAAATTCGAAATAACTCTCAAAATAACTATTTCAGAATAAGCATCTTCCCCAAGGAAAGCAGGAATACAGATTTCAAAATAACCAGCCTGTTATTTTGAAATAACAGGCTTGGTAGTGTGAATGCTCCACTTGCTTAGCTGAACAGCTTGCGGCAGCAATGTAGAATGTGGGCCTATATCTTTGGAGATATTTTGGGGGTACTCTTGAAGGCAGGAAGTTGCCTTGTGCTGGGTTTAACGGTGTGTTTTTTTTTTTTCTCTCTTTGCAGGCATCTCCGATGAGGAAATAGTTAATGTTACCCTCCCTACTGGCGTGCCTGTGCTCCTTGAGCTTGATGAGAATCTGCACCCGCTGGGCCGTCACCAGTTTCTAGGTGATCAAGAGGCGATCCAAGCTGCCATCAAAAAAGTGGAAGATCAAGGGAAAGCCTTACCTGTTGAGAAGAAATAATGCTTCTGGTTGCTACCTGCTGTTCCCCTGTGTGTGTGTGGTAATAAGTAGTGCATTGAGAGTGTTCAGTTGCACTTTGAGCTTGTTAATTTTAAATATTAAGTAGATGTGCTACTTCTGTGTTAGGTTAGTATGCTGGCCTTTCACCTGTGCAGACTAGAGTTCAATTCCAGTGTGTTTTATAGGTGAAAAGGAGGTGGTTGATTTCATTCTAAGCAGCAGTAAGGACAACATAAAACTGCTATGGTCTGCCCCAAATCTTTGTTCCAGAAAGGCCCACACCAGCAATATGGTAGGGTGTATTACAGGTCAGGATAAAGAAGTATGGGCAGAGCTCGGTGGGGAAAACTTGCACTGCAAATGTTACTGAGAGCAGAGTGTTGTGAAGTCCCTCACTTTCTCAAGCACTAAATGCTCCCAGTTTGCAAAATGTAAGTATTATGTAGTAAAGTTCCAGTTAGGCTGTTCTTCATGGGAAGACTTTTTTAAAAAGCCTTCCAGTGGCACAGGCATATACATGACAGGCAATTCTCTATTTGTCTTCCTGCAGTTTTACTAGCAGTTCATTTTGAAGCATAAGGTATTTTATGGCATGACTTTTCCAAAGCTAATTCTTGCTCCAGGAAAAAGTGCAATCCGGTAAAAGTATAGGTGACCGTATTAGCCACACAGTGGAGTGGGGTGTCCTTGGAAGTCCTCTCTCCCCCCCCCCCCCCAACCTTGCTTTCAAAACCAGTTTTTAGGGCTAGGTGAAGTATAATGCGGTGGTCTGGGATGAGTGGACACCCAGGCTCAACTTCCTTGCTCTGCCACAGACTTTCCATGTGGCCTTGAACAAGTCCCTTTGCTTCTCCATGTATGTTGACACCACCCACAGCAGCAAGCCTTCTGGGTTAACAGGCTTCTGGGACTCTAAAAATAACTCTGTAGGCAGCACTTTGAAGTGATGTCTCTGAATCCTTGGGAGAGGGAATAGAGCAAGTCCTGCTAGACTAGGCTGGGAAGCTTGCTTTTGCAGGATGTGTAAACATGCCCTTAAATGCTTCATTTCCCATCTGTGAAATGGGGGTCCCAGAAGAAATACAACTGCAACCAAGTTGTTCATGAGCTGTGCATGCACAGCCATGAAACCCCAGAGACTTCACTGGTGTAGTCTAGCAGACTTGAGCCCTTAAAACAGCATAAAGACTAGTGCATGAACAGCACTT
This sequence comes from Pelodiscus sinensis, assembly GCF_049634645.1. Lineage (NCBI taxonomy): Eukaryota > Metazoa > Chordata > Testudines > Trionychidae > Pelodiscus > Pelodiscus sinensis. The sequence continues at coordinate 110,991,183 of NC_134711.1, forward strand.
CAGACTGGTGGTGGACTTAGTCCTTAATTAAAATAAGTAACCCCTGGATGGCTTTCAAACACTTCACAGGATCCATAGGCTTGGTGCAACTCCTATTAAAGTCTCTGATAACACTCCCATTGACATTAATAGGGCCTGATACAAACCTGTGAAATTCCCCACTTCTGCCACTCTGTGGCACTCCAGATAAAGACTAGATAAGGGTTAGTTTCCACTGAACTTTTTACAAACCTTTTTTGCAAGCGCAATACTGAAGAGATCTTAATAGCCAGTTCTGCATGGTGTAGGCAGTGCTTCTCCAGGAAATAAATACAGCTGTTTAATTGTGTGACCCTGTAAACAGTAGAGAACATTTGAAAACTTATTTCACAGTTCATTCCTGTGAACCTGTCATCGCAACTACTTACTTTACTGCTGTGTGCACTGTCCTTTTTTATATATAAAGAAATTAACTTTGAGCATTGCACGTAAAAACCCAAATGACACGTTCCAGGAAATCCCACAGTATGGGGGCCTTACACTCATTTCTCTTGCACCAGTGTTTGTGTAAAACTGCTGCAGCTTAAATCTGAATCCATCCTAGTACCTGAGATCTTTGTAGTGTAAATTCTGCCCTCTGCTGCCTACTACACAACTTCCCCACCCCTTTTGCTGCCTCTGTTTCAGAGGCAATGGGTGGGGGGAGGTGGAAGCTGGTGCCCCTGGGGAGCTGGCTTTTAAGCTGGCTCCCTATGAACACTGGATCCCGTGGAGCTGCTTGCTCCCCTCGCACAGATGCATTTGATGCAGCTGGGGGAGGCAGGAGCTGATGCGCGTGGGGAGCCAGCTTTTAAGCTGGCTCTCTGCACATGCTGGCTTTGTGGAGCCGCCTGCCTTCCCCCTTGCTGTCTCTGACAGAGGAAGTGTGGGTGAAGGCAGGATGCCAGCACAGCCCCTGTCCATGGGGAGCTTGGGCTCCTGCAGACAGAGGCTGCCGCCGCACCGTGCTGCCCCCATGTGGACCAGCTCCTGCTTACCACTCCCTGCTGCTGCCTCTGATTCAGAGGCAGCAGCGCAGGGTGGCAGGGGGCTCTCTGAGAGTGGGGCCAGGAGACACTGGCTTCTGGCCCTGCCCCTGGGGACTATTAAATAGTTGTGTAATCAATAATATTTGGTATGGATACACAATCCTTCAATTACATAACTAACATCTTTAGCCTGTTTTGAAGGTGGAGTTTGGCCCTTTCTGTGTTCGGTGCAGGCAAGGTATGGCTGCTGAAGGTACAACCAGAGTGCAGTTGTGTATGACTGAGGGTGTGTGTTTTTTTTTTTTTTTAATCTCACCTGTAGCTCTTTACAGTGAGTTGCTTGTTAACTGAATTTTTATAGGCTCAAGAAAATGACCACCTCCTGACAAAGCAGCTTTGCATTTGGTTAGTGCTGTGACTTTCAGAGCATAGTAGCAGCTTTTAGTCTGAGGTATTGCTGGATATCCTTCGTGTGTGTGTGTTTTTTTTTTTTTTTTAAACGCCTACATTTCTGGGTTTCACTTGCAAAAGGGGGCTAGTGGCAGTCTCTTCTCTCTTTTTAAGAGTTTGTCTAAAATACAAATAAGTTTCCTCTTGTAGAAATAAGTCAGTTTACTATCATCCTCAAATGTATCATGCACTAGATGAGAACCTCTATGCAATGCACAATATTGTGACCTTGATAAGCAACCTACAGCTTGCTGTGTGTATTTCTGTACTATACTATTCCTATGTATATAGGGTTTGAGTCTCAAATGATCTTCACCTGATGGTAATGTGGAGTACATTGGATGCCAATCAGTGAATGGTTACTTTCCAGAGCCCTACCAAAGAGCCCCGTGGCTAACAAGGCTTTCTCTTTGGACTGATAGCTGACATAAGCACTGGTAAAGACCTTCCTGAAGCAACACTATCAAAAACTTCACAGGAGTGGAGTCTCTTATCTGTATGGATTGAGAGATGCGTAGATGTCTGAACATGGTATGAGGGGAGTGAAAAGAAATATGGGCCATCGAGTGCGGGTTTTTGTAGTGAATAATTAGAATGGTAGCCTAGTTTGTAGGCTACTGAATGCCACATGCTGCCTTCAGCTATATACATAGCAGGATTTGTGGACATGTAGCTGAGGTCAGAGCACGGCTCTTTGCTGTTCCCCACACTGCAGTGCCAAAGGAAAGTGTAATGAAGGAATTTTTGAGAACTTGAGATGCTGCCACTAAAGTGTAACACAGAATGTTGATGAATAAGCCAAGCTCCCTAGCTTCTCAGGCATTTAATAGAACATGCAAGGAGGGCTAGTTATCCCATGCCCTCCTTCAGAAGAGAAAGGAGCACTGATCTTAGAAACACATGACCTTTAAGTAGAAGGGTCAGAAGGAAAGTGCTGAGTACATGTTCCAACTGATCCTTCCCAGCAGCCGGTGGAGTAGGGCAAATCAAAGATAGTTTCAAATGGAACAGTGTTAGCAATGCTCTTGACACAAGAGGCAGTGGTAGTGCGGGGGGGCAGGGAGGGAATTAGGCTGACATACCCATTTGACAGAGCTGCCTGCCTGGGTTCCACAGGGAGCCACAGACTTAGACTTGATTTTCTGCTTTGGTGCTCTGAAATGCCCCTCAATAGGAAGCTGAATGGGAGGCCCAATCTACAAGTTTCTAAGCATTTACCAGCCCTGGTCTTGGCATCCCTTTAACTGTATTACTGACATAAGAGGAGCATGTACTTGAGGACAGAAGTCCTCATTCACAAGGAAGAGGACCTGATCTACAGACCCTATCTTGCAGCAAAGGGATGGATGAGAGGCACTTCTAAATCCATGATTAGAAAATGCATTTTTCCCTTGACCTTGAGTGACCTTCAGAGCTCTGAAAAGAATACAGTATTTCCACAGCCAATGACAGAGTCGTGGTTGGTTTGCTTGTAGGTTTGAATTGTGTGGTTTGTTGTGTGATCCTGCTGAGAACACTTGTAAATATTTTCTTGTAGAGTTGGCAAGTTCTTTAAAATGCAATAAACCACCTGAAATAAAATTTTAAAATGTTTTCTTTAAAACCCCTTACTCATGCATTGTTCCTATAGATAAGAAATGGATGGCTTTTTTGCAAGTTGACTGTCTATACTAGCGCTTTTGTCAGTATAACTTTGTCACTTTGGGGATGTGCAGGGGAGGAGGGGAGGAAACACACACCTAGGATAAGTCTAGACTACAAGTTTCTTTAGAAAGAGGCTTTTTCAAAAATCTTTGGAAAAAGCCTCTTTCGAAAAAGTGTCTAGACAAAAAGATTTTTCGAAAAAGTGAGCTGGTTTTTGAAAATCTAGACACTCTTTCAAAAGACCTGTTTTCATGCAATAGCGCTTTTTTTTTTTTTTTTTTTTTGAAAGATGACTTTCGAAAAAAGGTGTTGTGGTGTTCCTCGCACAATGAGGTTTACCACCATCAACAAAACCACAGCGTTCTTTCAATTTACTGTCACCAGGATGCAGGTAAGGTGTATGGTGTGTTTTCTCTCTCTCTCTTCCCCCCCGACCCCTCCCACCAAAAAAGGCCACCTTAAAAAAAACAAAACACACACCCCTAATGACCTAAGATATACCAACAGAAGCATTAGTGTGGACTGAGCCATGTTGGTGGGAGATGCTCTCCTCCTGATAGACCTGTTGCCACTTGGTGGGGGACTGTGATGGGGCATACCAGACTGTTACAGTAGGGGGTCTCAAACTCCTGTCCCACAGGACCGTCCCAACTGGAATAGCTGTGCAATCCCATCAGGGGTGGGTCTGGTGTGGGGTCCCCCCCACTCTCTGTTGCAGGAGCCAGGGGAAGTAGAGCACACTTGCTCTTTCTGCCACAGGGAGAGCGGGGGTCGGGTAAGGGGCTTGACGACTACTGCTGTTACCCAGCCCCTCTTTCTTCCCCCTCCCCACTAATCCCCAAGGCTGGGTTCCTCAGTGCACAGGGTGCCATGGAGTTAGAGGGCCCCAGGTGGGGGCGGGCAGGGCCAGTCCTTCTCTCCCCCCCGCCCCCCGCGCCCAGTCTACTCCAATGGGCATGGCCTGTAGGCTGGTAGTTCAAGACCCCTGCCTTAGAGGCTCCCTGTTTGAAGGTGGGGTGGTGTGTGCACCAGCTCTGCTTCCACCTCCCCCTCTTCTTCCCCCCCCCCCCAGCATCCTGGGGGCAGAGGAGGACAGGTGCTGGGGGTAGCAGGACTCCATCCCCAGTAGTCCTACAATAGACATTCTGGGGGCAGACTGTGGGCTGGGCCGTGACTTGTGGTTTGGGAAGGCAATAACTTACCCCACCTATGATATCCAGCCCCCCAAAAGTGAGGTTTTTTGTTAGTTTTTGCTTCTCACTTCTGTAGTCTCCAGCTGATTTCTCCCCCCGAGAATCAGCGGCCCCTGACACACAGAAGTTCTGTCTTCAGGCCCCAGCTGCTGGATATCTCCTCCCATACCCTTTACCCTAAGCAGAGTGATCCCTCTTCTCCCATTTTGGGGGCGGGGGAGAAGTATCTGACTTCATGAGGTCTACTGGACACATTGCTGTTGGGTTTGCGTAGATGGTGCTCAGATACCATACTGATGGGTGGCAGCATAAAAACAAGGTAGAAACCTAGGAGGCAAAGAAAAGCCCCAAAATGTATGATCTTAAACAACACAGCCACTCATGATTTTTAAGCCAATCCATGGTTTTGGGGATCTGACTGCAATGTGGGAATTGCCCAGAGTGGGATGTTCTGAAACTGCCTAACTTTTAACTTCAGGGGACTTCATGCTCTGCAGCTTTGGTTCCATTCCCTGACACTTGTAGCTTGTCCACAAGCACAGTATCTCACTCTGCCACCAGTATGGTTCCTCTATACAGGGTGACACCAACCACCCTTAAAACATAAGAACGGCTGTACTGGGTCAGACCAAAGGTCCATCTAGCCCCGTAGCCTGTCTGCCAACAGTAGCCAGCACCAGGTGCCCCAGAGAGGGTGGACCAAAGACAATGATCAAGCGATTTGTCTCCTGCCATCCTTCTCCAGCCTCTGACAAACAGAAGCCAGGGACACCATTTCTATCCCCTGGCTAAAAGCCTTTTATGGACCAACCTCCATGAAATTATCTAGCTTCTCTTTAAACTCTGTTATAGTCCTAGCCTTCACAGCCTCCTCTGGCAAGGAGTTCCACAAGTTGACTACATGCTATGTGAAGAACTTTCTTTTATTAGTTCTAAACCTGCTACCCATTAACTTCATTTGGTGTCCTCTAGTTCTTCTATTATGGGAACTAATAAATAACTTTTCTTTATTCGCCCTCTCCACGCCACTCATGATTTTATAGACCTCTATCATATCCCCCCTCAGCCTCCTCTTTTCTAAATTGAAAAGTCCCAGTTGCTTTAACCTCTCCTCATATGGGACCCGTTCCAAACCCCTAATCATTTTAGTTGCCCTTTTCTGAACCCTTTCCAAGCCCAAAATATCTTTTTTGAGGTGAGGAGACCACATCTGTACACCGTATTCAAGATGTGGGCATACCATAGTTTTATACAGAGGCAGTAAGATATTCTGGGTCTTATTTTCTATCCCTTTCTTAATAATTCCTAGCACCCTATTCGCCTTTTTGACTGCTGCTGCACACTGTGTGGAAGTTTTCAGGGAACTATCCACAATAACTCCAAGATCTCTTTCCTGATTTGTCATAGCCAAATTAGCCCCCATCATACTGTACATATAGTTGGGGTTATGTTTCCCAGTGTGCATTACTTTACCCTTCCAGGCTTAGTCTCCCTAAATCTAGGCTCTTTGAGGTTTTTAAGTGCCAGCAGCTTAGACTGTCGTCTTGTTCATCATCAGCCCCCAGAGCGTGAAACCTGCCTCCTCCCAGTTATCAGTTCCCTTTGGTACACACACGCAACATCGTTTGCACAATGGTGGCCTGCTTGGGATGAAAATAAATGCAATACAAAAATCACAGATTCAAACATGAAATAATGAAAGAGAGCAAACATATGCAAGTTATACTGCAACAAACAAAGGTGCAACCTCAGACTTTATACTTCCATGTTAGATAAAAATCTCTTTTCTAATACAAGTCATCGAGTGCCTCTGAAGAGATTCCCAGCATAGCCACTAGCCTCAAGCCTACAGATAGTCCCTCAGTTTCTGGATGAAAACCTCCTTCCTAAGACTTCTCTTCCTAGCCTCTGCATTCCTTTAGCTTGGTGATTACTCCTGTTGAGAGGATGTGGAGGAAATTCCTCTTGACTTGATCACCAGGATGTTTCTGTGTCTTCCAATTAATTAATGGTCCATCATTGTCTTTTCTTGGGCTGCGCAATCAATAGGTACTTGAAGTTGGCCTTGTGTAAACCATCTTGGGAAGTATCCTTCCCTGCTGTGATATGTAGTTAAAACTGTACAGATTCTGAGCAGTTTCCTCTATATAAAGAATCATGGCAGAATAGGACTGAAAGGGACCAGCGAGGTTATTTAATTGAGTCCCCCAGACTCGTGACAGGACTAAGTATTCTCTAGATGAGTTCTCAGACAAGGGGTTGGGACCCCTTGGGGGGCTGTGAGGTTATTACATGGGGTATGTGTGTGTGTGGCAGCTGTCAGCCTCCACTCTACACCTTGCTTTGCAGCCAGGATTTATAATGGTGTTAAATATGTTAAAAAGTGTTTTTATTTTATAAGGAGGGGTCACACTCAGAGGCTTTTTACGTGAAAGGGTTTACCAGTAGAAAAGTGGGTCTAGACCATATTATCTAGACATAGATTCATAACCACTGTCTGTACAATCTTACAATGATCTTTAAATTCAGAACATTACAAGCTTTCATAAAATAATTTATTTGATACAGTACAGTAAGTCAGTACAGTCAGTCCCCGGGTTACGTACAAGATAGGGACTGTAGGTTTGTTCTTAAGTTGAATCTGTATGTAAGTCGGAACTGGCATCCAGATTCAGCCGCTGCTGAAACTGACCAGCGGCTGACTACAGGAAGCCCGAGGCAGAGTTGCTCTGCCCCGGGCTTCCTGGAATCAGCCGCTGATCAGTTTCAACAGGCTGAATCTGGACGCCAGTTCTTACATACAGTTTCAACTTAAGAACCCCAGGCGTCTCCAAGTCAGCTGCTGCTGAAACTGATTAGTGGCTGATTCCAGGAAACCCGGGGCAGAGCAACTCTGCCTCGGGCTTCCTGTAGTCAGCGCTGGTCAGTTTCAGCAGCGGCTGACTTGGGGACGCCTGGGGCAGAGCAGCTGGGGTGCTGCCGGGTTGGTCCAGTAGCGCCCAGAGCGGCGCTACGGGACCAACCGGCAGCGCCCCAGCTGCTGTACCACAGGCGTCCGGAGCAAAGCCGCGGAGCATGGGGGCAGCGGGACAGCCCAGACGCGCAGCGGTTGTCCTGCTGCCCGCGTACTCCGCAGCTTTGCTCCCCGTCTCCCTGGTCTGCTGGTCTCCAGCAGACCAGGGAGACGTGGAGCAAACCCCGTTCGTAACTGCGGATCTGACATAAGTCGGATCCGTGTAACTCGGGGACTGCCTGTACACCATCTGCTGGTTTCACTTCTCATTGTTTATTCTCCCCTTGGAGTATCTGGACCCTGACTGTCATACTGACTCTCAATTTTTTTTTGGTCCAGGTAGGGCTGGCAATGCCCCATCCCAAGGGAAAGGTGCCTGGGATTTAAGGAGCCCAGGTGCTCAAAAACTCTTTAGGACTCTGCTGGAAGACAGCACCACCAGCAGCAACCCTTAGTACCATGCTGTGCACTGGCTAGCTTCTGCCTCAGAGGGAAAAACACAATGGGTGTGTCTAGACTGGCAAGATTTTGCACAAAGGTGGCCGCTTTTGCGCAAAAACTTGCCAGCTGTCTACACTGGCCGCTTGAATTTGCCCAAGAGCACTGACTTTGTAATGTACAAAATCAGTGCTTCTTGCGCAAATACTTTCCCGCTCCCGCTCAGGGATAAGTCCTCTTGAACGATAAGTCCTCTTGCGCAAGAATACTTGTTCAAGAGGGCCAGCGTAGACAGGCACCTTAATTTTTTGTGCAAGAAAGCCCAATGGCTAAAATGGCCATCAGAGCTTTCTTGCGCAAAAGCGCATCTAGATTGGCACGGATGCTTTTGCGCAAAAGCATCCTTGCCAATCTAGACGCTCTTTTGCGGAAATTCTTTTGACAGAAAAACTTTTCAGTTAAAAGTATTTCCACAAAATCATACCAGTCTAGACGTAGCCAATTTGTAGCATCAACAACATCATTTCTTGTATTACATAGAATAAAAGAACTTTTGAGGGCTGCCTTGGCCTGAACCTGCTCAGTTTTAGATCTAAAAAGCTAGAGCAAGGGCAACTGACTACAGCCCACCTGAACAAGGGATTGAAAAAATCCTTTAAGAACAGTAACTACAGGCATGGTTACACTAGGGAGGTATTTCAAAATAACAAGGTGAGTGTCCACACAGCAAGCCCACTATTTCGAAATTGCTATTTCAAAATAGGGCTAGTGTGGATGCTCTACTGCTGCTATTTTGAAATAACTACTTCCCAGAGTCATTCAAAGTAATTACTCCCCAGTGCTTCCTGGGGCTTTAAATCGAGGTAGTGCATCCATAGTAAGAGAGCCTACCTCAGATTAATTTCAAAGCTTCCCTGTAGTGTGGATGTGCTATTTTGATATAGTTAGTTTGAAATAACCTGATAGTGTAGACATAGCCTTGGGGAAACTCCTTGGCTAAGGCTATCACGTTCTACAGAACCTCTTTTTTTCTCTTTTTTTAAATGAAAGCTTCTAGCCTTCCTGGCTGTAAAGGTCACTTCCAAATGCAAACAGAGTACAATTCAATCTAGTGCTGCCTTCCTCAATCTGCAGTATGAAATGCTGCAGTGGAGCTGCTGCTCAAAGCTACTGCAACCGATGCAGCAAAATGAAAACCGAGAGGTGACAGTCTTCATTGCTGGTTTCTTCCCCATATCCATCCACACGCCGTTTCCTCTGGCAGCAATGTAACTGAAGAACATCAGGACATCCAGTGTTGTTGGGGCCAGGGAATTAGTGACCAGGTGGCTGAGGTTATACATCTTATTGGACCAACTTCTGTTGGGGAGAGAGTCAAGCTTCCCAGCTTACACAGAGCTTTTTGGGTTTGGGAAACATACCCTGTGGCTGTGTCTAGATTGGTGGGATCTTGCGCCAAAGAGGCCGCTTTTGTGCAAAAACATGCTGCCTGTCTACACTGGTGGGGAGTTCTTGTGCAAGAACACTGACGTTCTAATGTGTGAAATCAGTGCTTCTTCCGCAAGAACTATGATGCTCCCGCTCAGGAATAAGCCCTCTTCCACAACTGTTCTTGCGCAAGAGACCAGTGTAGCCAGGCAACATGAATTTCTTGCGCAAGAAAGCCCAATGGCTAAAATGGCCATCGAAGCTTTCTTGCGCAAGAGAGCATCTACACTGGCACGGATGCTCTTGCGCAAAAGCACATCTCTTGCGCAAAGGCACATGCCAGTGTAGACGCTCTCTAGCACAAATACTTTAACGCAAGAACTCTTGTGTTAAAGAGTATTTGCGCAAGATCATGCCAATGTAGACGCAGCCAGAGTATGTCAGTTAAATATAAGGTGGAACAGATTGTTTAGCATAAGCAGTCAACATATTTCAAGGGACTGTTCAAAATGAAGTGGCCAGTAAACACCTCTCCAGTCATAGGGGAGAAAGAAGGGAAAAAATTCTGAGGGAGATGACTTGGTGGGGTATAGATTGTTTTAATACACCATAAATCCAGCACCTCTCTTCAGGCCATGATTTTCAGCATCAAGCAGTTATGAATGTAAGGTCCCAGGCATGTGTAGGATCCATGGATCTTAAAAGCCGGCTGTATTGGGGGAGGGAGGGTATTGATTGTTGTAGCAGTGGACGTATGTCTGCAGTTTATGCTTCAGTTGGTCTAGCAGGGCCTGGTGCTGCTTTAAGTTGGTGTGTCCTGGCCTGCGGGGCACTGTCTTCTGATGATGAGGTTGGGGAGAGGCTGTTTGATTGGAGAGGCCTTAACTGGCCACTTCACCTTGTCTCTTCAGGACAGTTTAGCTGCTGCTTGTGACGTTCTGAGCAACAGCAGGGAGAGGCACTTGTGTGGGGGGTATATTCACATGGAGGCTCTGGAAAGGCAAGGGTAATGGAAACTACCCCCTTGAAGCAGGCAGAAAGCTGAGGCAATAGAACACAGGCTGCTGCCCAAATCATGACAGTCAGGAAGCTTGGGGGTGGGAGAGACAGGACAGCAAGAGTGGCCTTGTTGCTTCTCGCAGCCACACAGGGCTGGGTAGCGGGGCTACAAATTGATCTCACACGTAGCTGGAGTCTGATGTGAAAGATGGAGCCTTGAGCAGGGTCCATTGATCCCTGCATGCTCCCCTGTTCCTCACTGGTGGCCAAAGCCCCAAAGGGCTATTCCAGAAGCCAAGAATAGCAGCAGCAGCAGCCTTTCCCTGGCCATGACCCATGCTGGGGCTGTAAGATACAGCCATTATACCTCCCATTCACTAGCTAGAAACATTCCCTGCTGCTGGAGAACTGTAGAGAGAATGCAGCGTAATGGCATACAAGATTCTCTGGCTGTTGCCTTGGGGTGGGGTACCTGTAACAGGGTGGCTACTGCCATACACTAAAAAGCCTGGGGCTAGGCCTGCTGGGATTACAGGATGAGCCACAGCTGGATGCTTCCAAGGTTAAAAAAAAACCAACCTCCCCCCCCCCCCCACACACACTTTCAGGCAGGTGCTATGACAAGGGAAAAAATAGCAAACTGTAGCTGAGTCTGTAGCTTCTGCAAGGCTCTGAGTCAGCAGAGGGAACAAGCTTCCTGGAGAGAGGCCCTAGGAGAGCCAGCTGGGATGAAGCCTGTGTAAGTTGGTGGCTTTGTGTTAAATCAGGAGAGAAACACTGTTTGTGGCCTAGAGGGTCCCTGTGTGTCAGAGGATTAAATAACTGGGATCCTGTCTCATGCCTGCTTTCTGAATCACCTTTGAATGGTGAGGCTTTTAGAGGGCTGAAGAAAGGGGAACAGAGGCACTGTGGAGAGGCTGCTGGCCCAAGGGGGGTGCTTAGAAAGTGGCCACTATCTTGCACTATTTCACACTATAGTGCACTATGTTAACACTGCCTGCAGGTGGCTGAGGTTATGCCTCAACTGTAATTGCAATACTGAGACCAAACCCTGGTCAGTTGGCTTGTGGGGCTATGAACAGTAGCCTAGACATTGCCACTCAGGCTGGAGCTCCAGCTTGGTAATGGGGTGCCCGAGTGGGGTGTCTAGGGAGCTGTTTGTAGCCCCTTCGCCCTGCAAGCCTGAGTCAGTTGTCCCAGCTCAGAGACTGAGTGCTGGAATGTATGTTTGTTTGTTCATTGTTGCAGCATAGGTCATGCTGGCAACCTCTATGCCTCCTAGCATATCTGCATCGGAGAGGGATGGTGGTAGCCTCCTGGCCAGTCCCAGATGGAAACAAACCCTGGGTGATGCAGTTGCTGTCAGAATAAAAAGAGCAGCAATAGATCCAAGGCCATGTGCATGGTGCTAACAAAGATGCTACTCACTCACTATGCTCATTCACTTTCCCCAGTGTTACCCTGCTCATTGCTTCAGCTGAGCTTGAGCCATGTACTTCTCTCCCTTTCTGGCCCTGGGAGCAATCAAACTGCTGCTTGGAGAGCCAGATACCCCACAAAACAATTTAAGCCTAAAGGTTTGCACTCACTAGGGCTCATGCTACTTCCCCAGCAGTGCAATTTCACTCACCTGTATGTAACACAGTAATCACCCAGCCAGTCACAGGAGCAAGAAGAACAGCGGGCATGTGACTTATTCAGGTTTATTATGGTAGTGCCTAAGGACCAGCCCCACTGTGCTAGGTGTAGTGCAGATACACAGTAGCATCCAAACCCTGCCTGGAGAAGTTTACAAGCTAAATAGACAATGCTGAGATTCTCACGCCTAATAGTGCTAAAACAGATGTGCTTGTGTTTTAATAAAAGAAAAGGATAATAACCTCCATCCTCTGCCACAGCTGGGTAACTGTATTGAACAGTCTTGGTGTTACACACCCAAAATATCAATGGAAAGCAGGTAAACAAAAAAAGCAGGTTTGCCTAACAGATGTTTGTCAGCTCCAACAGCTTTTACGGTGCCCCTTACGCAGCACAGCAGTTAAGGTTCAGAATCCACTGCTGTTCTAATCTGTGGTTTTCTCTGCCCCACTGCGTGCTCTTGGCAGGTTCCAGCATCTGTGCTGGGGTAGGAGTGGGGAAGGTAGGTGGCAGAGGCAGCACATAATCTCTAAAAATACTGTGACCGCTGTTACCAGAGTTGATATTGTGGTTCGGTATTTGGGTCTGGCTCTTGTAACCACGTATCACCTTGCAAAAATACAACTGAACAACAGGTGGAGTGAAAGCATTATGGTTAGTTCATTCCACAAACTAAAGGCATAATTTTAAGCTCTTCTGTGCATATTGGAGGTTATGTTCCAGCCTTCCCCCTCCCACTCCCATCCCATCCAAGCTGTTAGTTCCGGTAGGTAACAGTGCTCTGTAATGTCACAAGTTACACAAAGGTGACTTAGATTCTGAGGTGGAATAAATGGATTTGTAAGAAAGACCTACATAATTACCGCACAGCATGTAGCCTCTTTCCAAATATACCACTAGCTACACAAGACCAGATTAATACGACAGGAGCAATGTAATTGTTAACCACTGAGCCTTCCAGGAAATGGTATAACTGTTAACCTCAGACCAACTTAATTGTAAAGGCAGGGTCTCATATCTGCTTTTATCTGAGTGTGCAGGGGCAGAATTAAATAAAACAGGGCTATCCCATCTGCAGGTGTGTGAGCCCAGCACTAGATGAGTCACAGGAGCAGGCTTTGGTCTGCTACCATAGGCGTTGCAGGCAATGCTAGATGGAAGGGTTTGAGGTATAGTGGATTGGGAGAAGACTGGGAGTCAGGCAAGCTGGCCACAGGGCTCTCCCTATCGCTGCTGGAGCCCTATGCAGCCCAGCACAGGCATGTGGAGGAACTGGGGGAGGGGGACAGTGGGGCCAACTGCCCAGACCAGATACCATTTGTGGCAAAGGCAACGTCTCCCTCCAGTCCAGGGGGAGAAGAAGCACTTTGAAAGGGAAGCCACCGCTTCTCTCCAGCTGCTGGCTACACTGCCATCCCCCAGTTCCTTTGGAGTCTTCCAGCTCATGCTTGTACCTCTTGATGCCACCTGGTGAGGGGGGCCTGGCAGCAGAGCCCAGGTGGGGGTGGCTGGAGGGTGAGGCTGGAGGCTACTGGAACCTCAGTGCTGATCCCGCAGGGAGGAAGTGGAAGGGGAAAGGGATGAGCCATTGCTGCCTGCAGCTGCTTGACATCCTGTCCCTAGGCATATGCAGCATAGGGCACCACTCAATTTGGGGTCCCCAAATTGAGTGGTGCCCTGCCCAGATGTGTGTGCCTAAGGACAGTCCTGGCTGGTTGTATAAAATTAACAGGGTTGGGGTGGGGGGCGGGTTGTCATGTACTTCTATACCAGATACAGCTATTGAGTTTGCTTGTAAACATCAGATATGTTTAGCATAAGAGCCTTTAATGCAGTCTAGCAAGTATGGTTGAGGTTTGTTTAAATAGAATATTTTTACACATATTGCCACCTAGTGGCTGGACAGTATACTACGGTTTAGCATCCTATTACAGGGGAGAACTGTTCAGCTAGGACAGTGGTCTCCAACCTTTTTACACCCAAGATCACTTTTTAAGTCTCAGAACAGGCGAAGATCTACTGCCCCGCCCCTTCCTTGAAGCCCCGCCTACATTACATGAGAAAATCTAATGTAAATGTACTGCGCAGGTGCGCAGTTCAGAGAGGGCTCAAGAGCTACTCTTAGAGCCCCTGAGATCTACTGGTAGCTCGCGATCTACTGGTTGGTGACCACGGAGCTAGGAGCTAAGGAACAGATGCTGAAAAGCATTCAGGTTAAGAGAAGACATTTGTCAGTGATACCAAGCTAACGCTGCTTGTTGTAGGAAAGGGCAGGGTGAAATAATTATTTCAGTAGAGGATGGACTGCACAGATGGCAGAGGTGTGTGTGTGAGTGTATATAAAATTAGTGTTTGGGTAGCTATCCTAAGACACTTTGGGCCTAACTTTCAGAGACACTAAGCACTCCACACATACAAACGAAGTCAAAGAGAGTTGTATCATTTCCTGGAAGGTGCAATGGTTTACAATTAAGGTTGTCTGAGGTCACTAGTCAAGGCAGGGTCCCATACCTGCTTTTATCTGAGTGTGCATGGGCAGAATGAATCAGCACCTTTTGAAAAATTTTGGTACAATGCATCTTAGGTTGGGCACTCTAAAAATGGGACATCATCTGTGGACACTTTACATTTTGGCTGCCAGGGACTTGTCCAAGGTGAGTGTGAGCCTCTGCCAGAGGTTGATGGAAACAGAACTAAGGAAACCTGATTCCAAGTTCAGTACTATAAATGCAAAACAATACTATCTCTGGTTAAATATACCTATCTGAAACCCATGAGTTTCAGTTCTAGGGTTTTCAGAAACTTCTTGATGAGTTTCAGTGCATGAGAGGTATATACAAGAACAGAAATTCCACGTGTATTGAAATATGCTGCTGTGCTGTTGGTTGGAATAATAGTTAACACTGAACTGAAGTCAGAAAAGACAGTTTATGCCTCTTTTATGGAGTCTTTCACATACTTTATTTCACTAGACTAAAGCCTTTGGAAAAATCTCTTTTCATGTGGAGACTAGGCACTTTCTTCTGATGCTGGAAATTTCATATCCGGTGATTCCTGTGTCACATGATAGCTCTAGCTCAAATAATTTCATCCACTAGAAGCCTGTAATATTCTCTGTCCTCCATGAAGCTATAAATCCATCCCACGAGCAATTGGTTTAAAATCTAAAAGAGAGACAGACCACTATAGCCCTGCTCGGAAACAAAATTTGTATCCACATCTGTATCTGCAAAAATGAGCCGTAGATATCCACATTGAAATCCATGAAAGGGAATACCTGTGGATATAAAGCAGATATCTGCAAATTTGCAGGGCTCTCAACCTTAGCTTGGATCAGTCCACACAAGAGATCCACTTCCCTGACAATACAATACAATTAAACAATGGCCACATTTCTGCCACCTTATATGGGAAACCTGACCATTACACTTAACTACATGCCCCTAGCTTCCATCCAAGACACTTTTCCCAATCAGTTGTTTACAGCCAGGCCCTAAGATACAAGGGGATTTGCTCCAATCCCACAGACAGAGACAAGTACCTACAGGATCTCTATCAGGCATTCTTAAAACTTAAATACCCACCCGAGGAAGTGAAAAACAGATTGAGAGAGCCAGATGAGTACCTAAGCATCAGCTTCTTCAAGAAAGGCCCAACAAACAAAATAACAGAACACCACTGGTCATCACCCACAGCCCCCAACTTAAATCCCTCCAGCACATCATTAACAATCTGCAACCTATCCGGGAAAATTATCCCTCTCTGTCTCTCACACACAGGCCAATCTTCACCTACAGACAACCTCCTGACGCAGGGGCGGGCAATAATTTTTGGTTGTGGGCCACTCCAAGATTTTGGGAACTGGTCAAGGGCCGCACTTTTCTGTGGAGGAAGTGCGGGGTCTAGGGTCACAGTAGGCTCCAGATTTCAGCTTTCACTCTGTATTTTCTTGTTTATGCCATTGAATTTGGCTGTACAGGTTTTACATTGATTTTTAAATTGAATTTCATATACCAAAGCTCTCTGCTTATTGTGAAAACTTAGGTTACAAGTACAGCACTCTTGTTTTCTAGGTTGTTTTTTTTCTTAGCTTGTCAGAGTTCTGTGCTGATCAACAAAAATAATAAGGAACAGGTGTTAGTGGCAAAGTTTGCATTTTTGGCTGAAAAGGACGTGCAAATTATATATACTTGCATTTTAAGTGGGTGTTGTTTCTGTTTGATATACCTATGTTCTGGGAAACAACAATTTCATGCAAATCAGTCAGGCAAGTCTCTCGCCATAAACAGATGTCAGAATAAATAATTCTGAAGGGTTTGACCCTCATATTACTAAGAAAGGAAATCTTTTTTTTTTTTTAAATAAGGGTTTCCCTTAATGATTAGCTGGAAAAATGTATGCTTTATTGAAATGCTCTTCTAGGACACGGTTTTCTGTGAATACTTTTAAGACCAGATCTTCAAAAGTGCTCTGTATACAGCAGCTCTTCTTGCAAGGAGTGCTTTTGAAAATCTGAAAAAACAACAAATAAAAGTGTGGTAGCACTTTATAGACTCACAAAACATGTAGATGGTATCATGAGCTTTCTACAAAAGCTTTCTATGAAATTAGCCCACGAAAGCTCATGATACCATCTACATGTTTTGTGAGTCTATAAAGTGCTACCAGACCACTTGTTGTTTTTTCAGTTTCCCTGTACAGACTAACTCAGCTACCCCCAGAAGCTTTTGAAAATCTGGCCAGATTTTCAAAAGCACTCATCATAAATGAGAGGAAGGATGCTGTAGTGGTTAGGATGCTTGCTTGCCTGAGTCTTGCAAGATGTGAGTTTAATTTCCTGCTCCATCGCTCATGTCCTCTGTGACCTTAGGCAAGTGATATAGGGTGGAATTCCCCAAGGGGCACTGAGCAAACTGCCACCTACTAGAATTCACAATCTTGTGTTAGAAGCCCAGGTGCCCTGTGTACAATGGATGGGGAGAGTTAAATCCTTTTGTAGGTACTTACAGAAGCCAGTACATTGATGCAGGGGAGCTATCTTATCAAGCCCATAGGAAATGCTGAAAAGTGGGGTGTGGCCTAAGCCCTGCTCCTCAAAGAGAAGGAGGCACTTAAGTCCTGGCTGAAGGATAACATCTCTCTCCACTCAGCAGTGACCCTCTTCTGGAGTTAGGTACTTAAGTGTGTCCATCCCTTACAACCCTTAGAGCACTTGGGTAGAATGCGGGAGATCTCATAGACTCATAGGGTACGTCTAGACTACATGCCTCTGTCGCCAGAGGCATGTAGATTAGGCTACCAGACATAGGAAAATGAAGCGGCGATTTAAATAATGGCCGCTTCATTTAAATTTACATGGCTGCCGCGCTGAGCGGACAAACAGCTGATAAGTTGTTTGTCGGCTCAGCGCGATAGTCTGGACGCGCAGGTGTCGACATCAAAGGTATTTGTCGACCACCCAGGTAAACCTCCTGGGATGAGGTTTACCTGGGTGGTTGACAAATACCTTTGATGTCGCCACCCGCGCGTCCAGACTACCGCGGTGAGCCGACAAATAGCTGATCAGCTGTTTGTTGGCTCAGCGCGGCAGCCATGTAAATTTAAATGAAGCGGCGATTATTTTAATCGCCGCTTCATTTTTCTATGTCTGGTAGTCTAATCTACATGCCTCTGGCGACAGAGGCATGTAGTCTAGACGTACCCATAGACTCATAGACTTTAAGGTCAGAAGGGACCATTATGATCATCTAGTCTGACCCCCTGCACAGTGCAGGCCACAGAATCTCACCCACCCCTCTTAGAATAATCCTCTCTCCTATATCTCAGATATTGAAGCCTTCAAATACTTTGAAGACCACAAGATGCAGAGAATCCTCCAGCTGTGATCTGTACCCCATGCTACAGAGGAAGGTGAAAAACCTCCAGGGCCTCTGCCAATCTACCCTGGAGGAAAATTCCTTCCCAACCCCAAATATGGCGATCAGCTAAACCCTGAGCATGTATTCACCACTTTGCCTGCTACAGAGCAGGGACTAGAACTTGGTTCTTTCAGCTCTGAGGAGAGCATTCTAGGGCTGCATTGGAGGAGTGCTCACTCAGTCACTTCTGTTGGAACTGTTCCATTGTGTGTATAAATACTCAAATATTCACTGGGCCAGAGAGAGTGAGAATGACACTGTGCTTGGTACAATCGATCCTTTGCCCTTCTTTACAATTCTAGTACAGCATTAAATAATCAATAATTAACATAGTTATAATACAGGACAGACACATGAATGATTATTTCTAAAAATGCATAATGACATGTTGGCATTACACACACATTTAATTAGAAACATTGTATCTGTTTTTTTTCAATGAGAGAATTTCCTGGCAGACAAAGAAAATTGAGAATATGATAATGATATCACAGACCAAGAAGTGGGAAGAAAATCTCCAGGTATACACAAAACAAGACAGTACAAGATTTGTGCAGAAAAACTATAGAAGCTGTAGAATACAGTACAGGTGAACAAAGTTTAGGTGAGGAACATAGTTCTCACGGCAGAATTTCAGAGGGAGAAAAAAATACAAATGTACATCATAGGACTCCATTATAAACATTATGTTTTCTTGCTGAAATGTTCACATCATTTCAAAAGAGGATTAAGGCAAACTTTGGTCACTACAGCAATAATCTAGAGGTCCTTATCAACTGCTCTGAAATATTCCAAGAGATCATAGCAACTTTGCTGAAGTTTAAATAGGTGAGAGATGTGAAAAATACAGGCTACATATGATCATTACAAAATACAGTAATTCCTCACGTAACACGTGCCCGTTTAACATGTTTTCGCGATAGCATGATTTTTTTTTTTTAGGGAACATTTTTCAAACAACACGATCCCGTCCCCGCAATAACACGATTTCCCCTAGGGCCGGCCGGTGGCCAGCAGCTGCGCGAGGCTTCCCCTGCCTCTCTGCAAAGCGGCAGAGGTTTGCCGCTCGCAGCGCTGTTCCCCGGTGGCCCCCTCTGGCCGGATGCAAGGCATCTGGCCAGAGGGAATCTCCGGGGAATGGCGCAGCGAGCGGCAAACCTCCGCGGCTTTGTAAGGAGGCCGAGGAAGCCCCGCGCAGCTGCCGGTGACCGGCCAGTTGGGAAAACCCAGCCGCCGGCTGCAAGCCCCCTCTCCTGTCCTTTCCTTACCTTCTCTAGAGCCAAACACCTCCCCTCCCTGCTATAACCCAGTCCTCTTTCTCCCCCAACCTTATGTCCCGGTCCCATCTGCTAACAAGTGCAGGCTGGAGCTGCAAGCACATGTGTGCTTGAAACACAACCCCACCTTTTCCATTATTTTCAATGGGAAAATTGACCCCGCATAACACGTTTTCACATAGCACGATCATTTTCTGAAATTTATCTGCCATGTTAAATGAGGAATTACTGTAATCAGCTTATTAAAAAGAATAGTAAATGAAGAGTACAGGGGACCAAGTACAAAACAAGAAAAGTAGTAGTTTCATCATTAAGCTTTTAAATCAAACCCTTAATTACATGATATCTAGGACAATCTGGAACATATCTTTGGGGACAAATAAATGGTCCTCCTTTTGATAATGTTGCAATACTAAAGAGATTCAAAATGATGTCAGTAAGACAGAAGGTTGTTTAAATGCAATGTCTTCATCCACAATTTACACTATCTTTGATTGGACCAACCTCTGTTGGGAGGAGAGAAGTTTTTGAGCTATGCAGAGTTTTTCTTCAGGTCTCTGTGAAGCTCAAACCTCTCTCTCATCAACAGAAGATGGTCCAGTTGAAGTCATTACTTCACCAATTACCTGTGTCGATAATATCCTGGGACCACCATGTCTATAATACCATTGCCTATGTGAGAGTAAATTTCAGTGTCCTCTGATAGCTCTAGGTTCCCTTGCTAGTCAGACCAGTTGCTTGGGTGCCCCATGGCCGGCCATTGCAGCTGTTGCTGAAGCGACCTGGGTCTAGCTGCTTGCGCAGTCCCAAGGGCTAGCTGCCCCAGTCATTGCTTAGGAGGCCCCAGGGTAGCTGGCACAGGTGGCCCTAGGGAGTGCCCAAGCAGCAGCAGTACCAGGTGGCTAAAGCAGGGGTCCCCTATCACAGCAGGCCCCGGAAGTAGAGATTTAGTCAGGGCATGGGGATGTGTGTTTGGGTTTTTTTTGAGATACAACAAAGATCCCAGGCCATGAATTTGTTTTTATTTATTGATCATGATCTCTTACTAAAATACTTAAGTAATATACTAAAATGGTGTCTGAAGCTATGTCTACACGACAAGTGTGTTTGTGCAAAAACCCATGGAGCGTTCACACCTCAAGCACAGTTTTGCACAAGAAAATATACAGTGAATCAACAGAACAGAGGGGTTTTTGCAGTATAGATAGTCCTCTTTCCATGAGGAATAACTCTTTTTTGTGCAAGAGGGTTTTTTGTGTGTAAAAACAGCCTTTGGAAGAAGCACCAGTGCCCTGGTGGCCATTCTGTTAATGGCAATCAGAGCTTTCTTATAAGAGAGCATCAGTGCAGTCTGGACACAGTCTTGCACAAAAGTGCATCACTTTTCCCTTGCGCTTTTGCAATGTGGACGTGCTCTTGAGCAAAAAGTTTTTGTGGAAGATCTCTTCTGCAAAAAGCTTCTTGTGCAAGAAGCCTGCAGTTTACATGGAGCCTGAGAAGCTGTCCTAGTGAAGTTTTATTGGCTGCACAAAGGGAAAGTTTCGTTCTTGTTCAGTTAGCAAAATTGCAGGTCCTTGAGTAGCAGCTAAAGTGATGAAATAACAGCGATTGTATGTCAGATGAGATGCAGGCCAAGGTCACTCCCCTTAGCTGAATATGCACTTATAACTTAAACTATATTGTTAGTTCCATGACTGGATTATTATAAGAAGGTTTGTAAAAGAAATAATGATGGTATGCACAGAAGAAAAAAAAGCATGGTGTTGGACATAACAGTATGCTGTAGCCCCCAATATTAGTTCAATTTATTCAGAAACAAAATACATTCTGAATAAAATCAATGGTCTCTTGTTGTTTTAGACATTATATCAATTTAACAGCAGCATCTCTCTACCAATCTTGGCAGAACGACACTGTGAAGTTGATATCTGCCTCTGAAATTTCCCACTGCCCTGCTCCATTTCAGAATAAAACGAACAATATTCCTTAAGTCCCCAAACAGTTTATAAAAGATGCCTGACATGTTTGATCTATACAATTTTAAGGGAGATAATAAATGCCATTTGAATAGGTGATCCAAGGATTTCTGTTAGATTATAATTATTGTTTGATTTCTATCCTAAACCACGAATAACTTATCTCCCTAAATGCATAAAAACATATAAACACCAAATGCACACTGGAGCTCATTCTTGTACGCATACTAATTAGGAGGTCAAATTTGGTTACAGAGCTCAGCTCCTCCAACGTATATGGGAACTAGTCCTAGATGCCTGTTATTTTCAATACAAGGGCCCATACTACTGTAAATCTGTACGGAGTGTCTTTTTAAAATCTGAAAGAAAAAACAGGACTATGTAGCACTTTAAAGACTAACAAGATGGTTTAATAGGTGATGAGCTTTCATGGGCCAGACCCACTTCCTCAGATCAAATAGTGGAAGAAAATTGTCACAGCCATATATACCAAAGGATACAATTAAAAAAAATGAACACATATGAAAAGGACAAATCAAATTTCAGAACAGAAGGGGGGGAGGAAGTAAATGTCTGTGAGCTAATGATATTAGAGGTGATAATTGGGGAAGCTATCTTTGTAATGGGTAAGATAATTAGCATCTTTATCCAAACTTGAGTGTAAAGTGTCGAATTTAAGCATGAATGACAGTTCAGAGGATTCTCTTTCAAGTGAAGTCTTAAAAGGCCTTTGAAGCAGGATGCAGGTAATTAAGTCGTTGAGACAATGTCCTTTCTGGTTGAAATGGCAAGAAACTGTTTTTTCTTTGTGATCCTGTCTAATATCTGTTTTGTGGGCATTGATCCTTTGGCAAAGTGTCTGAGACGTTTGTCCAATGTACATAGCAGACGGACACTTTCAGCACATGATAGCATAAATTATATTTCTGGATGCACAGGAATATGTGTTCTTGATATTATAACTCACTTGGTTAGGTCCAATAACCAAGAGTGAATATGTGGACAAAGCTGGCAACGGGGTTTGTTGCAAGGGAAGGTACCAGGGTTGGTATTAGTGTGGTATGTCCTGTGGTTGTTGATAAGAATCATCTTGAGGTTAGGTGGTTGTCTATAGGAAACTATGGGTCTGTCTCCCAGAGCCTCTCGGAGTTTAGTATCCTGTTCCAGTATAGGCTGTAGTTTATTGATAATGTGTTGGACAGGTTTAAGTTGGGGGCTGTAGGTGATGACAAGTGGTGTTCTATTGTTGGTTTTCTTGGGTCTGTCTTGAAGTAGTTGGTTTCTAGGTATTCGTCTGGCTCTTTCAATTTGCTTTTTTATTTCTCCGGGTGGGTAGTTGAGGTTTATAAATGCTTGGTAGAGATCCTGGAGTTTCTGGTCTCTGTCAGTGGGATTAGAGCAGATGCGGTTGTATTGAAGGGCTTGGCTACAGATGATGGATCGTATGGTGTGTGCTGGATGGGAGCTGGAAGCATGTAGGTAACTGTATGAGTCAGTGGGTTTTCTGTAGAGAGTGGTGTCTAGTTTTCCATTGCTGATTTGTACTGTGGTGTCCAGGAAATGGATCTCTTCTGTAGAATGGTCCAGGCTGAGACTGATGGTGGGGTGTAGGTTGTTAAAGTTAAGGCTGGCCAGAACCAGTGCCGGCAGGGTATCAGGTTAGGACTTAGTGTGTGGGGCTACTGCCTGAGGCTAACTGAACTCCGTGCTTAAAGGGACCCTACCCCCACCCCGGACAGACAATTCTCAGGGTTCCCCACTTGGTTGTCTACCTCAATGAGGGACAGCAAAGCAGTCCTGTCTTGGACTGCCCTGAGTGCCCACACTCGGGACACCACAGCACTCAGCCACATGGAGCCAGAACTGCCCCGGGCATGCCAGTGTGTCTCATGGGGTCGTTGCCATCGGCCGGGCTGCACTTGCTGCAGGCTGCCATCCGGGGGGCCTATTGGGGGGCTGTCAGGATCCAGGAGGCCCTGCGGGAGAGCGTTCACCCTAAGGAGCCCTCAGAGCCACCCTGGTCCTCCCCACTGGGGGCTCGTGCCCCATTCCTCCCTCATGTCCTTCCACTTACTCCTCCCTAGCCCCCCTTCCTGATGTAAAACAAAAGACACGTATGTTCAAAAATAGAAACTGGGTTTATTGAACAAAACTGGGGGGGGGGGATGAGCCTCTGGGGAGAATGGGAAAAGGAGGTGGGAGAGGGGAAGAGAGAGGGTGGGAGAGGGGAGAAGGAAACCTGGGAGGAGGGAGCTGGAAGGGGGAAGCCAGGGGAAGAAGGTGGAGGGGCAGCTCAGGGCCCAGGGTTGGGGGTCTCGCTGGACCAACTTGATTTTCATGCAAACCTGCTTCTGGGTTCACATGCGACCGTTGGTGGCCAGGTTGGCAGCTATCCTGCCATAGACGGCTGCATTCCTCCGTCTAGTGTAGAGATCATGGATGTTGGGGGCTTCCCCCCCAAACCTGAATAAGGTCCATGATCTCCACCCTGGACCAGGAAGGTGCCCACCTTCTCCAGCCCCTGTCAGGCTCCTAGGATTTGGCAGACTGCTCCTGGGGAGCAGTGGAGGGCTGGCTGTCAGTGGCTTGCTGGATCATGTTTTGGGGCCACTGGGTCAGGGGCCCCGGTGACCACTGCTGGCTCTGGGCTGGCAGGCTTGGAGCTGGCACAGGCACTGTGATCAGGGTCTACCCCTTTAACGGCTCCGGGGCTGGGGGAGAGGAGAGTAAGTTTTCCTGGTTGTGCCCAGAGTGGTCACCAGGGCTCCCTGGGAAGGGCTGGAGGCCCCCTATTTCAAATTAAGTGTCTACACAGCACTTAATTCGAAATAGCTATTTTGAATTTGGCGTTACTCCTATTAGAATGAGGTTTACCAAATTCGAATTAAGCGCTCTGCTATTTCGAATTAATTTCGACATCGAGGTTTGCATGTATAGACGCTATTCAAGTTAATTCAAAATAACAGCCGTTATTTTGAATTAATTTTGCAGTGTAGACATACCCTTAGATTCCCCACCTCTCTCCTACACTATGAAAGCAAGTTGCACTCTCCTGCACTAGCTTTCTGAGTGTATCTGTGAGTCTGCTCTGAGTTCTACCCTCTTTTCAGGATCTGTGGCTTTTAAGACCCAGGCTTAACATCTGATATTTTCATTTTCCTGTGTAAGGATATTCCACTCTCTAAGGGCTTGTCTAAACTGCCTTTTGGCAACAAAACTGAGAATATTTACACCACAATGTAACTTTTGTTAGGAAAAACACCCAGTTTTTGTGACAAAACTTCCAGCCCTGAGAGACTTTTGTCACCACCTCCTTATAGTCAACAAAGAGCAAGTGTGGACTCTGCTGTTTGTTTTGTCAAGAAACTGGCTTCCACCAGTATCCCACAATGCCTGTCCTGGTGGCTGTGTTCAGTGTTTTGTTATCTCTGCTCCCCTGCAAGCATGCACCCCCTTCTCTTTCAAAGCTCCAGGAAGTATCTGACAGCTGAGTGAGCTTCTCTGTTTGGGGAACAAACAAAGAACAAATCATTGGAATGCTCCTGTTCTGCCCTGCTCTAGAAACAAGGAGCAGGCAGGCGACACTGTTGTGAGGCTTTGACATTCCTCAGCATGGGGAACTCACAGAGCTACAAAGTGAATCCCAAGAAGCACAGAGAACAGCTCTGCCTTCCCACCACACTGTACAGTGAGATGTTTACCCACATAGTTTTGTGCTTTCTGCTAGCACCCTATTGACAATATGGCCATGAAATGTCGATAATGGGGGCAGAAAAAATGGTTTGACTGTATCACTTTTGGCGACTTTTGCATGTTGACAGTGGAGACAAACTTGGTTGAACTGGTTTCCCTAGGTTTAAGAGTCCCATTGTCTCAAGGTGCTTCTATTTGTAAAGGTCACCATTAAAGATCTAGTGATTCTCCCCCACCCCCTTGCACCAAGTCTGGAAAAGACAAGGTACTGCTGTTACAGCTCATGGTGAATTTCACATACAATGATACAACAATTTCATAAGACCTACCAGAGTTCTATAAGCTGTACATAAATTTCCCAAATTGTCACAAAGTGATTCCCAAAAAGGATCCCATAGAGCCAAATCCATATTTTGACCTATTTTTAAGCATAAATATTTCACAAAACGAAAGTCAATGCTGTAAAACAAATGTATAAACATTTAGAGCTTCTTCAAAACTATCAACTCTATAGTGCAGGTTTCCTTGTTCTCCAAAGAATTAGAGCATGTGAAATTGAAAACCCTGACTCATCCTTAACTACAGTCTGGCTACTGCTCCAACAATCATTGCCAACCTTTAATTGAAAACTATGTGTGCCAAGTTCAGAACTGGTGTTAACAGGTGCTCCTCCCGTTTAAGTCGCTAGGCCAAATTCAGCAGCCATCTAAATGACTGTGTAACTTGCAAGTGGACCAGTGAGCTGGTTTACATGGCAAAATAGTGCAACTTGCACCATTGTGGTAAACACGTCATGCTAACAAGAGTAACTTAGAGCATGCACAAAGGGAGTCAAAGACAGCAAACAACTAATGGGAGCTTTTACAGATAAAGCAGACTCCCTCTACAACATTTTATCTTCCATCCTCCTGTTTGCTTTTCCAGCTACTCCTACATTCCCATCTTCACTTCTAAAGCTCATACTGCAAGGGCCTGATTTTGACTGCAGGGCAACTTTATTTAGTTAGAAGTTACTTGGACTTGCTTTGTCATAAATGAGATCAAGTTTATCCTGATGTGTTTTAGATTTTTATGAAGCTTTTCTATTAAGAAACGAGTAAGTATGTATAAGCAGAAACTGAATCTAATAGGTAAGAAATTAAAAACATACTTGGTCCTTCCTGTTTTCCATCGAGAAGTATTCCATCAGAGAAGTACTATCTTCAACACTTGTAGGCTGCGTCTAGACAGGTATGATTTTGCGCAAATACTTTTAACGGAAAAGTTTTTCCGTTAAAAGTATTTGCGCAAGAGAGCGTCTATACTGGCACGTGCCTTTGCGCAAAAGATTTGCTTTTGCACAAAAGCATCCGTGCCAGTGTAGACGCTCTCTTGTGCAAGAAAGCTCTGATGGCCATTTTAGCCATCGGGCTTTCTTGCGCAAGAAATTAATGTGGCTGTCTACACTGGCCCTCTTGCGCAGGAATACTTGCGCAAGAGGGCTTATCCCTGAGCAGGAGCGTCAGAGTGTTTGCGCAAGAACCACTGATTTTGTACATTACAACGTCAGTGTTCTTGCGCAAATACTCGCGGCCAGTGCAGACAGGCGGCAAGATTTTGCGCAAAATCGCGTGCTTTTGCGCAAAATCATGCCAGTCTAGACACAGCCGTACTGTATATTATGATGTGAGTCTCAGATTTTATTTATTTATTTATTTATTTTAAAGCCTAGGTTCCCATCTATGGCCCTTATTAAATTAGTTTATTCTTTCCACGGACACTTCCTGGAAAAAATCCTATCAGGAAAACTTTGATACTGAGTAACCCCTCCTCCTTTCCCTTCTCAATGATTGTAATGTCTTCATTTTGTTTTCCTGTTCCTCCTGTAAAATACTTTATCACAAATAGCACTAAATGGGTGCTTGGCATCCACAATAGTTCCCATAGTTTAGGGTAGAAATACTTCAGCAGCAGAACCAATTGAATTGTAATGGGGAATTGCTATATTATGTGTGTGTTGTTGCAACATGTTGCTGTCACACACAGATTTAATCCATGCTGTTTAATGAATGATTTTCATAGGCCTGTCCTGCCAAGGCGCTCAGTTCTCTAGTCATGATGAGAATTGAAAGTGCTCTGCACCTCAGGATCAGGCCTTAGTTATATCACAAAAACTCTGCCATACTTTGAGAATATTTGATAATATTTTCAGGATCCAGGGATAAAGTCTCAAGAGCAAACTTTGAATTAATTCAGAGGAAATGTCAACCACAGAAATATTTTTGGAGGTGTACTAACTATGTCTGTGCCTATTTGTGGGTTTTATGTGGGCATGCTGGGCTTCAGTCTTGCAGAGTTTTACAATTTGGGTTTTATGTGGCACCCCAATGCCAAGACTTAAAAAATGGGTGCTCAAATGGACTCCGACTCCAATGGTCTGGCTTTCGAGGGCACGCTGACTTCTGTAAGTGCTGCCAGAAGCTCACTTCTTATAAAAGTCAGGCCACTTAATTAGGTGCCCAAATGTGGATGTTGTGCTCCACAGAGAAGCTCAGAGGTGGCAGGAGTGGGGCCTGGCAAGAGGTTCCACCCTTATGCAGCTTCAGTGGCCAACATCCTAATGGATATCACACTTCCACTGCACTCGAAAGAGGTTCTGGCCAAGTAAGAAATCCAGGATTCAGCACTTGAATGCTGCGATGGGGTGTCCAGCCCAGACAAGCTCAGAGTGAGTTAATATACTAATTAACCATATATTCCTGAAGAGGAATCGGGAATTGGGCCTAGTGGCCGATAAAGCTCCGGAGGGGAGAAGCTCAGATGGACCACTGAGCTAGGAAGTAAGAGTAGGAGAGGGCTGTAGGGAGGAGGACTGCAGTCACTCCCTAGAGGGAAAGAGAGTAGGGACAAGCAGGAGACCTTGAGGGAATTTGACAATAGGCTGAGAAGGAGAGTGGAGGAAGCTCTGTGGGTAAGTCCAGATGTAGGCAGGGAAATAGGTGGGGTAGGAAAGATCGCTGGGAAACAGCAACAGGGTCTGAAACTGAGTAGATCTAGATTGCTAATTCAAGGTTTTTGAGCTGGAACCTTGAATGGCCAACTCAGGTTCCCCTACCAGCCATGGAAAAGTGGCAGTGGCCTTAGATTTGGAACCAAAGACCGCTTGAGGTGGTATATGGTTACCTTGTTCCACACGCTTTTGTTACCTTGAAATGTATAGCGACACTGCCCTCCGGGAGCATCCTGAGGGGTAAGTGGGACCTCAGCCTCAGAAACTGATGGAAGGAGGTGCCAGATGGGATGAGATCTAATTCTTAAACCCCGCCACAAGGAGGCACACCTGTGGTAAGGGGACACCCTTCATGTAGACCTTCTTGTATTTTATCATGTTTGCATCAGGTTATCCGGGGCTCCAATTCTGCTCTGACTGAAGTAAATGGCCCTTGTACATTTCACAAATTGCACTAGTGAATTAGCACCTTTTTAATATTGTAACTGTTACCCATTAACTAATTAGCTTACAAAGAGATGAGCAACTAACCTGAGTTGCTGTGGATGAACAAATGGATGAGAACTGGACACCATTGGGCATAAATGAAATAACTTAAAATACTGTCATCTGAGTCCAATAATGGTGCTATGAGTAGTAAGCGGAAGCTTCCATTGTACAGGGTCTGTCTGTACCCTAATCGTTTCACTGTTTCAACTAGTTTTGTATGCTAATTTAATAATGGCATTTTGTTGAAAATTAAGTCAGTCACTGCATGTAAATGTCAGAGTTAAGATACCCACAGCAACTTTGTACACCTGTATTATAGTGTCATCGAGTGATGACCGTCTCTACCAATGCGCATAGCCTTTTTCATATGCAGTATCATACAAATTATCTGCTGTGCTTTACTATAAATGGACATATATATGTTTGTATGGCTGCACAGCGGTTGTGTGATTGGTTACTGGGATGCTACTGTGGTGTATACAACAGATCAGAGTGAGGGATCTTAACTCTGCGTTCCTGCTTTTTAGGTTATTCAACTATCTATCTTAATGCAGTAGTAATTTAGCCCCTGCTCTTGCAGAGAGTTCCATTGAGACTGCCCTCCTGAAATTTCTCATTCTGCTCTGGCTAGCAGCAAGGGCTATTCTGTTGATTGCATGATTATCTGTAGCCAACAGACCTTTCCCTGTTTGCTTGATTTGAACAGAACCTCATGTGCTTACTGCATGTCTGTCCCGTCTTATCATATTACATACACCTAGGACACAAGCCATTCAGAGAGATTAAGGTTCAGTAGCAGACTTTACTGGTGATTTACACAGCATATAGTAGAAATGCATCACAGATGACCACAGACACTTCAGAACTAGAAAGCCCACTTGGATTAGCCCGATCTGATGACTTCCAGCACTGCTGCATGCCTCAAGATTATTTTAGCAAAAGTTTTTGTGACTTTATCATGAGTCACCAGTTGATGCTGTTGCAGACAGTTGTGTGAGTTTTGCTGAACTAGACATAGAGGTAGTCTAGCTCTAGAGAAATGTTTGTTAGTTGTGATGTAATCCTTGTTAGCTTATTCCCAATCATTTTCTCCCCCTCTGAATGAGACTCTGACTAAAAACTGTTAATTAGTTGCAGAGCTGCTGCCTACATGTAATATACATGCAAACAAACAGATTGTGTCATCCACTAAGACTTACCTCTAACTTTCACCAATGTAAATTAAGAGTAATTCCATGAAATCAATAGACTTGCACCATTATAAAACCAATGCAAGTGAGAAGAGAATTAGGTTCTTAGTTTTTCTCATCAGTCATATGCTTTACTAAACATTTTCCCAGCTAGAGCAACTTCAAGCAGATCCTATTAGAGTTGGGGTCTATGGAAGGTAACTAATTTTTTTCTCATTGTCTTTTCTTTGCCATTGATGTTCTAAATCAATATATTGTATAGAATGATTGGTATGAAACTGCAATTCAAGTGGCTGAAAAAACTCAGATCCACATAATTATCTTCCAGAAAATGAACACATGATTTCCCCTGATTAAAATGCAACAACCCCAGAGGAAATTCTTAGGTCAGACACATTTTCAAATTCAAACTAAAAATGTAACAGGAAATTAAAATAAGATGGAAAGATCTATGACGAATATCCATGACCAATACCCATGAAGAATCATTTGACCAGTGTCTAGATTGCAGCTGTGCAACAAAACTAAGCAAACCACCAAAAAATATCTATTTGTTATGCTTTTATGTGGGGGTGTCATATTTCCCAAGCTCAAACCACTTTCAGTAAATAAAACTGGCTATCGGAAATGAGTGCTTTATGATTTTCATTGATGTACTTATAACTGTAAAAAATATGCACTTTGTCAGCATTGAAACATTGATTACAAAGAAAAGGCAATTTAACTGGATACATCTGACAATAATGGGTCCAGTCCCCCCGCTCTCAATGAAGCCAGCTGCAAAATGCCTATTGATTATAAGATCTGCAGTTATTTGTGATTGAATAGTTCCAGATATATTTGAGTTGATGAAAAAGATTTTAATCACAAAAGTCAGTCTTGACAGCATCTTAACTTTGTTCCCCTGTGTGATCACTTTTGAGCAGTTACTCACAAAAATAGTGTAATTGGCACCACTCCGGTGAGTTATAATTTAGCAGCCTGAATACAAGGTTCACAATCCAGTTCTATAATAATTTTACTAGAGTGTTGACTGTACTAATCTTCTGTGTGCTGCATTCTTGTTGAGA
This sequence comes from Pelodiscus sinensis, assembly GCF_049634645.1. Taxonomy (NCBI): domain Eukaryota; kingdom Metazoa; phylum Chordata; order Testudines; family Trionychidae; genus Pelodiscus; species Pelodiscus sinensis. The sequence continues at coordinate 111,021,595 of NC_134711.1, forward strand.
ATATACTATATTATCATCTGCACAATAGTACAAAATGGCACACACATGAATCTATAACTATTGAAACAAGTGCAATGCAACCAAAACCCACTGCTTGCTTCTGTGTATTTACATATGCTCGTTAGAAGAGCTGTAATGCAAATAATACAATTCCAGCCTATATAATGCTTTATTATCAGAATAATATTTACAGGTATCTACCTGCTGTGGAAACCCCTCTTTCTGAATATACAATTCTCAGGGCATTTAATATTAGTCTTGCTATTGTACTAGCACACTTTTTTTGCATAAAATTTCTTTCTTAAAAGAGCTCGTTTTACATCAAAAGGTACATTTTTTTTAATTGCAGTGTAGGCAACATTTCCCCCTCAAAACCATCCTGTCCATCATTAGTTGAATCTCCAAGGGGTATATTTTTCCTTGTAAGTTGACAACAATCATGAGAAATCTCAACACAATTGTGATGTTTATATTCTTATTTTGGAAAGGCACCAATTATAGGACTTCAGCCTGGGAGTTCCATCTCAGCCATTACTGTAACAACCATTTTTCCTCTCCTTGTGCCTTCCTGCTAAGTCAGTCAGCAAAGAAGCTGTGCTGGAGCCCTGCTTATGTAAAAGAAGGAAGTAGCTAGCAGGGTCTCCCCTTTGGAACTTGTTCCCCTCAAGCCTCACCCCTTGATCCTCAATCATAGAATACTAGGACTGGAAGGGCCCTCGAGAGGTCATCGAGTCCAGTCCCCTACCCCCATGGCAGGACCAAATACTGTCTAGACCATCCCTGATAGACATTTATCTAACCTACTCTTAAATATCTCCAGAGATGGGGATTCCACAACCTCCCTGGGCAATTTATTCCAGTGTTTAACTACCCTGACAGTTGGGAACTTTTTCCTAATGTCCAACCTAAACCTCCCTTGCTGCAGTTTAAGCCCATTGCTTCAATAATTCTATTTTATTGGCCTTCAGGGCAGACTGAGAGGCCCATTTGTTTCCCCTTGCTGAGCGGGAATGGCAGTAGGGCTCTTGCAGATTTCACATTTGCTTTTTACTGCTGGCCCATTGACTATGCTGTCTTGGGGCCCAGAATATTGGCAGGTCTGCACACACTAGTCTTTGAAAACTGAGCTGAGATTTCCTAAGCATTTGAAGCAAAACCCACCATTTTAGGTAAAATATAAAACAGATTGATTAACTACAGAGAAAGAAGTGTTAAATGATTGTAAGAGGTGGGCATGGGCGCAAAAGGTCAGAGATGGTTACCAAAGAAAATAAAAGGTAAGTATGCTGTCAAAATCTTAAACCTTATTAAGCTAGGCAGTATTTACATTAAGCAATTGTTCTCACCCCACTGGATTTTGCAGGTAGGTTATAGTTCTTAATATGTAGGCTTCCCCTTTAAGCCTAGTACCAGTTTCCTCAGTTCAAGCATTTTTGTTGCTTCTAGCATAGGTGGGGAAGGAGAGACCCAAACATAATGCCATTGTCTCTTATTTTATAACTTCAGGCCACATGTCTGGAGAACAGCACCCCAGACATATCCTGGCGGGCTTCTTTGCTGAGTCACAGGTTTGAGCAATTCCCATTGTATGGTACTTCTCTTACAGAACTGTAAATCCCTTGTTTACAACTGTCCTGGCTGCTTAATCATCACGTACCACCCTCTTGGGAGTCTGATCACCTAGGGGAACTAGCAAGGGAGACTCCAAAACCGGCAACATATTTCAATAATAACCATACAGCAAAATCTCATAACTTTGTACGCATTCATGATATACATTCTTTGGCAGAACAATTGGCTTCAGCAGATAATGACCTTGCCTAACATTTAAGATATTATATGATTTGTATGAAATATCAGAACTATATAAATGATGAATAGGGGGTTACAGGATGTTAATTTTTGTATAGTATGTCACAACTCTATTGCTGGGACATATGGTCTCAAGTTGAGTTCCTTTACCTGCTGAGAAACTTCCTATCTTCATGTAAAAGTACAATGTTCGAAACAGAGATTAAAGCTCAAAATGCTCCTGGGCCGTGGGAGAGAATAAATCCCCACTTGAATGACCTGGGCAGAGATGAGTCTTTCTTTGGATTGTTCACATTCATTTCTCCCAAATATTTCATAGTGAAATCAGTCTCAACGTACAATTTATTGTGAATGCACAAGAGTCTTTTCTTATGTTTTTAACCCTTTAAGTGTTCAATACTATCCTGTATTTGCTTTTTTCCCCTTCCTTTGTGTCTTAGCTGCTGCCTGATTGCGTATTTCTGGTTCTGAATGAGGTGTGTGTGATTGACTGGTTAGTTCCAAAGTCTGATGTGTTTAACTCTGAGGTTCTAGTGTAAATTGCTGAAAAAGGTTAAGAAATGTCGTAAGTACGATTGCCTTGGCAACTTTAATTGGGTCCCCTTGTGCATGTGTGTATCATAATGTCTTTAATTACATACTGTTCGCTACTCAATAAATACACAGACAACCCCCATCTACTAGTAGGAAAAGGAGAATGACAATGAAACTAGCAAATAATGCAGATGAACAAATGACTCCAACTTATTCCTCCTCTGATGCTGCCAACGTGGAGACCATAAAAATATGTCAGTACCAAAAGCATGCTTTCAAGCTAGCAGGATATACCTAATGCATAGTCTCACTAATGTTGCTATGAAGGAAGGGGAACACAATCTGAACAGCAGTTCTTGCTGCATTTAAACATTTATAACATGCCCCATGCCAAAAGATTAATATAGTGACAGGACTGATTTCTTTTTTGCTCTAGCAACACACACATATGAGAGATGTGGGCAAACAGCAAGCCAGGTACTCGTATTGGAAACTGCAGCTGGCAGACAACCTACAAGAATGTTCACCCCCCGCCATCAGTAATCTGTATATTGAAGAATCCTTTGGCTTCTCCAGTTCTTCCATGTATCTTATATGCGTCGGGTGTCTCAAAAATCCATGTCCAAATGCTATCCCATTTTTTTCAGTACTTCTTGTGCCATCTCCAAAAGCAGAAATATAGCAGTCCAGACTCTTATATGTTTACCTTATGACAGATACTGCGTCTTATAGAGCAACACATCTGCAGAGTATATCTTGACTATTTGAAGGGCTTGATTACAGTTCAGAGGAAGAGAGGTCTAAAACACCACAACGGTTGGGGAATATTCCATAACTTTTATTCTAATTTTCAGGTGTTGCTCAGGATACTACATTGTTGCTTTGAAACTTCAGGAATAAGTCTCACACACACAAGAGGGCACTGCTCATATTTTTCATAGGCTTGCAAATGAAGTTTATTCCCAGTTTTGAGAATCATTTTACAGTAGTTTGGCACATCAACTGCAGTGAAGTGAGGGTATCCAGATTATAGATATTAAAATATGGCTTATCCTGGTTTAGTCTTGGCTTTGGAGCATTTCTGGGGAGAAGTCACACAATTTATTTGACCTATGCAAACATGAGAATTAACAGGAAGTTTCTAAATTGGACTTGCTTGGAAGAGGAAGAATGATGGAGATTTCCATTTACAGCTGTTCATTGACTTTTCTTTTCCTTTCAATTCCTTTTTTAAAGATGAGAGGGGTTTTCTAGTTAATGTTCCTACAGAAAACTATATTTGTTTCTGATCAGTGGGCACATTTACTCTTTATGTGAAGAAAAGGAGGGGGGGATTTTAAAAATAATTCGGTTTGAGTGTTTTGACTATCTTTTACAGCCAATCTCTCTTCTGTTAGTTAAGCAGCCAAAAATGTGTTTCTCCTTTATACAAAGAGGAAAGAGAAGGGCACCAGCTCACAGCTCTTTAATGCAGTAAAGTTTCCACAGAGGCCAAATGGGAGCCCTGGGCCCTTTAGTATCGCCACTGGAGTGATAGGTGGCATGCTCCAGAGCCCAGCACCATCCCTCAGGCCAGCTCTGAGAGCTGATAGAGGGGAGTAGCTGTCTGGACAGCATTGGCTGTCCCAGACCTGCCCCTTCTGGGAATGTGGGGCCAGGGCCACCCCCCTCATTGTCCAGGAGCCTGGCAATCCTGTCAGCTCCCAAGTGCAGGGGCCGTTTCTCCACACAGTGCTGGAAGTGGGATGCACCCCACTGGAGAGAATGCGGAGGAGGGAACAGGCACAGCAGGGAGAGGACAGTAAGAGGGGAAGCATGTACAGGGCCACTGGGCGGGCAGCAGAAGAGACATATACCCAGCTACCGCCTGCCTGCACTCACCTGCCACTGCAGCCACCTGCCAGTTCTGACTGGAAAGGGGAGTGAGCGGGGAGCCTGTTGGCCGAGAGCTGGCATGGGGTAGAGACTGCACTGATGGACCAGCGGGAGGAGCGGCCAGCCCCTGCACACTGCAGTTTTGTCCGACCACCAGCCTTGTACACCCACCCCCATCATCAACCACTGCAACACCCCACTCACCACTGGTGGAGGGACAGCTGGTGAGCAATGTTCTGGCCAGCAGTAGGACCCACCAGTATTGATGGGAGGGGATGAGACCAAATATGTAACAATTTATCCATTTTTTTAGGAAAATGTAGAGGCACCTGCAGGAAGGCTTAAAGACAGGACTGTCCCTTTAAAAATGGGACATCTGGCCACCCTATCTAGAAGAGACATTTGTCTCCTATATTGAAGCAGAAACAATTCCAGCATCTCTGATCTCCCCTTCCTTCCAGACAGTAATAGCCTTGCATGAACAATCTGGCTACAGGGAAATAGAGCACTGTTCGCTCTGTCTGAGTATGAATGTGGTTACGGAGTGGTGGCAAGTTATTGTGCATATTTAAGCCAGATGTGTTAGCTATGTAACATAACATGGACACTTGACTGTACTGTACGTGCCATTTTCTTTGGGCAAAAGTTTCCTAATTTTATTTGAAAAACTCCTGTTTCTACTGAGGGAGTATGTGTGCTAAAAATATATGCAGATAAGACCCATCTTTGTTAGCCAGTGGGACTTGATGTTTGTAAAACAAAATATTATTCTAATTAAGCATCAGTTCAATAAGAAAGTGTGTGTGGGGGAGGGGGGGGAGGGAAGGCTCCCCTCCCCATTCAGTGTCTAATTTTTGCACCTCAAAGGGATATGGAATTGATGCATAGTAGTTGTGCATGTATGCAAAGATAGCGGTCAGAATCAAAGCTACTACTGTGTTGTTTATTGCGTTCAGCAGCAATAATGCAAAAGTAAGTAATAACTTGCAGCAATACAAAACCTCCGTTACAGATGGGTTATAAGGCACCCTGAGTGTAACGCTGCTGTCCGTGCGATTGCTTTCAGTTTTTCTTGATCAATTAGTGTTCATTTTGCAAAATTGTTAATTTGACTTGAATTATATGGGTTAGAAGCATGGGTGATGCAAAGCTGTTTCCATGGATGATCATACTCCTGTCCATGTATCTTGTGGTCCTGTCTGCTGGAAAAAAAAGCAGTGTTAGTAGGGAGATCCCAGAAATTTTTCACATAGTATGTTCCAGACTTCCTGGTCGCCCTTCTCTTAGTCAGCTGCCCCATGCAGGCACTCACTCTTGGGATGGTCACTGAGGCTACGTCTACACCACGGCAGTTTTTCGGAAGAGGAAATGCAAATGAAGCACTCATTTGCAAATCTCATGCTCTCATTTGCATATTCTCTTCCGATCCTTTTTGCGGGAGAGGTTTTTGCGATAAAAAGCCCTGTGTAGACGGGGCCATTTGTTGGAAAAACCCCGTTTTGCGCAAGATCCCTTATTCCTCAAAAAACTTGCATTTCCTCTTCCGAAAAACTGCCATAGTGTAGACATAGCCTGAGTGACTCCTAGGCAAAGCAGAGGGAACATGGGCTGCTAGAAACAGGGTGAGGGTAGGCAGGCCCCAAGAGTGAGCCCTGGTACATTAGTTGGCACTGTGAGTAACAGTGTTGGCTGCCTCAGTGGCACTGCCCACTTACATTTGACCCTGGCAGGATATGATGGGGTCAAAATTGAGTTAGTGATGGCGTGACATGGTGCACGGGTGTTGCAGAGCTGCTTAGGTTTGGATAAGGGGGCCACAGGGCCCAACCAGAGTAAGCAGTGGCATGGCCAGCACTGTTGCTCTGCAACGCTGCCACTGAGAGGCCCCAGTTCTGATTACATGGGTGTCCCTGCCGATGGTACGCACTGTGCACCAATGGGGGCTGGGCTGGGTCAGTTCAGTGGGGGAGCCCAGGGGAAATGCTCCAGAAAATGACATCAGTCCAATATATGGGAATCAGTAATGACCATTGTACCAGAGCAGTGAGTTGTAAAACAGAGATTTTGACTGCATGTGCTCATTAAAGACATGTAGCAGCAGTGAAGTTCACCTCAGTGTCCTGGCCTGGTCCAGTTCAGGTAGTCAGATTCTGCCTACACGTATTCCCCCTGCAGTTTGAGACGGGATACAGTGTTTTTCTTGTTCCGTTCTAAATGATGTATGCATGCTGGGATACACCATCTTTGAAGTCATTGTATTGCATTGGTGGGTTTCCTGTCTACCTCACGGGAGTTGTGAAGATTATTAAGAACATAAGAACATAAGAACGGCCATACTGGGTCAGACCAAAGGTCCATCTAGCCCAGTAGCCTGTCTGCCGACAGTGGCCAGCACCAGGTGCCCCAGAGAGGGTGGACCATAGACAGTGATCAAGCAATTTGTCTCCTGCCATCCCTCTCCAGCCTCTGACATACAGAGGCCAAGGACACCATTTTATCCCCTGGCTAATAGCTTTTTATGGACCTAACCTCCATGAAATTATCTAGCTTGATTATTCATTAATTAATATTTATAAAGAGTTTTGAGATCTTCAGTGGAAAGCGTGATAGAGGTTATTATTATTATTTTTAGAAAGACCCATCATTACTGCCTAATTTTACCCTATTGCCTCTTTGTCTCAGCTGTATATACCTGGCCACTGGATTACATCACATGGCCTGTTGCCCAGGCCCCTGACTTGCTCTAGAACTCAAGTTTTTACTTCCTCTGGACTCAGTGTTTCTGATTCCAGTTCTATAAACTGACAGGGTGGACATTGTTTACAGTATCATCTTTTAAAAAAATCCCAAACCTTCCAATGACCTCTAAGTTTGCACCGATCACCCACTGTGGGCAAAATCAGGTACAAATGCAGCCATGCAGCCACTTGGTACATGCTAGAGAAGGTAAAAATCAGGTCTGCCACTGAAGTCAATGAGTGTTCTGTGGGCACAATTTTAGACCCAAGGTAGAAAACCTGAGGAGTCAATGCAGTTTACAGAAGAAAGACAGAATGTAGAAAACACAGGCGGAATGAGTAAACGGTGAATTAGAAACTGTAGAACAGTGATAAATTGCTAACTGTTGTATTGAGAAATAGCAATAAGCATTGGAAGGCAAAAGAGGGTAGTTTACCACTCACTTTTTAAAAATGGAAATCTGGTAGCTGAATCATTGGCAGATGAGGGAAAGGGAATGGAATGAATAAATAGTTACAGTCTGGTGAAAAAATATGGAAGAAAATAATCCGACAAAACATCCTGCTACATGAATCATTGTTTAATCCAACGAGTTGGTGGGAACCCATGTGAATAATAAGCCTATTATTTATGGCCTTTTTTTTTGGTGGCTAGTGCTTTACTCCTTGTCTTGTGGCACAGACTGACTTCACGGATGCCATGATTGTGTTAAATGAAACGGGGAAACAATAGGTCTGGAGTGATCATTATTTTTGGACGACTGAAGACTGTCCTGAAATCTCTTGGCATTGAGTCCATCTGTTTGCCCTCTAAAGATAACCAGGCATTTCCTGCACAGAATGCAACCAAAGCCTTTTAGCAATGCACGGGAAAGTCTGAATGAACTGAAGTCAATTAAGAAGTTTATGGACACAAGTAATAAAAAAGACAAATCGCATGGAAGGGGTAATGTTTTTTACAAAATTCTCACTGTGGGGGGAAAGCAATATGTTGAAGTGTAGTGATAGCTTCTTTATGGAAGTTAGGGGCCTTGTAAATAGTATGTGAGGCTATATAGCAGTGTTATTTCAGAATAACTGACATTATTCCAAACTAACACAGTCCACATCTACAGAGCAAGCAGTTATTTTGTTCGACAATGGCAAAATAATGTTGAGCTGGAAGACTTCTTACTCTGACTCCTGTAACTCTCATTTTACGAGGAGTAAAGGAATTGGAGGAAGAGTGTTCTTCCTTGGACTTCCTGCTGTGTAGACAGCACCAAAAGCCGAAATAAGCTATTTCGACTTAAGCTACGCAATTGACATAGCTCAAGTTGAGTAGCTTATTTTGGCTTTAGCCCTGCTATGTAGACATGCCTTGCAAGAGCATGCAACTTTGCAAAAGAGACAGTTTTTTTGAAAACATGTGATCATTTTTTGTGAGCTACAATTGACTTGTGTCTCTCTCTGCCACTTACTGTAAAAATCTGATTCTTTTGAAGGTTTCGTTATGGGAGTTAGCCACTTCCCTTGAAATACTTAATTTCTAAACCTAGCTAGACAGGGTTGGGTTCTAAAATAGACATATAACCAGAATATGTTCCCCTCACACCTGCTCTGTTGGCTTGTGTCTTGAGCATTTTGGACTGGAAGTGGGAGTACAGAAATAACACACGAGGTTAACACACGAAGAAGCTGAAAATATCAGAAGTCTTATTCGGGAGAACTCAGGCAGTGAGATGGAGCCAAATACTGGCAAGAGCTGCTGAGCATCTTCCAGGCCTACTGTGAACAAAAGGAGTCTCAGGTGTTCAGCATCCTTCAGGATTTGGGGTGATTGGATTTAACAAGTTAAAAATGTGGGTTAACAACCCTACTCTTTTTTAAATAAAGTTCAGTGGGATCTTTAAAGACCACAAGGTCTGTCTTACAGCTTGTGCAACAGAGAACGAGATGGTGCCCTGCAGCACTCTGTAATCCTGACTCACACAGCAGGATGTCATTTGTTGAATCATGAGCACTGTATCTTCCAGAACCTGGGGTTCCCATCCCAGTAATGATCAGCCCTCTCCATTTGTGCCTCGTGAGCTTTGATGGGATCAGAGGCAGCCAGCCGGGGAGTTTCTGAGAGTAGCTGGAGCAGACTTTGTGGTCAGTGATGGTGGGTACATTTGGTTCAACTGCGGGTTGTTTGCCTGTTTGCTGTCTGTGTTCAGGCTCTGTAGCAGGGCTGTGGGCTCCTGAGTAAGCTGTGAACAGTGCTTTCTCAAGGCTGCAAAGCTATAGGTCTTGAAGCACTGATCAACCCAGAGCCGAGCTATGCAGGGAAGACTTAATATAAAAAGTCACAAGTAGGAATCATTGTGAATGGAACAGCAAGTGGGTGTTTTTGGAAGGACTGAGAGAGGCCTGTCTACTAGGCTCACCACAGTGTTCCCTGTAATTACATGCTTGGGCAGACCCGCAGAAGAGATTCAGGTGCTGTCCAGATTGGCAGAGCGCCCACAGCTATCAGCATGTATTTCTACTGGTGGTGCACATCCACACATTCCTCAGTGCACATAACATTTATTCCACATATGAATGGAAAAACATTAGAGGGAACATTATTCACTGCTACACGTGAGATCAAGATGCGCTTATACAGTGATGGTGACCTGCAATGGATGTGCCCTATTTTCTGTCCTTCCTGAAGACCATAAGGGATTTCCTGTGCATGAAGTGTGAGTTGGTGGTCAGAGGAGAAGATTTTTGGACTGGAGGGGCAAGTTGCAATGCAATCAATAATCAAAGAAGCTGAGCCATTCCTAGACACCCAGATTTGGGAAACACAGGTTCAAGGAAGAATGGAACTCGTCACAAAACAATTGATGGGAGGAAGGTTTAGAGGAGGCCTGGCACTTTGTAACCACCAGATGAAGGAGGTCACAGTGGCATGTGTGGTTGGAGATAGATGAAGATAGACCGGGCTGGCCTTACCATGAGGCGAACTGAGGTGGCTACCTCAGGTGCCAGACTGGGCAGGAGAGGGGGCACCAGTAGGACCAAGAGTGTAGAAAATTGTGTTTGCTGCTGGCGCATATGTAGGTAGCAGAGCAGTACCATGAGAGAAGTAGAACAGGAAGAAGGCAGAATTAAAACCTTTCAAAGTTTTGGCCCAAGTGAGAGGGCATGAGGGCGTCAGTTGAGCTCCCCTCCTCAAGTGCCAAAATGTTGTGGGCCAGCCCTGAAGATAGACAGAGCATCTGTGGGCACCAGACAGAAGAGAAACAGAAGGAATTCCAGAGCTAAAAGTTTCAGGTCTCCACTATGGAAGATCCCTTGGATTTACTGACTCTTGAAAAGTAACAGAGAGATGTACAAGGCACTTGTGTGGATGGCAGGTTGGCCCAACCTGTAAGAAAGTTCACTTTACTCGCAAAGAGTTCTCCAACTGTCCAAGGAAGAAAGACTATCCTTGTTGGAGAGTCAATCTTGGAAGAATTAAAAGAGAATACTGCAAGGGATAGGCAGATAAAAGGACATTGTTCTGCTTTCCAGGAGTCAAAACATGGGATGTCATGCTGAGATTCGGTAGGTTTCTGAAGCCTATAGCCAGGGATCCATTGGTGATGGCTCATATTGGCACTAGGGCAGGAGTGGGCAAAAGGGCCTCTGTGTGGATCCAGCCTGAAGAGGCCCTGCTGCTCCCCTGCCCTCAGACCAATTAGGGCCTTGGGGGTGGGGGAGCGTCAGAAGCTTTCTCCTGCCCTGCCAGGAGCACGTGGCACTTTGAAGTGCCGTGCGCTGCTCGCAGGGTGGGGGGAGAGCGGAGGAAGCTTCATGTGCTCCCCCACTCCCAGGCCCTATTTGGCATAGGTCAGGGGAGCATGGGAAGTCTCCTCTCATGCCAGGGGCATGGGCACCTAGGAGAAACATGGGGGGGGAGGGCCAAGGGCACTCCCTCATTCCCAGACCAATTATTGTCTGGGGGTGGGCAACCTGGAAGTATCTTGGCTCCGCCCCTTTCACTTGATGTCCCGCCCCTTCCTGGGGCCACTTAAAGCATTTCTGAAGTGGACCCCGGCAAAACATTATTGCCCACCCCTGCACTAGGGACACCGTATTGTGAGAGCTCACAGATAGTAAATGACTTCAGGGAATTTGGAAGTGTGCTGAAGAAGAATGTCAAAGCAATCTTCTCTGAGATCCTTCTTGTCAAATGGAAAAAGAGTTAGGGCTATGGCAGAAGATTCTGGAAATGCATTGCTGGCTTGTAAGGGTGGAAGGCTTTGGTTCTGTGGAACATTGATCCACTGTCATTGGATGAGAGGGGTTTGCTAGTATGGATGGCCTCTACCTATACAATTAGATAGGAGCCCAATCTCTTTGGAGACAGGTTGGCTTTCATGAGAGGGTTAAACTAATAGCAAAAGTGGGGGTGGGGGAGGAGAAAGGAAGATATGAGCATTCAGCACAAAAACAAGATGTTGAGAAGAAAATTAAGCAAGTTACTGAAAGACATGAAGAGAAGAAATAAACAAGAGGAATTGGAATTGATCATCTAATGAGCATAAATTAAATTGAATTTGTATTACTGAAACCCGGAAGGCTCATTCACATAATTAGGATGTCAAAGTCCAATAGTTACAAACTGTTCAGGAAAAACCAAATAGGCAAAAGGGGTGGAGGGAGAGGTACTCCCTGTCAAAAATGGCATGACCTGTTTGAGTCATTGACAATTCCTATGACAATAATCTTGAATGTTTGTAGATCAATGTCCTAACAGGTTAAGTGGTCCAGACCACCTAATCACAGTAGGGAACAGGATGACTGCTTCCCTTGTACAGCAGTCTACAACATGTGTTTGTGGGGGGAAGTAGTGATCACTGTGGATTTCCATTTCAATGCCAAATGCTGGCAATCTCATATTGCCAGTATTAAAACATCCTTGGACTTTCTAAACATTATAGATGTCAATTTTCTAATTCAAAGTGTTGCAGGCAATATGGGAGAAGTCTATATTAGACCTTGCCCAACAGATAAAGAGGAACTGATAGCAGAAGTGAAAGTTGGTGCAGGCTTAGTTACATGTGATTATGACTTGAAGACATTTATAATATGCAAACAAATAAAATCCTAACCAGTTTTTTGGTGTATAAAAAGATTACATGTCTCACTTGATGCTTTAAATAGGGCTAATTTCATAAAGCTGAAAATGATAATGACCCAAATTAACTGGGACAAAGATCTTAATCAGATAAATGTGAACAATTGGAAATCATTTTAACAACACCTTAGTAAGGGCCCAAAAAGCCACATTTGAGGAAGAAGGCTGTGCTACTTAAAAAAAACCCAACAACAAAACAAACACACACCAACCTGGCTGAAAGAGGAAGTGAAAGCAGATATGTGGGTTAAAAATGGAAGAAAGAGGAAGTTGATAGTACTGACTAATAATCAGAAATTAGGAATTGTAGAAAGTTGATAAAGGAAGCCAAGAGATACAAAGAGAACTCTATTACCAGCACTGTTAAGAACCATAATATCCTGTAAAAATTCCACAAACTCCCTTTGCCACAACTGGTTTTCTGCATATCCCATAGATTAAAAGCCAGGGCTGGCATTAAGGGGGGTAGGAAGCAGGGCAATTGCCTGGGGTGCCACATCACAGGGGCTCCACAATGCGAAGTTGCTTGAGCTTTGTCTTCAGCTCTGGGCCCTGGAATATCTAATGCCAGCTCTGCTTTCTGATTTATTTTGTAAGACCTCCTGAAACTTGCTTGTGGCCCCCTCATAGCTTCAAGACCCCTCATCAAGAGCCTTTATTGCAAAACACCCACTATTTTATTGTAGTGCCATGAGAGCAAATTAAAAATGACCTTGCCCAATAGGGACAACAACCAGTTTATGTACTTGAACTTCAGACACCATAGAATTTTCAAAAATACCCATTTTTTTTTCCATATCATTTCTTAGTAGCATGGAACTTCCATCCATTTTGTTGATTCTGTGTGTAACTGGTAAGAGACTGCACTTCATTTCTTGGCCTCAGCCATACGGCAATGATTTTTACCAGTATTCTGTAGCAGAGTTAAGCAAAGCTGTAAGACCAAGAAGAAACAAAACTTAAAGGTGATAGACAGTTATAGATAGATACACCCCCCACGCACACACTTTATTTAAAATGGCATGTCTTTTTGCTCATTGAGGAAATCATGAGCTGAACTGGGAGGCACTCAGAACATATTAGAGATGATACTTTTTGCTTTTTGTGTGTTGATTCCAAAGTAGCAAGCCTTACTATACACTTTTAAATTGGATTCTCTTCCGTTTCAGTGCCATTCTGGTATTTGAGAACCATATGAAAGTACAAATAGCAATGGTAAATAAGTCGTTGTTTTTTCAGTTTTTCAGACTTGGATTAAGTTTTGAATTATTTGTTGTTCTTAACCACTAATGTTTTCCAGAGCCGCTCTACTGGTGCGTGTGGTGGTAACTAAGTCTTAATTTTTATTGGAAGGAAGCTACAGTACTCTCTTTTTGGGTTTCTTTATTTGCTTGTTTTTACTCTTCTATTTGTAACCATATTTTATATTGCATTTTTTTTAAAAAATTGATAGACTGCTCATATTTTGTGGTATTAATTCTTGGAATTGGACTTAAAGCTGGAGCAAATGGTGAGATTTCTGCAGCAGCACATTTTCTTGAAAGTTGCTTCTATGCTTGGAGTCCTGTGTTTGTCATTTGTTTGCAGTCCTGTGATTGCTTTCATTTAGCCACTGTGAAGAATCTACCCAAATATTGTATTTATTAGCTGGCTGTGTGAGAGAGGAAGATATTGTCAGTTTCCATTGGAAGCTTACAACTCTGTTGTCTCTGCAGAGTTTTGGTCCAAAGTTTTTCCACTGAGATGACTCGATATGCAAGTCATTCAAAGCATTGGCTCAGAGGAAAGAACCTTCAATTATAATGGAGTCATGATGAACAAACTGCATGGGGATGGCTTGGGGGAATCAATTTAATACATGCTTCAGTATTAAGCAGTCAGTATTAGCATGATTTCACTTTCAAATCAAACCGCAGAAGAAATGGTTCCTCCTTCCCTCCTCAAAAGTGGCATTTTAATCCTGCAGCCCAAGATGGGCAAAATTCTACTATCGATTAGTGATGACTTTTCTATGCATAAAAAGTCATGATGTGAAGTCCAATATCTTGCATCTCCTCAGGATGCTGGAGACAGGCACTTTATGCTACTTGGGGAGAGATGACATCCAGCTTCCGAGAGAGTCTTGGCACTCTCTTCTTGAAGGTACCAAGATAAGGGATTTTAATGACAGAACATTATGTTATAGGTCATTTTAAAAGGTGGGATTTACAGGAATTAGCTTTTCTGTTCCTCTGAGCTCTATACAGTTGGGACTCATCACTAATATCTAGCTTTCCAGCAGAACACCAACTTGCAGTGTTTTTCTTTCAAGGTCCTGTAAAGCAGAAATTCCAAAGCATTAATTAGGAATAGGGTTGCCAAGTGTCTGATTTTTTTTTAAAGGTCAAAAAGGGGTTCTGGTGGCTCTGGTCAGCACTGCTGAGTGGGCCGTTAAAATTATCATTGGTGGGCAGCAGGGCTCAGGCAGGCTCCTTGCTTGCCTTGGCTCCGTGTGGCTCCTGGAAGTAGCAGCACATCTTCTCTCTGGCTCCTATGCATAGGAGGAGCCATAGAGCTCCACATAATGTACCAGCTCTGCAGCTCCCAATGGCTGGGAGCCTGTTGATGGGGCAGGGCACAGAGCTGCCTGGCTGTGCCTCCACCAAGGAGACTGATGGTGGGGACATGCTTCTGCTTCTGGGAGCTGCTTGAGCTAAGTGGCTCCCAGAGCCTGAACCCCTGACTCCTCCTGCATTTCACCCCTCTGCCCTAGCCCTGATTCCCCTCCTGCCCCTCTAACTCCTTGATCCCTGCTCAGAGAACCCTCTTGCACCTGAAACCTGCCATCCCCAGCCCCACCCCAGAGCCCTCACCCCCAGCCAGAGCCCCCACACCTCCCTCCACTCCAACCCCCACAGCCCTGATTCCCCTCACAACACTCCAGCCCAGAGTAGGGATGTTAAATTTAGATTAATCTGCATTGACGATTCCATTAGTCCATTAAGGTGCCAACACCTTTGAAGTGTAGCAACCGCCTGCTTCAAAGGCGGAGGTGCTACGGGGAGCAGGAGGGCAGTGGGGGACTCAAGCAGTCCCCCACTGGCCCCATGCTCCCCATGGCATTTCAAATTGGTAGCGCCACATGGAGCCCAGGGTAAGCGGGGGAGTCCCCAGGTGGCCCAGGGCACCACGTGGCACTACCGCTTTGAAACACTCCCTCCTCTCCCCTGCCCTTTGCTGCCTCTTTCTGATAGAGGCAGCAAGGGAGGAAAGCGAGTAGTCGACTAGTGTGCTGACTATCCGATAAGTATTTGCTTATCGGATCCTGGACGAGTCCATCACATCCCTAATCCAGAACACACTTTTTTCTACAAAACCATTGTCTCCAGGCAGAGACTCTCCTCCCACCCCCTGCCCCCCATCCCCTTGCCTCCAGCTGGTGAAAATGAGTGAATGAGGGTGGGGAGAATGGGCAACAGAGGGAGGGCAGCTGGAGTGAGTGGAGGCAGGGCCCTCAGAAGGGAAAGGGGTGGGGCCTCAGGGGAGAGGAAGGGTGTTGGTAGCCCTCATTAGGAGGAAGTTCCACCCTCTGTAATGGCTTTTTAGTTTCCCATTTCAAGTGCTCCAACTTGTATCCTACTCCTGCTGCATTTGTCTAGGTGTGTTTGCACCAGGGAAGTAAAGAATAGTTACTGGGCCCGTAGAGTTAGGAGCTTTTTAACTAACTGACAACCTTCAGAAGTCTCCTGTTTATTCACATGGGCTGGGTGTGTGTGACATACAAGTAGCTGCATACAAAAGACAAATCAAAGGGAGCTCTTCCGCTGCCCTGTTGTTCCTTCCTCCCTCCACAGCTAGCCTTTTCAGTTAAGCACTGTAGAAATCTGCACAAGAGCCCTTTTAGTATTCCTAGCCTTGTGATTTCATAGTCCAATACTGTCTTTAGGCCTCTCAGGGTTAGAAAAAAGGGCCACATTCTATTATAAAGAGGAGAGTTACAGCTTTCCATTGGGGATACAGATCTCATTCCTAACTCTGACTAAAAATATTAGGGCTGGTTTAAAAACAATCATACTGAGACTGTTTTCCATTTTTTGTCAGTTTTTGAAACTTTCTTTTTGTGTGTGTGCATGGGTTCCTCCTCCCCTCCTGCCACAATAGTCATGCAATAAATACTGGAACTATGCAATATATTTTATTTCTCTAGCATCTTTGACTACCTTACATAGGATGAATCCGTCTGAACTGGGACGATCTCTAAAATTCCAACCTGCAAGCAGTTTAAAACAGCAGCCACTTCCTCTGCCACACCCAGGCTGCCACAAATGTTTCTGATCTCATCCCTGCTGCAAAAGTTATGTGAAGTGTGTGTGGGCCCTCGGCAGGGGGAGTTAGTCTATCCCTTTAAAAAAAGAAATTATTGCAATTGGTGGAGCAAGTCGTTCTCCTAAACTTCTGTCAAACTTGTCATTTTCGAGTGAATTACACTTTGACTATTTTCATCAATCTCTTGCTTACAAGGGGGCAATGCCAATCCCTTTTTGCCAGTGCCATGGATAAAAACCACAGGGTGCAGAGAAGAATTGTTTCCTGTTGTTTTCAAATGTGAAGTGAGAACTTTTTCCAATGTGTGGGGCCCTACGAAGTATGGGCCGGGGGGAGTGCAATTGCCCGGAGAACAATGACACAGCAGTTGCCTGGCATAAAGTAGGTATCATATTCAGGGTATTTAAAAAAAAAAAATCTTAAATGAATATACAAAGGTGTACAGCAGTGATTCTTCTACTTAACCACACTTGGTGGGGTTTAAGTTATTAATGCCAAATATAATAAAAATGTATTCTAATCTTTGTCATGTTCTGGTTCTCATTTGCTGTCATCTCATATTTCTCTGCCTCTTTTTCTTTCCTATTCCTCTGTTTGTATTATGATTCTTTCCTGTCTCTGTCTCCAGACTTTCTTAGGGCCTATCATTCCCTAAGTTTTCCTTTACTCTGTCTGTCCTCCAGTTAGTTTCGCGTTATGCATTTTTCCTCTTTATTTCACTCTTTTATCACTTCCATTTTTTGGGGGGACGGGGGTTCTGTCCAGTTTTTTTCTTTTTAATCTGTTTTAAATGCCTCTTTTCATCTCAAATCTCTGAGATGTTTTGTTGATTTGGCTTCAGTGTATTTGGTCACATGTAGTCCCTATCATCTTGCCTCTGGAACTCTGCAGAGCAGCAGAATAACATCATAACTTATAGGGTACACTTTATTTTTGTGGTAAAGAGGAGGATACACCATACTATGTTGCCCCTGGTTGAGTAAAGCACAGGCCCATGACAGTAGCATTTGTGCATTTCCTGAAAAACAGACACTCAAATGATCCATGCTAGTGCTGCATGCTCCTGCTTTGGCCATGTACGCTGCAGACCCATTACAGTAAAATACAAACTAAAGCTGCCCCTGGTAGTCTAAAGTAGGCTGTGGAGTACAAGTGGTCTCCAGAGCATTTGGAAGGGAAGATATGGCTATTGGCATGTTTCAGACCCTACATAGGGATTGTTTACCCATCTGTTGGGTGGAAAGCAGAGCTGGCATGCCAAGTGCCAACAATACTGCACAATAGACTTTAAAGGGGGACATAAAAATAACTTCCCATGATGAAACTACACTCGATATCTACTATACATTTGAGAGAGTTTGTGAGCCTGTCTGTTTGTGAGTCTGTTTGTTCAAGAACTCCTCCTAAGCGGTAAGATCTAGTGCCACTAAATTTGGTATGCATCTTCCTCTTCTCCTAACGTAAAGAAAGGTCAGAGTATGGTTGTGCCAGGACAATGCGGTGTGTGCAGAATGTGGTTGTTTCACACAAACAGAAAGGGAGGGGTATGGTCGGAGGAACAGTTATATTCACAAATTTCCACAGGGAGGCAGTAAGCACAAGGGGCAGTTTTATACTGATGAATGACCAGAACCCCAACCCTGGGGAGCAGCCACTGGCTGGCAGCACAAACCCAGCCCTGGGGAGCAGCTGCCCACTGTGAACCACTGTCCGCCACCCCAGGACCAGACCCAGACCCAGGCAATACCAGGTAAGTCATCTAGTTTTTTATAATCGGAAATGTAATTGGGTAGTCAGAATTGGGCCTTGGGCAGTCAGTCTTGGGCCAGGACTCCAGGCTAATTATTGCAAAAACTGCTAAGGGATTTTTAATGATCATCTCTTTTAAAGGACACTATTACTATTACAGAACTGATTTCCCCTCTGCAGTTCTGCATGTTGGACTGAAAAGAGTTTCATACATCATCCTTGTCAACATGCTGACGTTTGGACTAACTGGTGCTTTAATTGTAAACATCCATTTTCAGTCTGATAAGCTTCCCAACAATTTACCTTTTGGGCTGAAATTCTCATACTTGAGCTCCATCCAGAAATGATGATTTGAAAGTTAAAGCCAAGTTACATGAACATAAAAATAATAGTGTGTTGTACCTATAAGAACAAAGTTGGATGCTTTTTTTTTTTTTTGTACTTGGATTACTGCAAAACTGTTTTCTGTTTAAATCTTGTCATATGTGTTACCCTGGGTAAGTAGTGTTTCCGTTTTGTTTGAACAGCTACAGTCACCTGAAAAGAAGGAAGTGATCAGAGGTAACCCAGTGTGTCTGTCACATTCACTGGTATTTTCTGGCTGCTTGGCCTCCCTCCTGCAAAGGGAACAGGGCCCTAAAGCATGGGCCTGCAGGTCAGGTCTGGTCTACCAGGGTTAGCCACGGCAGGGCCCCACACCGCCATATTTATCTGTGCCTCCACAGATATGGGGGATCATAGCTCCCATTGGTCATGGATCCCAATTCCTGGCCAATAGTAGCTTTGTATCTACGGAGGCACAGCTAAGGATAGTGGCAGTGACCCACCAGGGGCTAATCCTGGTGACCTGCCACTGTTATTTCCCACTCCTGCTCCTCAGCATAGAAGTGAATCTGTCTTAAGATATTTGTGTTTGTAGCATCAGGAAAGCAAATACAAGGGTGTGTATTTGCACTGTTTTCATTGATAACAAATGGACTTTGAGAGCTCAGCCAGTCTATCCCCTTGTGTTGAGGCTGCACCCCGTATACCTAAACCTTTCCTAACAGGCGCTTGTCTAATCTGTTCTCTGACAGCTCCAAGGATAGAGATTCCACAACCTCCCTTGGATGCCTATTCCAGTGTTTAACTATCCTTATAGTTTTTTCTTCATCTCCAACCTAAGTCTCCTTTGTTGCAGATTAATCTAATTACCATTTATCCTAATTTCAGTGGGTCTGAAGCCCAATTATTTACCATCCTCTTTATAACAGCCCTTAAGATATTTGAATACTGCATCAGGTCACCCTGCAGTCCTCCTTTCTCAAGACGAAACTAGGGATGTAAAATCCCATCTAATTAGTTAACTGGTTGACTGATGAAATGAGGCGGGGGGTAGGGCCATTCCAGCTGGACCCACTATGGCTGGAGGCTGCTCTGCCCAGGCTGGAACACATTCTGTCTGCAGCAGGCCCTGGGAGGTTGGAGCAGCCCCCTGTCCATGGTGGGTGGGGAGCTGCTCCAGCCTCCACCAGTTAATCGTAACTGATTAACCCTTAAAACCCCTAGAAGAAACATGCCCAGCTTTTAAAATCTCTTCTCCTAGGTCAGTTTCCCCCTTTTTATCATGTCTGTTGCTCTTCTCTGGAGTCTCTGCAGTTTGGCCACATCCTTCTTAAAGGAATGCCCAGAACAGAGCATAGTATACCAGCTGAGTTCTTACCAGTGTCAAGAAAAGCAGGATAATTACATACAGCAATCCTGTTAATACACCTGTCATAGCGTTCAGGGTGCAGTCCAGACCAGTGAGGGGTTATCAACACTTGTATTATAAACGTGAGTGTCCCAAAGTATTTTTGCTACTTGTGGCTCCCTGCCTGGAGTGTCCATACATCTTGCATCCATCAAGCACTTTGTGTTATGAATGCTCTGCAGCTTTTCTTAGCCCATTATTTTTTTAGAAAAAAGAGCCACAAGCTTTGAGCAAAACAAGCTGGCTTTTGTCTGTAACCTGGAGACCATGCCCTCTTTTGGAGCTTCCAGAACAGGATAGGGACAAGCTTAGTGACTGAACATACAACTGCATGGGAACATGACTATAAGTGGAAACCCTTTTTAACATCTAAAGATAATGGGCTTCCTCAGATTTGCTGACCTTCACATTGCCAGGAGAACAG
Source organism: Pelodiscus sinensis (assembly GCF_049634645.1). NCBI lineage: Eukaryota > Metazoa > Chordata > Testudines > Trionychidae > Pelodiscus > Pelodiscus sinensis. The sequence continues at coordinate 111,041,895 of NC_134711.1, forward strand.
AAACCTCTGGGAGTATAGCTCAGGCTAAATTTACACACAGTAGGAGACAATTGCTAAACCAAGAAGTTTATCATTTTAAACAGAAAAATCAAGTTTAATAATCTCTCAAATAGCATTCATCTGAGAGGAGCGCTATTGAACTCCATAGACACTGCAAGCTGAGGTGTGGTCAGCGAATATGTACGTGTACATATGCCACAGCCTGGGTCAGGTTCTGATTTCAGTTATTTCTGGATTTACACCAGAGAGACCAGGATTTGCTCCCCTTCTGTAGTGGGAATTACAAAGTGGTTATTTTAATCACATGACTAGCATTTTAGATAAACATTCAGTAAATTACCAAGGCATGTCCCCCAAGTAAAGTGAGTCAGACGTGCCATTTAAGGTAAATAAAAGGGGAACAGCTTTATTCCAGCTAAAGGCTCATCCAAAAAGTGTTCCAGTATTTGGCTGCAGGCTCAAGGAGTAGGGAATTTAGGCTTGCAGGGTTCTTCCATGTACACTAATTCCCTTGCAAAAAATGATGCTGCTTCAGTTCTTTACCTACCAAAATCTGCCTGGCAACATGCTATCTCCTAGTGGATAGTATCTGATTTTTAAGGTAGATTTTTTTTCTCTTCCCCCAACTTCCTTACATTCTAGCTCAGTAAAGCACAGAGGCATATGCTTAGACTTAAGTACATCCTTAATGTTTCCCTGTCAGCATAGTGTTTATGCATGTGTTCAAGTGTCCTTCTAAATGAAGGTTTTAATGAACATACCAAACTTTTCTTTATTATAAGCACTATTGAATTTAAAATATTTTTTAAAAGTATGCCACATGATTTACCCTGGTACCTCAGCCATGGTGCTGACCCTGTCAACCCATAGTTAAATCACCTACTTGTTTGCATCATCAGGCCTTGAATCCTTAGGCTGGCACCAGAGCTTGTTTTTCCAAGTATATTAATAGACAGAACCAAGCATGGTCAGCTAAAAGAAGCCGCAGAACTATCAGAACCCTGATGGGAGCTGCCAGCCCTCATTCTTCCCTGCAACCATAGGTTTGATGTTCACGTGGCTCCAAAGCAATAATGAAGTTGTGTGTGTGTGTGTGCACGTGTGTGTGTATATATATATTTTAAAGTTCTGTTTCTTAGGGGCACTGCTCTGCTTTAGCTGAGGCTAGTTTCTGCTCCCTGTAACTTTGCTGAATTGAACTGGTGTTAAAACTAGTGCAAAAGGAGAGCAGAATCATTCCCAGCAGGTCTGGGGTAGGGTTGCTAGGTGTCCAGTATTCACCCAGACAGTCCGGTATTTTCGGCTCTTGTCCGGTAAAAAAATTCAGAGAATACCAGACACCGGAAATGTCCGGTATTTTTGGAATTTTTCCCTGGCCAGGAGGTGAAAATGCCGGACACCTGGCAACCCTACAAACACTCAGCACCCAGCCTCTGCCACCCCCCCCCCCAGTCCCCAACACCCCGACCCCAGTCCCCACGCTTACCTGGTTCTGCAAGGCTGCCGGCACGAAATGGCTGCCAACCAAGGGGAATCAATGCTTTCCCTGGGTCTTAGTACTCAATCACTCCCCTGTGCCTATCCCTGCACTTAAAGAGGACATGCTGTTTTATTAAAACACAATTTTTTTTTGGCTTAAGTCCTTGGAGTTTTTTTGCTCAACAACTTTGGTCTCCCCCCCCCCCACTTTTTTTCCCCTTCGAGAGAATTTTTTCTGGGTGTGTTTTTTTTTGGGGGGGGGGCAGCAGGGTGTTCAGTATTTTTGTTTCAACCATCTGGCAACCCTAGGTCTGGGGGAGGCTTGGTGGTAACACGCTGGGAGATTTGGGTGAATGTTTTCTTCCGTGCTGATTCCCATGACTTGCACTTCAAATCTCCAAATTCCTAGGGAAAGTATATTAAAAGTGCCAGGTCATGTGTTCAAGCCAGGAGAAGCCAGGGGTTTTTCAGGTGTTTAGGACTAAGTCATAAAGTGACCCTGGCTTATGAGAGCCAGAAAATGCCTGAAGAAACTTGATCGGAGTTTTGGTGGGCTTGTAAGGCTCAGTCTTACAGTCCTAACTACACAGAGAGTTTCTGCTTGATCAAGCCCTAAATCAGGGTTCTCAAACTGGGGGTCATGACTCTCAGGGTCACAAGTGTATTACACGGGCGGGGGGGAGGGAGGAGCGGTGTCAGAAGCTGTCAGCCCTGTACATGGCAGGGCTCTGACTGTCAGTCCTGGGCAGCCAGGGCTCTAGCTCTCAGTCCCACCAGAGCTCCTCCAACCCATCTTCACCCTCAACTCTGCTTCGCCTCCAGCATTTAAAATAGTGTTAAATATACAAAAGTGTATTTTTTACAATTAATATGGCGGGGGGGGGGGGAGAAAGGGGAGTTGCACTCAGAGGTTTGTGAGAGAGGTCACCAGTACAAAAACCGCTGCCTTAAATCATTAGTGAGACAATCCTTATCTAGTAATAAACTATGCACCTACATTCACACACTGGAGTTTATTTTTGTCTCTGACCTAAGGGATGCTGCAGTCCCCAATGCTGACCTAGGAGCCAAGCAGTGGTTGTGTTGTGTTGAGCACTGTCCTCCACAATGCTGCATCACTGTGGTGCAGGGTAGTGGCTTAGAGCCGCAACTCAGCCGATGGCATGTAAAGTTAATGACAATCTAAGAAGGGGATGAGTGGTGTCACAAAGGGAAGTGTTTTGGGTATACTCAGAGGAGTTGTCCCATTCCCTCGCTTGCTTTTACTTTTCTGTGCTGTGTCCTTTTACAGGATTGCTTATTCACTTTTTATTTCATTTTCCATTCATATTGCATTTTATGTATTTCATATTTTGCAGCATAACCCCATTATGAATAATAATAGTTCCTCATCTGCATTATATTCACTGCTATCTAGTGTGGGAACTCATGGCCTTTAGAGTTAGACAGAGAAAATGTTTATTATCTCTCTATATACTGCCTGTTCAGGATCCTTCACTGGAGTACAAGCATCTAGGGTTTAGATATTCTCAGTGATCAGAAGCAGATAAATTCAGAGCTGTTCTGCTTTATCCAAGTTGCTGAAGCATGACTGAATACAAGCTTGAAAATCAAAATGGATAGTGATTTTGCCCAAGATCACAGAAAAGAGCCAGTGTCAAATGTGACACGAGAAGAGTTCCTGGTTTCCCATCATGATCTCTGTTCACTAGATCTCCCCTCTTCCTAAGTGCCTTTGTCGTTGAAATTAGATAAAATATTCATGGATCTGGCCTCCTGTAGAATACTGACGGTCTTCTTTGCTTCCTAACCTAAATGTGCATTGCTGGAGCGTTAGCTACCCCACGGTCAGCAGGAGGCGGTGGCATTTCAGTGGTGGGTGAAGTGCCTGCTCAGAGCTAGTCTGGAGCCTTGCACTGGGCCAGGAGAAAGGGGAAGTTCAGGGACTGGATTGCAACAGGCACGGTCATGTTTGGGCCTTGGGATATGAATATTGATCCAAACAGTTAACTGGTTCAATGATTAATATTATATCGTTTAACTGGTTGGTGCTTGGTTGGGGGCAGGGCAGCTAGGGTGGGGTTTTTTACTGGGGCTGCAGGCAGGTATGTTGGGGTCTGGGTCCACTACATTGCAGCCAGGGTCTGGAGCCATTTGGGTTGCCATGGTGTGGCCAGGATGCAGGGCCACGGTTTGGCCAGGGCTGGGATCTAGGGCTGCTGCGTCCAAGAAGCAGCAGGGCAGGGATCCAGGGATGCTGCATCCAGGGTGATTGTGGCACGGCTGGAGCCAGGGCTGGGATCCAGTGCTGCTGTGTCTTGGGCTGGGATCCAGGGCTGCAGCACTTGGCTGTGGTGTGACCGGGTCCAGGGCCGCTGCAGCGTGGCTGGGGCAGGGCTTCTGGGGCCACGGTGTGGCCAGGGCTAGGATCTGAAGCTGCTGCCACACGCCTAGGGTCGGGATGGCTGTGGTGCAGCTGGGGCCGGGTTCTGCGTGCCCCTGGCTGGGATGCTGCAGCATAATCAGGGCTGGGTTCCTGCCTGCCCACCATCTGGCCCCGCCTGCAGTCCTGAGCTGGTCGGGGTTCCCACCGGCTGGCTCCACGCAGCTGGCGGTCTGGTTAACCGGTTACCAAGAAAGCTTGCCAGTAAGCCTAATGCTTATGGGTAACCAGTTAACCTTTTGCATCCCTAATTGGCTCCCTATTTCCCACTCAAGACCCTTTCTGCTACACTGCCCAGGGCACAGGTATGGGGCAGAGGCAAGTTGTCACCCCACCCTTACTCCTCGGGAAGAGGAGTGGCCCCCTGCCATCTGTTTTTCCCTGTGTTGTGGTTCTCAGCGAGGGTAACCCACATAAGAGATGAAGGAGTTTCCTTGTGGCCCTGTACTCTCCTGTGTGGTTGCATGGGCTGGCTCATGTCTGAACTCTGAACAGCATGGATGTTTGGTATCCTTTAGGGATGAAAGGTGCTGCATAAATGTAACACGTCCCTGTTGCTGCTGTTACTGCACTTGAATTTGTTTCTAAGCAGCAGTGTTTATATTGGAGTTATTAAGGGGCTGTCTAAGAAGGGATTTTGCCTCTGAAAATACATACTGTACTGCTATTGCTACCACATGTACAGCTACACTGCAGCAAGCATAGTCTGGTTTTCACTAAGTGCATGGGTGAGCAGCATTTAAACAAAAGGGGGGGGGGGGGAGTATTGGCAACAAAGACATGACTTATCATTTGCAACTCTAAAAAGAAGCCTGCAGCTACTTGGATCTGGAAATGATATAAATCTAACCCACAGGACTGTTGCATTGGTTTTAGAGGAGCTTACTTTAAAGCTGGTATGTGGACTCACTAAGGGACTGAGTGGTTGGCAAGGATGCTAACGATTTATGGAATGTGTCTTTGGAAAGGATTAAAGAGAAAAAAAACATGTTGCTTCTTACCAGCACTGAGCTAGGAATATAGCTTTAAGGGTTGAGCGTTAAATGTTAAAAATCCAGTATGTAAAGTTTTTAAGGGAATAAACTTTCAATTTTTTTCAGCCCTCATGCTCAGGATCAATTTCACTCCAGACCGGATGGACTAGTAATCATTCCCATCTGACGCCCAGGAATAGGTCAGAAGTTAGAGAACTGGTAATTGTGAGGCAGTTCTCAGCTTGCGTGAGTATTATTTGTGAGCCACCCAAGACAACAGAGTCAGCATTTTAGTTCTAAAACGTCCTGGGCTTTGTATCAATGGCAGGGGGAGAGACTACACAGAAGCAGTTATATTGCTTTTTAAAAACTGTGTGTCTTCTCCCATTCAGACACAAATAAAAACTGAATATTGAGACTCCAGTTAAAAGGAAAACATTGATTTTTCTAATGATGACCCTGATTTCCTATTATTGAATCTGTAAAAAAAATGTGTCTAGGCAGCCATGACTCAACACACTGGTATCTCAGAAACAAACTGTCTGTGTAGATATCTCAGATTGTACTAAAAATGACTTAATAGTTTAATAGCTAGGAATTTTTAAGTGTGTGTGTGTGTGTGTGTGTGTGTGTGTCTGTGTGTCTGTCTGTCTTGCACGAGAGAAAGTGAGTGGGTTTGTTGTCTGTATTTGTGTGCCCGAAGGACACACTGTGGGAAAGCAAGGCTGAAGAAATGAGCTCCTCATTTAATTTCTGAAAGTCCTAAGGTCTGTGGTTATACTTTATCATGTGCAGGAGTGAATTCCACAGTCTCATTTTGTTTCCTGGGGAAGTTCTGCCTCTTGTACATGCCCCCTATTGGTTGATGGTTTCACTCTTCTCATGGAATGTGGCTGCTTTGGGTGAGGGGATCTCTGGCAACCAAGGCCAATCCCATGGAAGACTTTCAGTATCAGAACAGATGTTGAACTTGATTCTGTATTTCGTGGGCAGCCCGTGCAAAGAGCAGATCAACAGGGCGAAGTGTTCGCAGCGGTTTATGTTGCTAAGTAAACAGGATCCTGCATTTTGTACCAAGTTTTTTAAAAAAAACTTTTTAGGCTCTTACAATGAATTGAGCCTGAAAAACACAACTGAAGGAAGTCACAGCTGCGTGAAGCCCAGTAGTCTGGTCTGTGTCTGATAGCATGGGAAATAATCTGCTAGCCAGTCACCAGTGGAAATGGATATTTGTTGCTGACAAGGCTGCTTGAACATCCAGTGGCCTTGTGAGGTCCAAAAGGTATATAAGGCTGCAAGTTCGTTTAATGAACAGAAAGCAAAAGCCCTTGGTAATGAGAGTATTGCAAAGGACACACATTATGGGAAATGCTTCCTTTTTTTTCTGTTGGCTTCCATCTTGCCTGGATTCAGTGGTAGCCAGCTGCTCTCCATCTAATGCTGATTTTGGCTGGGTGCTGAGCTAGATGGGTAATGCTGCTACACTTTAACCTCTCTCTAATCCAGCAACCTTGGGAAATAGGCTATGCTGGATTATGGGATTTTGCGGACCATGGCTGTTTGCCACAATGAAGTGTAAACAAAGTCTATTACTGAAACTTTTGTGTTTACAAACCATTCTAGAATATTGTATGTGTATAACATGTCATGAGATAAATCCTTAATGCACTGTATTTACACCATTATTGGGGGTGGGAGCACTAGGTCTGGGAGGGAGAAGAGAGTAGATGAGGGGAATGGGGTTGGGGCATGAGGGTGATGGGGTATGTGTGCACTTTTACGGTGCCCCACTTCCAGGTGCATATGTAGCTCTGTGTCCCGCACTGCTCCCAAGCACCACCCCCACTGCTCCCATTGGCTCTGAGTTGCAGCCAATAGTAGTGGCCAGGGAAAAGCTTCCAGACAAGCGCTTTGCTGTGCTGACATTCCCCCAGTTGGGGTGGGGGGGGGGGGTGTGGAAAGGGGAACAGCAGCGCACAGAGCTGCTCCCTCCTCCCACTGCCTGGCAGAGCCCGTGGGCCAAATCTGGCTTGCGGCTTGCCTGGATCCAGCCCACAGAGCTGTCTCTCGCATCTGTGCACTACGGAAACTCCAGCCTGACCTGTATTATCAGTCTCCTAATGGCTTGATATAGAGATGGTCAGATAATATGGAAGAGAGGACTGGGCCTTCTGAGATTCTATAGCCGAAGGCTGGTGTTTCTGGTCCCCTCCAGGAAATATCTTGGAGGGGACAGCAAGGAGTATGTGGTGGGGCTTAGCTGTAATATCAGGCTGGGGCCCAGCAGGATGAGCATACGAGTACATCCCTTAAATACAGGCAGGAAGGTATCATCTACCTGTCTAGAAAAGTCTGTGTCTGGTTGGTGCCCTACCCTGAAACCTGCCAGAGCAGAAAGGGGATGGTAGCTTCTGACAAATGGCACAGGAAACTCTTTTTTTGAGAAGCTCCTTGATTAGCTTGTGTAGAGAAGACTGCCCCTTTACCTTTCATAACTGCCTGCCCTGTGGATCTTTGGAATTTCCTGATCACAGCCTTGAAACTTGGATCCTCCTGCATTTTTTTTAAAGGCACAGGTCCCTACAACCTGGTAAGAATCTCCAGTATAACACTCTAGCAGTACAGCACCTAGAGGACACAGCTTTGTAGTTCTCATTCTGCCCATTAGAGGGCAGTGGAATACATACCCATTGAGCTAGTTTATTGCACCAGGACCGTGTCCAGACTCAGGGTTTTTTTCGGGAAAAGTAGCCTTTTCCCGAAAAAACTTCCCCTGCGTCCAGACTCAAGCCGCGTTCTTTCGAAATTATTTTGAAAGAACGCGGCTTTTCTTTCGATGGCGGTAAACCTCAATTTACGAGGAAGAACGCCTTCTTTCGAATGTTCCTCTTTCGAAAGAAGGCGTTCTTCAATGTAAAGAGGCCGTCTTCGAAAGAGAGCGTCCAGACTCGCTGGGTGCTCTCTTTCGAAAAAGTGGATTTCTCTTTCGAAAGATCCGCCTGCAGTCTAGACGCGATCTTTCGAAAGAGCCTCTTTCGAAAGAAGCCTGCAGTCTAGACATAGCCCAGGTGATTATTACTAGCAGTTAACATTCTTCCCCCACCCCCAATTATTTAGAAAAATGTCCCTGACATTTTTATGGTGACTTTTATGGATTCAGCTTCTGCAACAGGGAAGAATAGAGGTAGCCTAAAGTACTTCTACTTCTACTATTAGATAGGTCAGTAAAATTTCCCAGAGACCAATCCTATGCAAAGCATGAATACACGGGACAGAGTGGGTTCAGTGTAGGGGTGCTAGAATTAAGGTTTTGTTTTGTTTTTTCCTCAGAGAGTTCCTTCCGAAGAATTGTGCTGGCTTTGTCTAGGTCTAATTCTAAAACGTGGCGCCCTATTATAAATACTGGCTGAACAGCTGTGTAACACATTATAACTTCTAATACACTTTGCAGTTTTTTAAAAAAGTAAACGTTAATATTCATTAACAATGCCTAATGGCTATTTTTTGAGAATTTGTTTTCATTCTCCAGAAAACAGTCAGCTTTGGGCTTAACTAATTTGAGTAATTGTTATCTCCACACTTTGCCACCTCACTGTTCTTGCATTTTTCCAAATTATTTATGAATATGTTGAATAGTAGTGGTCTCACTACATATTTTTGTGGGACCTTGCTATACATCTCTCTTCCCTGTGAGAACTGACTGACCATTTATTCCTACCCTTTGTTTCCCATCTTTTAACCAGTTACTGATCGATGAGAAGACCTTTCCTCTTAATCCATGACAGCTTACTTTGCTTAAGAGGCTTTGGTGAGGGACTTTGTCCAGGACTTTCTGAAAGTCTAAGTGCACTATATCCACTGGATCATTCTTGTGTACATGAATGCTAATGTTCTCAGAGAAGTCTCATAGTTTGGTCACTCATGATTTTCTTTACAAAAGCCATGTTGGCTCTTCCTTAACATATTGTGTTCATCTATGTGCTTGATCATTTTGTTTTTTGCTACAACCAATCAGAGGCGTAGCGAGGGTGTTATGCGCCCGGGGCAAAGGAAAAATTTGCGCCCTCCGGCCCCCTCGCTAGGCCACTGCCCCCCCTCCTGCAGATCTATCATCTTATGCATGTGCAATATCTGTGAGAGCTGTACCATGAATCTGCAGTTAGTGTCTGTGGCACTGACTACTGGGTGGTGTCTCAATGATGCCACATTCACCTCCAAAGAGGGGGCTTCCCAAAGCAGGCCCTTGCTGCTGACCCCCAAAGCATCCACAGGTCCAGTCTCCTTTCAATGGGCCCACTTCCCAGGGCTCATTGATCTTGGATCTGGCTTCCATCCCCTCTCCAACCTTTGCAACTGCCCAGAGGTGCTCACCTTCCGCCTTATACATTCCCACCTTATTAACCCCACAGGGACAGTCTCTGCCTCACTTGTCCTAGGGAATATTCTACCAAGGCTTAATACAAAGTTTCCATGTAAAAGGACTCAATACGAAGCTAAACACTTCAGTGAGAGAATGATTAATATAGAGACGTATCTACATCTGCTGCAGGGAGACACCTCTGCCTGCCTCCACCCCTCTCCTCCCCCAGAGTCTACAGCCCCATTGCAAAGCAGGGGAGGGGAAGAAAAGAGGCTGAGGCCTGTCCAATTGGACTGAAGCAGTCATGAGCAAGCCATGCCCGGGAGCCATTCTCCTGTCCATTGCTGGTGCTGTGTTGCTTCAGGCACGCTAAAATGCAGTCACCTCTAGGGTGGGCTGGACAGCTGTTTAACACCTACACAAGGTTTCAGGCAGGGAGCAGTGTGGGCTGACTTCCTGGAGAGCCCCCATCAGAACTACTGTGCCCTCCTGGCTTAGGAAAAGAACAAACAGGAGGATTGGAAATTTACCCACCCAGTCTCACGTCCCCTAGACAGGGACTGAGCCACCTATATTAGGCCCCAGCTGGAGTATCATGTTCAATTCTGGGCACCACATTTCAGGAAACATGGAGAAACTGGAGAAAGTCCAGAGAAGATCAACACAAATGATGGAAGTTCTAGAGAACATGAGATATGAGGCAAGGCTGAAGGAATTGGCCTTGTTTACCTTGGAAAAGAGAAGACCGAAAAGGAACATGAGAGCTGCTTTCAAGTATCTAAAAGAGTATCATAAGGAGGAGGAAGAAAAATTGTTCTCCTTGGCCTCTGAGGTTAGGATGAGATGCAATTGTTTTAAATTGCAGCAAGGGAGGTTTATGTTGGACATTAGGAAAAACTTCCTGCCTGTCAGGGTGATTAAACACTGGAATAAATTGCCTAAGGAGATTGCAGAATCTCCATCACTGGAGATATTTAAGACCAGGTTAGACAGACATCTGTCAGAGATGAGCTAGGGCAACTCAACTTGGGAAGCCCCAGGGGCCACACTGATACTTACAGATCATGCTGAGGGCCTTAACTTAAGTGTGGTTGCATATGCAAGCAAATATATACAAATAGTTTCTCTCACACTGATAGGTATGAATACAAAGATTAAGGCAAGACTACACAACACACAGACCCCATTTAAGTCAGCTCTGCTGATATTAATAAAATTTAATATTTACTCGATTTCTACCCATGTGACAGCACTTTTCATGAGCAATGACCGTCCAAGAATTTAACTACTAAAATGAATATCAACAGAAGATCATTACACTGACTACTTTTTTGTTTTGGCTCCCATTCACCGGCCATGTGTTGATCCCCACATAAACCCAAACTGCACTGCGGGGCGCAAACAAACTGGCCGTGGGCAGCATGCCAAGTTATTAATAAATATTTTTAAACCTTTACCTTTTCTCTCTGCTGCCATGTCTCCTCTCCTTGCTCCATCATCTCCCCTGGTGCCTGCTGCTCCCCCAACCCCTCATCCTCCTCTGCTATCCTGACTCCTGCCCTTCTCACTGCCCTCAGCCCTCCTGTGACCTGACCCCCTCCACCAGCCCTTCTCTCCCTCCTGTGCCCACTCCTCCAGTATCCCCACTCTGATCAGGTGAGCTACTCCTCCCCATCCCCTCTTTTAACACCTCCCTCTACACACCTGCCCTGCCTCTCTCCTCTGGTGCTGGTCCCTCCCTTGCAGGTGTCTGCCTTTCTGCTTCACCCCAGAATCTCCTGGCACTTTCCCTTAGCCCTGCACCCTCCTGGTGCCTCCCCCTTCCCTCACTGCCCCTGCCCCCTTTGCCCTCTTTTTCCCTGATGCCCACCCCCTCACCACTCTCTGCCCCCATTTCCCTCATGCCCCTCTGCCCTCACACATGACTTGCTCCATCCCCACCTTTCTCATGCCCACCCCTTCTTTCAAGCCTTCTCCCAGCACCTCTCCCTACAGCCCCCAATGCCCTTCTCCTCTCCTCTCCTCTCCAAGCATCACCTTGTCCCCCCTCCCACTGGCACCTCCCCTCCTGCCCTTTTCCTCATTGTCTGCACTTGGCCCCCTGGCATTTGTATCTTCCCTCTCCCTTCCACCTCTACACAAGCTCCTCCCCTCCACACAAGCCCCTTCCTCTCCCACCCCTTCCCCCTCCCCCTAGTTTTCTCCCTGCCCTGCCCTGCCGTACCTTCTGCCTTCCACTTGCGGGGCCGGAGTCTGCGCTCGGGCCCCAAAAGTCCCTGGACTCCGAACTGGAAGCTAGGCTGGCACCACGCGGCACTGCACACTTTTAAAGTCCCGGGCCGTGACGTCATGTCACACCTGGATGTCTCCCTGGTCAGTTGGGAACGCTGCGTAGCGTGCGCAGGCAAGGGGGAGCTGACGGAACGCTGGCATGGGCGGCGAGTTCTATGGCCGCCCCTGGCCCCGGACCGTCCCTGCCGGGCGCAGTGTGTGCGGGCAAGGGGGAGCCGACTGAACGCTGCGCACGGCAGGGAGGGCCCGGGGCCGGGGGGGACGGCCATAGAACTCGTCGTCCATGCCAGGTGAGCCTGCGCAGCGTGCGCTCGCTCTCACCCCAGCCTGGCGCCTCCCTAGCGTGGCCCCCGGGGGCAATTCCCCCCCCACTCCCTTCGCTACACCTCTGCAACCAATCTGCCTGGTACTGAAATTAGGATGACTGACTCTCTATGTGCCAGGACTGCTTTTGGAGTCTTTTTTATTTTTTTAAAATCAGTATTCCATTAGCTATCTTCCAGTCATCTGGTGCAGAGGCAGATTTAAAATATTAGTGAGCCCAAATAAAACCGGAAAGGGGGGGGGGGTGGAGAGGGGAGGGGAGGAGGGTGACATGATCAAACTCCTTCAGCTATTTTTTCTCTGGACTGATTGGCTCTATACCTACTGCCACATTACAATTGCCAATGAAGCCTGGTCTACAGAAAGACCTGAAGTTGACTAAAAGGGTCATTTCTGTGGCATTGGCTAAATGGATTGACGCGATTCACTCTACATTTTCATAAACAGAGATCTTGTGGCATCTACACACTCTGTACAAGAATAGCTGACTATTTTGATTAGAAGACCAGAACAAAACATCTGCATTGGCCTCACAAGAACTGTGTTGAAACAAAAAACAGGACTATGTAGCACTTTAAAGACTAACAAGATGGTTTATTAGGTGATGAGCTTTCGTGGGCCAGACCCACTTCCTGTTGTTTGAAACAGGGAAGACTATCCCGGCCTTAGTGTGATTCTATTATTGCTATCTAATCCTGACTGAGGTCTGGCAGTCTCAATACCAGCCACCAGTTGCTAAACAGAGTAAAGATAGTCCACAAATAGTCAACCTCTTCTTCTCCCATATCTGTATTAATTAAAGGTTTGAAACTGGACTGACTGGGTAATATCATCACAGCAGGAAAGTGATACTTAGATTGTCTTGTGTACTGTGATGTGATTTGATTGCAAGCACTGTGGTTTATCCTAGCAATCATCATTTGTGTTTGGAGCAGTTGTGTTTTGCTTTATGTGGAAATGTTTGGGCCTGTAAACTATTTACAGCTGGTATTCTACTAGCCTGACCATTTGTAAAGGTCAGAGGTTACTGACTAACTGCTCAGAGGGGTAGCGGTTAGTCAGTAACTTTAAAAACAACAAATAGTCCTGTGGCACCTTATAGATTAACAAAAATATGTATGGTATCAAGCTTTCTGAAGAAGTGGGTTTTGCTCATGAAAGCTCATTTGTAAAGGCGTTTTGAACTATTTGTGTGCCCTTGGCTCACATTTTTGCTTTTGTTTACAACAGTGAGGGCTAGAAACAACCCCCACAATGAAAGTTGAGGGTTTCACATAATCACTTGTCTCCAGGAGCTGGGGCTTTAAGAAAAACACCAAATATTAAGAGACTCATGACACAATCCTCAAGAGCAGGTAATGACACAAACTTTATTGCAAAATACTTTCACTGAAAAGAATAAAGTACGAGTAAGACAAACCTCTGTAATCAATTTTAAATATAAACTGATAAAGTTCTAGTTACTTGCTAATATGTTGCCAACATACATAGAATTCATATTTGCCTTTAATCTTTTTTTTGCCTTTTTTGCAAGTATTTTGGTTCTAATTTTAAAAAGATCCTCAGAAATTCAATACCCCATTTTTCTAACTATTTAAATTAAGGCTGGCACTATAATTGAATTTTAATCAAACTATTTCTTTATACACGTGGTGTCCAGGTGGACAGTGAATAATAACCTATACAATCATTACTACATGTGCTGATTTCCAGGACTAAAACACTTTTTTAAAACTGTGTATGTATCAGGAATACTAGCCCAGGTCTATACTAGATCTGGAAAGTCAGCTTAAGGTACACAACTCTAGCTATGTAAATAATGTAGCTGGAGCCAACATACCTTATGCCAACCTTGGTGTTGTCTTCACAGTGGGAGACTGATGGGAGCAAATGCTCCCTTTGGATTCTTTTACTCCATATGCACCAGGGATGCCATCAGTGTTTGATTTAGTGGGTCTTTAGCCCCGCTAAATCAAATGCCAAAAGATCAATCTTCAGTATAGTATGTAGAGATGGAGCCCTAGTATTTTCTGCAGAGAGATGCATGCAAATGTGAATTGATTTTTATGTATTTGAGTAGTAAAGGAGGGCATGAACTCCTTAGATTAACAAAGAAACTAAACAGGTAAAGAAGATGCAGTACTTTTTTTTTTTTGAAAGTATAAATTAGATACAGGTTGGACCTCTCTGTTCCAGCACCCGTGAGACCCGAGCGGTCCTGGTCAGGTAGTTTGCTGGACCAGGGGAGGTCAGTGCTGCCCGCTGGCTGTCATTGCTCCTGGGCTCCCTGCCCTGCTGCTGGATCCACTAAAGCTGGACTGCATGGCTCCCCACCTTGCTGCCTGCTTGTTGCCTCAGGGTGTTCTCCAGGGATCCTGCCGATGACCCTGCTAAGGCTACCCTGCTGCTGGGGATTCTAGCCACCCCATTTCTGCCAGCTCCACTTCAGCAAGTTCCCCAGCGGAGGCTGCCCAGTCATCTCAGCCCCACTGCCACTTGGGGTTTCCTGGGGTTCCTGGCTGGGATTGCCTGGCCACAGGCAGCTCAGCTGCAGCCGGGAGTTCCTCGGTTAGGGCCTGGACTCTCCAGCCATATGGTCCTGCTAACGACGGGGGTTCCTTGTCCCAGTTGGGAGTTCCCCGGCTGCCACCTGGCCCCGCTGATGCTGGAGATTCCAAGCCAAGATGGGGGCTCCCCAGATGCCAGCTTGCCCAGCTGGGGCTACCCAGCCCCTGCATTGCTCCAGGGCTCTTTTTGGTCCAGCAACATACCTGGCCCTTCTGGATCACGATTGTTGCCAGACCAGAGAGTCACGAATTTGGGATGTTCAACCTGTAGTTAGAGATATTACTAGATCTGTAGTAGTGATTGTTGTAAGTTTCCGATTTACTTTCATCCCCTTTCCAATGGGGGTAGAGGGCAGATTGTGGCCAGGAAATAAAGGATGATTTTGTGGCTTAAATCATAGGTTTGAGAATCAGGTGTTTTGGGTTTTCTGTTTGGATCTGCCACAAATTTTGAGCAAGTCTCAAGCTCCCCTTCCCTCACCACTGCAAGAAAGTGCTGGCAAAGTAACTCGCTGTCTTTGGCTATTCATCCTGAACCAGTGAAGTTTCTTAAGAGTAGGTTTAATTCCTATTCAGCGAGGGAACAAGGTATAAATCATCTCTGACATTATCTCCCAGTTCTGCTATGAGAGCTCTTCCTCTTGATGCCTGGGTGAGGCCTTTAATTGCATTGCATTGTATGGAAGCTATTTTGAATATATCAGAAATATACGGTGGTGTTTTAGGCTGTTTTACAGGGGTGGGGAACCTTTTTTGGGTTGAGGGCCACCAAATCACAACAAAATCAGTCAGGGGCTGCATGCAAGTGAGAAGCAAAAAACCTTCGCCTTCCACTAGCATGGGCTCCCCAATGCTGGATGGGAGTCCCAAGCCTCAGGGTCCAGATCCAGGCAAGCCGGGGGCTGTATCCAGACCCTGGGCCTTGGGGTCCCTACCCCTGTAATACAGCCTAAAACAACTGTATTGTACTGAGTGGCTACGTTTATAAATAAGGGATAAGGGATTTTTCGGAAAAGGCTTTATTTTCCACAAGATCAGCGTCTAGACTGGTGCTTTTCTCCAGCAAAGCTCTGTGCTGAAAAAAAGCGGCAGCCATTTTTATGCTAATGAAGCGGGGGAGATTTAAATCCCCGTGTCATTAGCAATTGCGATACGTCTAATTTACATCCCTTTTACGAAAAAGGGATGTAGTCTAGACGTAGCCAGTGAGTATAGATCATTATGTAGAAATAACATAGCCCAGATTGAGGCTAATGACTGTTTATTTGCCTCGCTTTGCTCAATGAAAAAGGTAGTGTTTGGACATTGTCTGTCTTTATATTTCTGTCTCTGGAGTTCTTAGAAAGCTCTGTTAAGGGAATAAAACCATGAAAGGCCAACCTTAACTTATTATAGACTGAATATGTGGAGATGGTGAAGACACACACACCTTATGGAGTTATAACCGTAGGGAAACTGGCTGTGTTGAGAGAAGGTACATATGATGTATGTCTTGGTGGGAACTCAATTTGCATATAAGAGCCAGTCTTCCCTCTTATTCCCCACCCCCCCTTTACACATGTAGAAAATCTTAGACATGGGAGGCAATCTACCTTCTGTTGCACTATGTTTGGTGATAGCCCCAACACTTCAGAGTCTCTGGCCTGTTTACATGATGTGCACTCTGCATCAGGGTTTGGTACATACTTTGCATGCATGCAGCAGATTTGCTGTTACTCTCAAAGCTTTTCACAGCCATTACCAGTAATTCTCATGGTTCCCTTCTGAAGAAGGAAAAGTGATTAATTTATACCTGTTGTGTAGATAAACTGAGGCATGGAGCAACTCTCCCCTCAGTCACTCTTGCACATGATCGCAGGCAGCTTAATTAGAAATTATACTCTGAACAGTATGTGTGTACAAATGACACCATCCCACTTGATGGAGCTGGCTCCCTGTGTGTATCCAAAGCATGCTGACTCTCCTGACACAGATAAGCGTGTACTACTTGTTACTCTTATTAGTTTGCAGGAGCCACCACAGCTGAGGAGATAGGCCTCTTTCACCCTCATCATGCACAGTTTTGTTTACCCAGATCCAAGCAGGCAGGTCTGTGCTTATGGCGGTATGTGAAGTACATCCAGTTAGCCTGGGCAGGGCTGCCCACAGAACTGCTGGGCCCCCGTGGGGGAGCACAGCTCCATGCACCTGCAAGGGGTGGGGCCCCACCAGTGGCCCTGGCGGTAATTTAAATGGCCTAGGGCTCTGGCTGCTGCTGCAGAAGCGGTGACGGCCAGAAGCCCCAGGCCCTTTGAAATTGCTCGGTCCCGGGGCAGCTGCCCCTTTTGTCGCCCCTGCCTGTCGGTGCAGATAACTGCAAAGGCTTTTGATGTCGACCGCCAAGCGTCCAGACTACCGCGCTGTGCCGCCAAACAGCTGATCGGCTCAGCGCAGCAGCCATTTTTATGTAAATGAAGCGGCGGTTATTTAAATTGCCACTTCACTGTGATATGTCTACAAAGCTTATCTACGTGGCTCCATCGATGGAGCCATGTAGTGTAGACATACCCTAGGTCGCTGGAGTAGGAAAGCATGTCTGCTGCTTCAGCAGTGGTGGAGAGAGGCCTTCAGGGGAGCCATAATATCCAGCACTGCTTCTCCAATGTTACTCTGCAGGTGGCATCAGTGACATATTCATCCAGCCCCACCCTCTTGCCTAAACACTCCCCCTTTGGGCTAGAAGCATTGCTGGTGATACTAGCAATCCTCCACCCTTAACACAGCCAAGCACAGGTTTCCTGGCATGCATGCAAGAGGGAGGAACTCCTTCTGGGCTCTCCCACATCCCTTGTATATCTTCACAGGGATAAGCCATGATCTGGCCATTGGTGTATTGTTAATTAACCCTGCCTAGTAACACAGGGCACAACACTCTATTCATGTCACCTCTCTCTGCTTGCCCCACTCATGCTTAGATTCTTGTCCTGATATTTAAGTAACTTGCCAGGTCACTGGGGCATCGAATAAACTGTATGTAAAAATCAGTCTCTTCCAAAGTTGACTCATTCTGGGGGAACCCAGCTCCTGGGAGTCATAAAATCTTCTTTATATGGAAGAAAGCCTTGAGCTTGGCATACATGAGTTAGGAATCTTATGACACTAAACAAGGAAAGAAATAAATCATTTAATTTATAGTATTGGTAGACAATTTTGGCATTCTGCATACTACTTTAAAAAAATATTTACAGTTGGTAAATAGCATTACAAAAGCATGCTCAGAGGTCTAGCCAAACAGTGTAACATTTCTGATTTTAACAGTTTGGCAAATTATTTATTCCGTTTATCAGCTCACTCAGCACTTTTGCTCCCTGAAAGTTTTCAAGACCATCAGGGATGGAATGCATGCACTTCAAGGTTAAAAAAGATGCCGGAAACGGACATTAATACAGATATAAATCATTGAGAATGAAACCAAATAGGGTTTACGTCACAGCATGTTTTAAAGTCAGTCCAATAAATCACATTTTTTATTTTAATCGCATTGAAAAGCTCTTTGGATATTCAGTTAAACTATATAGTGCATGGATTATCTCAGGCTGCTTTCACGGCTAGTTTATCAGGCTACAACAAAGCCCAGTGGCCACTTCTGCCCAAATTGACTAGAACACTGAGCCATGGTCTAAGGTTTTTATGGATGTGCTCCCCCCCCCCCCCCCCCCCGGATTTGCTCATGCTTTAGTGGGGGATGTGGAAGGTAAAAGACTCTGCTTGGACCATGTGTACGCTACAAGATGAGGTCGAATCTCTTATGTTCGATTTCTGGTCACCCGATTTTGCAAAGTGAAAGGTCTGTGTCCTCACGTTAGGGAAGAATTAATTATAGTCCAAAGTAGTGTGTCCCCATTAGGGAGCCTACTGTTGACAGAGTGATGCATTGTGGGTAGTTTTGTGTTCTGGGCTATGCTCCTGGTGCCCGCTTGGTTCATGGTGCACTGTGGAAAACTTTGAGTGTACTGTTAGAATTTGGGTGCTTAATAGGGGTGGCTTGCTAATAAAAATAGAGCATAATTGTGCTTAGCATGTTTGGGTATCTTTGAGGGGAGGTTTCTGAATAAGACTTTCTGAGTATCTGGGCTGATCTCTGAAGAAAGGAGGCTACCCAATTGTGAAGGTGCCTTATATGGGTTCCACTGCAATATGTAAATGCACTTTGGATTCTTTACTG
Source organism: Pelodiscus sinensis (assembly GCF_049634645.1). Classification (NCBI taxonomy): domain Eukaryota; kingdom Metazoa; phylum Chordata; order Testudines; family Trionychidae; genus Pelodiscus; species Pelodiscus sinensis. The sequence goes on from NC_134711.1 coordinate 111,060,538, forward strand.
TAAAACAGTAACATTTTTATGAGTTCATTATTGTTATCACTACAGTACTGTACTAGGTCATATGAAACTAATTCTTGGAATCTCAGCAATATGTCTCTTGATAACTGTACCTTTTAGGGAGGAAAAGTGCCTTTGAAACCCACCAATATTTCACACATGACGAGACAAATTATTCTCTCGTTACACTGCAGCCAGTCCATTGCACTTTGTGGTATCTTTCTTCCAGCTGCTTACACACTGAACTATATTTCTCCAAGATGGTGCAGAGAGGCTGAAATTTCACTTCTCTGCACCAATTCTGGCCTCCTGCACCCTAGGAGGCTCACATTGAAGGAGGCCAGGTGCTGTTGCCATGGCTTGCATTCTGCTCAGGGCTCTACAAATGACTCAATGAGGATCCCTCCTTCAGGAAGTTGCTTCATTCTCCTTAACTGTAAAATGGGGATAAGACCGCCACTAGTGTAAATGGGTTTGACATTTTCAGATGAAGAGTATTTATTATTGGCTAAAAAAAACAACAAATGGTCTGGTAGCACCTTATAGACTAACAAAACATGTAGATTTTTTGTGTACCTATAAAAGCTCATGATACCATCTACATGTTTTGTTTTCTGTAACAGACTAACTCGGCTACCCCCTGAAGCTCTATTATTAGCTAGACTTTCCAAATAAGGGTGCCTAAAGTTATGTACAGGCAGTCCCCGGGTTACGTACAAGATAGGGACTGTAGGTTTGTTCTTAATTTGAATCTGTATGTAAGTCGGAACTGGCATCCAGAGTTGCTCTGCCCCGGGCTTCCTGGAATCAGCCGCTGATCAGTTTCAACAGGCTGAATCTGGACGCCAGTTCTTACATACAGATTCAACTTAAGAACCTCAGGCGTCCCCAAGTCAGCTGCTGCTGAAACTGATCAGCAGCTGATTCCAGGAAGCCCGGGGCAGAGCAACTTTGCCTCAGGCTTCCTGTAGTCAGCGCTGGTTAGTTTCAGCAGCGGCTGACTTGGGGACGCCTGGGGCAGAGCAGCTGGGGTGCTGCTGGGTTGCTCCAGTAGCGCCGCTCCTCGGCGCTACTGGACCAACCCAGCAGCACCCCAGCTGCTCTGCCCCAGGCGTCCTGATTCAGCCGCTGCTGAAACTGACCAGCAGCGGCTGAATCAGGACGCCTGGGGCAGAGCAGCTGGGGTGCTGCCGGGTTGGTCCAGTAGCGCCCAGAGCGGCGCTACAGGACCAACTGGCAGCGCCCCAACTGCTCTACCACAGGTGTCCGGAGAAAAGCCTGGTCTGCTGGGGGGGGCACCCCCCCCAGCAGACCAGGGAGACACGGGCGGCGGACCGAGACGCACCGCGGTCCCGCCGCCCGGGTCCTCCGTGGCTTTGCTCCGCTTCTCCCTGGTCTGCTGGTCTGCTGGAGACCAGTAGACCAGGGAGACGGGGAGCAAAGCCTTGGAGGACGCCGGCAGCGGGACAGCCACGGCGCGTCTGGGCTGTCCCGCTGCCCGCGTGCTCCGCGGCTTTGCTCAGCGTCTCCCTGGTCTGCTGGGGGGGTTCCCCCCCCAGCAGACCAGGGAGATGCAGAGCAGCTTTTCTCGCCCCAGAGGACGCAGGCGGCGGGACCCTGACGCATCTGGGCGTCCTGCCGCTTCCGTCCTCCGGGGCGAGAAAAACCCCATTCGTAACTGCGGATCCGACAAAAGTCGGATCCGTGTAACTCGGGGACTGCCTGTACTGAAATCCATGCTTAGGTGCCTAAGTAAACTCAGTCCAGTTGTCCCAGGCCCAACCAAAAGTATAATAGTCAATAGCTTAAAAAGTGAGTACCTAAAGTTGGGCAGCCACATAGCCTGATTTTCAGAGGTATTGAATGCCTGTGAGTCGCCTCAGTGTGAAATCTGTGGGAGCTGTGGTGCTCAGTTACTCTCAGAACCATGCCACTGAGGTGCCTAACTTCATTTTTGAAGATCCTAGTCTCATAGTTTTCGCTGAAGTGAGGCTAACCGATGGGCTTCTTTCCTCCCCTGGACACTGTTTATAAAACAAACAAGTGGATTCCTGCCCCTGCTCTTTCGTATTTTATAGATAATTTTAGAATTATCAAAATATCATTGATATGTATTTGAGATACATACAACACGTTCTGCAAGGGAGCAAAATGCCAGATATTAGTCATTTGGGCCAGATTCTGATGTCCTTGGTCATGTGAAGTATTAATTTACTCCATACTCTGTGCCACAGAAGTGAATGAGATTATTGGTGGACTGACATGAGCAACAGTATAAGACATCTGTCCCTTTCTCTTGTTAATGTACACTGGAAAAAGTAAACCTTGTTTTCTCATTAATACAATCATCATGCAGCATTAAACAGGTTCCAATAAAGATTCATCAGAGTTTTATATTATTCATTAGGCATGTGCATTCATAAGTGTTTTTTCTTCATAAAATAAACATGGGAGTGCCCAGCATAAGGAGAAATTCTGAGAACAAGAACTCACATTATACAAAGGTATGATGATAAATGTCTCCTGTGGCATAATTCTAACTCTTACCATCTGTGATTCCCCGTTGCCAAAGCAACTTAAAGTAAATATTAAAAATAGTCCAAAACCAGGAAAAGCACAGCAGGGAGCGTCTGTCCTGAAAGAAAACAAGCCCTCAACATGACCAACCATTGATAGGAAAGAAGACAGATCAGTTCAGGAGCTTTAGTCTAAAGATAGATCAATATGAAGGGTGGGTTGGGGGGAATCCCCAATGCAGTGTTTATATCTGGTTATAGATGTGCTACCAAAACATTATCAGATGCTCTGTGCTGTACTTGTCATCTGTTTTCAACTTTCTGCTTGACAAGTAAATTTACTTATACAGATTAGCTTGTAGGATATATATTTTACATTTTCTACAAATCTGTTTTTGATTTTGGTAAGGCTGTGGAAGAAAGGGGCTATATTTTCAGTATCCATGTTTCAGCAGAGTTATAGTGATATTCGTATCCTAGAAGCCAGTGCAAAACACTGTTAAAGGGAGTGTTTAGTTCAAAGGAAAATTTAGAGGAAGGTGTAGTTTCAAAAGTAGACCAGCAGGGGGGTTTATAGTGGCTCCTGTGTTGGAAATATGAGAGCTGGGAAAGAGGCAGTAGGTAGAACTGGCCTGGGAAGAAAAAGTAAGAGAGATAGGGTGTGGATACTATAGAAAGGTGGGTTAAGAGTAATGCATGTGTTGGGGAGGTAGGAGGACTTCTCACTTTTAATCAGTAAATTTAGTCAGAGAATCTCAATCCAGAGGAGTTTGAGTAAATAAAGGCTTGGAAGAGCTCTGCATGCAGTGTTCTGCCCAGGGAAGTTAAGGACAAACTAGGAACTTTTGCTATAAGTGACTGCTTTAGTCCAGTTGCAATAAAGTTCTGATCAGCTTCCTAAGTGAGCGTTTGTTTCTATATATTTGCCACAACTTTCCCATCCATTCCTTATGGCAACAGTTGCAAGGTTAATTTATGATACCAGATTTAAAAAGAAACATAGGTTTAGTCAGTTCTTAGGCAAGGATTTGAGATCCTAGATTGAATCACCACCACATAAAATTCCTCAAAATATTACAAAAAGCACATGTTGTTGTCTAAAGCATACATCTTGAGGTTAGTTCCACAGTTGTGACGTACCCAATGCAAACCTTAGAAGACAGCCAAATACAGATACTTGACTTGTGGGAAGTTCTGGGCAGCCAAAAATTTAGATCTTTGGGTGAGGAGTCATAGGAGCACGGCTGTTTCTTGGGGCTCAGCAGTAATCCCAAAGTCTCATCCTGATATAAGAAACAAAACTGCCTCTTCCTTATTTGTACGTTTTGACCTTCTGTGAGTGCACTCCTATATTCACACCATACATGCTATTTTAGTAATTTTTGTATCAAAATATGCCATGGGAGAGATCGTTTGAAAACTAATAACTCCCTGGTCAATAAAGGCATAGTGAAATGGGTATAGTGACATTATATGTAAAATTATAAACCTAAGCTGAAACTAGGACTGAAATGTGTTTACCAGACCATAAACCAGTTTTTCAAAGACAAGTTGAGGCCTGTAGCCAGGTGTCACCAAAGCTGATGGTCCATCACCTACCAAGTGGCCATTCTTTGAAAAGGCAGGTAGGAATACACAGATCGGCATGTTAGCAACGTCATGAAACCTCTTTTACTGCAAAACTCTTTGTCTGAATCTTCATAGTAAGATGAACTTTATCGAGCGGTAACAGCCAAGAAAATGCATTTCAAAGGTAGGGGGGAGGGGTGCTGGGCTATGAAAGTGAGGAACAAAAACACCCCAAGGTACCTTTCCCTATCAATCATTCTCTCTTTTACATAAGAAGACACTAAGGCTAGGTCTACACTACAAAGATAAATCTGAAAAAGAAACGCAATTTGCGGTCAGCAAATTGTGTATATTTTTTCACTTTACTGTTAAAAGCGGCTTTTCCAAAATTTGGCGCATGTACACAGGGCCAAAACAAGGTTTACAAGGATTGCAAAAGAGTGCATTTGATTTTTCGAAAATTTTTGCGAAAAAGCGGATGCATTCCTTCGACACAGCATTGCTTTTCCGAGATACCTCTGGTATCCCGGAAAAGCACTGCAGTCTAGACATAGAGAGACACACCCACGCCACCTCCAGCCATTGGACATTGGACTGGTCAGGAGTGTTACTGGGCGCACACGATAAAAGACTTCACCTTGAACCATATCTGATTAAGTTTTAGTACTGGGAAGCACTTTATCTTTATCTCTTGTAACTTTTCCTGGAGAGGCATAAGGATCTTGCACAAAACGGGGGGGTTGTGCAAAAAAACCCCGTCCACACTGCTTGTTTTTGTGCAAAAACAGCGTGATAAATTATGCAAAGGAAGCACAGTGATATGCTAATCTGTGCTTCATTTGCATAAGCACTGCTGGCAAAAGCTGCAGTGTAGACAAAGCCCATCTGTACACAGAAAGTAAAAGAAACTCCTGTAATGGTGTGGTTGCAAGTACGTATTAGGGAATGTTAAAATTCATTTTGGTAAATGTGTACCTGCTGAATTTTTCAGCAGGTACACATTTACATGCGGGTGGGATACTGCATACTGCATGGAATGGCTCCTGTGGAGCCTCCAGCTCCCTCCTCTTCTGCAGCTGCCTCTGTATCAGCCTGGGCTCATCAATTAACATTCACAGTTTCATGCGCCCCTCCCCCCACTGTTGCTGCCTCTGTGTCAGCATGGGGATGGGCAGGTGGGAGCTGGTGTTCACGGGGAACCAGGTTTAAGCTCCCCCTGCATATACTCCCCCTCCTCCTGCATATACAGGCAGTCCCCGGGTTACGTACAAGATAGGGACTGTAGGTTTGTTCTTAAGTTGAATCTGTATGTAAGTCGGAACTGGCGTCCAGATTCAGCCGCTGCTGAAACTGATCAGTTTCAACAGCGGCTGAATCTGGACGCCAGTTCTGACTTACATACAGATTCAACTTAAGAACCCCAGGCATCCCCAAGTCAGCTGCTGCTGAAACTGATCAGCGGCTGATTCCAGGAAGCCCGGGGCAGGGGCTTCCTGTAGTCAGCCACTGGTCAGTTTCAGCAGCGGCTGACTTGGGGACGCCTGGGGCAGAGCAGCTGGGGTGCTGCTGGGTTGGTCCAGTAGCGCCGCCGCTCCTCGGCACTACTGGACCAACCCAGCAGCACCCAAGCTGCTCTGCCCCAGGCATCCTGATCCAACCGGCAGCGCCCCAGCTGCTGTACCACAGGTGTCCGGAGCAAAGCCACGGAGCATGGGGGCAGCGGGACAGCCCAGACGCGCCGTGGCTGTCCTGCTGCCCTCGGGCTCCGTGGCTTTGCTCTGCTTTGCTCCCCGTCCCCCTGGTCTGCAGACCAGGGGAACGGGGGGGCAAAGCAGAGCCAAGCCGCGGAACACGCGGCCAGCCGCGGAGCATGCGGCTTGGCTCTGCTTTGCTCTGCTTTGCCCCCCCCCCGGTCTGCAGACTAGGGAGACGGGGGGGGGGGGCAAAGCAGAGCCAAGCCGCGGAGCACGCGGCCAGCTGACAGCCCAGACGCGTCTGGGCTGTCAGCTGGCCGCGCGCTCCGCAGCTTGGCTCTGCTTTGCTCTGCTTTGCCCCCCCCCCTGTCTCCCTGGTCTGCAGACCAGGGGCACGGGGGGGGGGGGGGCAAAGCAGAGCAAAGCAGAGCCAAGCCGCAGAGCGCGTGGGCAGCTGACAGCCCTGTCCGCTGCCCGTGTGTTCCGCCGCTTTGCTTCCTCTCCCTGGTCTGCTGGAGACCAGGGAGAGGAAGGGCCCCGTTCGTAACTGCGGATCCGACATAAGTCGGATCCGCGTAACTCGGGGACTGCCTGTACTGGCTCCCACCTCCCTGCCCTATGCTGCTGCCTCTGTATCAGAAGAAGCAGCAGGGTGTATGTGTGCATGTAACTCTGAACCTTAATTGATGAGCCTGGACTCATCAGTTAACCGTTCAGTCATTTACATGGAGACATCCCCAGTAAGTACCTTTATGTGCCAGATACTGAATTTTTGGGTGTAAGAAGAGAGCTAAGTGACAACACATTAGATTGAAATTTTGTTATAAGGCTCTGCTTTGGAAAAAAGCTTTGCAGAGGTTTACAGATTTTTCAGGTACAAGATCCTGATTAAAAACTCTGCCTTTGAACATTGTTGGGTACAGTATGGGTTCTAAAACTTGTATATAGTCCCAGCTCCATCTATATAATGGACTAAGCCAAAATTGCAGATGTGAACTTCCACTGCTCCCCAAGTTGCAGTCCTTTAAAGATCTGAATCAAAATTTAGAGAGGCTTGAACCAATTTCTGCTTTCAATCAAATCTGAGCCCAGTTTTGTTCAAGCAGACATGCAATTTTGAGCAATCTTAAACCGTTATAAAGTTTTGCATTCAGATCATAGGGAATGTATTGTTTAATGCATCATTGACATAAAAACAGGATTGAATTTAGCTGCGTTGACTGAATTTTGCTTTGGTTTGAGCACCCTTTTTTAGTCCTTGTCAATCTAAACCAGTGATCCTCCACCTATTTACCATTATGGGCTGCACCCAGTACTGTCTGTATGGCCCTATGGATGTCACATGGGATGTATCACTGTGCCAATTGGGCCACAAGCAACCCATGGTCTGCCGGTTGAGAACCACTGATCTAGAGTACAGGCAGTCCCCGGGTTACATGGATCTGACTTACATCGGATCCCTACTTACAAACAGGGTGAGGCAACCCCGCACTAGCTGCTTCCCCCCAGCAGACCAGGGAGACTCGAAGCTAGCCCCCCTCCCTCCAGCAGACCAGGGAGACGCAGAGCGGCTTTTCTCAGCAGACACCTCAGCTTGAGAATAAAGGACTGAGGGAAGTGAGATGTGGGAGAATAAAACTGAGCTCTGGAGAAATGTTTGGCTAGAGTTTCCCCTACAATATGTACCAGTTCCGACTTACATACAAATTCAATTTAAGAACAAACCTACAGTCCCTATCTTGTACGTAACCCGGGGACTGCCTGTAGAGAGAACCCTTTAAATTCAGAGAAGATGGCCATTATCAAATTCCTAAGACGTTTTGCCCCAGATGAGATGAGATTCCTTCCCTCCCCCCAACTATCTTGAATAGCCTACATACACTAGTACTATTCAATGTGCCATGAATCTGGAGAGTTTACGATTGGATATCCTTTAATCCAGCTGATTATTTAAAAGCTTTAGTGACATTGTGTGGAAAAGTTAATAGTCTTCTGTTAACTCTCACTCTAGTAATAAAAATTATTGTGTTTGTCATGATTGCATATCCATAGGCTCTTAGAAAATTAGGTATACTTTACACTTGTTCTCTTGTAATTTTTAATTTATTGGTGCTTACTAAAATGCAGCATGTCTATCAGCTTTATCTATTTGAAACACAAGGTTCTTTAAAACAACATTTTTTTAAAATACTGTGCTGAATCTTTCTGTTTTCAGAAGAAGAAAAAAACAAAAGGACAAAGCAATGCACAGATAGGGAAATATTTTTGCAAGAACATTTGAAGCTATTTTCATTTCAAAGTGTACAAACGTTCCAATTTATTTCAAAATATTTTGTGATGTGTTTATACTTTAACAATACCTTGGCTGAAAACATGATTGAAATGTCTTATAGTAACTCTCCTCTCCAATTTTAGTTTTTTTTGGCGTGGCACAATATTTTTCATGAAAGGATGTCTGCATATTTTGCAAAAAACCCCAAAATACCTCATAAACCATAGGCCATTTCTGGAAAATCTTTCTGTTCTGAAACTTTTGATCCACTCTGATAGGTAGAGTCTTGCCTTTTATCTTGATCAGTAATTGCATTTATTTAAGTTTCCTGCTCAATACGAGAACTGCCTGCTTTAAGGCTAGTCTTAAAGCTCCATGTTGAGGTCTTATAAATATCACCATGTTAGCCAGATACCACAATTTGTGATGGAAAAGCTTGGAAAATTTCTGGTTTGGGTAAGCAAGAACTCCCAGATATTTATCACTTAGTACGTCTAGACTACAGGCTTTTGTCAACAGAGGCTTTGTCGGCTCGCTTTGTCGACATGAGAGTGTAGACACAAAGGACAGTGTAGATGCAATAACACCTTCTGTCAACAGAACTGTCGACAAAAGGCGTTATTCCTCGTAGAATGAGGTTTACTGCCATCGACAAAACTGCCGAGTTCTGTTGACGTCATGTCAACAGAACTCAGCGATAGTGTAGATTGAGGTATAGTTTTGTCAACAAAAGTCGACTTTTGTTGACAAAACTCTGTAGTCTAGACACACCCTTAATAATTAGAGGCATTGGGTTTGATTCTACATTGCCTCGTGCCTTTCTCTGGGTTCTGTCTCAGTGGTGTGTCTTGCTGCTGCAGAATTGTTAGGCTGATGGTTGACTGTATTGGTCTTGAACTTCAGATACTCAGGACAAGTTTTAGTTGTGGGCATTATCCTTGGCCTACAGATAAAGGTTCACTATTACCAGCTAGAGTAGGTTTCCTTTGCTCATGTGGCAGGCCTTGTGTTTCTGGATTTCCATTCCTGATGCTACAGACATGCAGTTTTGCTGATGGCCTGACAAGCTACAAGTACGCAGCATATGGTAAGTGTCCCTACCAACTGGTGGATGGTACGATTGCTATCTCATGGCTGTCCTACAGGCTTGGGTCTTACCATAACGGACAAGCAGTGGTTTTGGAACCATAAGTCTTGAGTTGTATCACTGATGAATACCACCAAGGATCCACTGGTCTATGCCTGTGCACATATTCCTGCATAGTAACATAAGAGTGTAGTATCCTGTTAGACCAGGCCAAAGGTCTGCGTAGTCCAGTGTCTTTTGTCTGACCGTGGCAACTACCAGATGTGTCAGAGGAGGGTGGCTAGTGGTCATGGTATGTAACAGTTGCAGAGGTACTCTGTCTCCTTCCAAAGTTCTGTGTCACTCCTCTCAGCAGAGCTTGTATGTTTAGGCTACCCACAGGAAGCACAAGTCCTCTTTGAGTGAGGGAGAAACTATTCATTGTAAAGGAATTTGACTTAACATTCCCACAGCATTGGATAGTAGGTCACAAAATGCATAAGGCAACAGTGGATATGCTTTGACAGCAGTGTAAGCTCTTGGACATTTACTTTTGCGAAAAGTCACAGCAGTTTTTCCAGTATAAACTTTTGTATTAGTATGGTTGATGTTAATGGTTCCAGAGAATCACACTCCAAAATTAAATGTCCTAAATAAGCTAAGCAAGTCTTAAGTGACACCATATTAAAAAAGCAACTGTAAATGTATATTTATAGTGTCTGGACCTGATAAATAACTTTTTTTTTGCTAGTAGGCCCATACATGAAGCAGAGTTCTGTGTAGCTCAAAAGTCTGTTTTCTTTCACCAGCAGAAGTTGGTCCAATAAAATATATTACCTCACCTACCTTGTTTATCTCATATACTGGGACCAACACAGTTTTAATTATGCTAAAATGACACTAATAGTAGAGACTGGAAAATATATACTGGTCAACAGCCTACTTTTCAGTATGCAGCAATGTACTGCATGCAAACTTTTTTTTATTTAGATCTAAAATACAAAATTGAAATAAATGAATCTGGAATGATATTAAGATGATCAATTTTTGGTCCTGATCCTGCAGTTGGGTGTGGGTATGTAGGTGCAGAAAACCAGCCTCACATAACTTCACTGAAATTCATGCTGATGGTTTGGATGTTTCCCCAAATATCTAACCTAAACCTCCCTTGCTGCAATTTAAACCTACTGTTTCTTGTCCTATCCTCAGAGGTTAAGAACAACAATTTTCCTCCCTCTTCCTTGTAGCAATCTTTTAGATATTTGAAAACTGTTATCATGTCTCTCAGTCTTCTCTTTTCCAGACTAAACAAACCCTATGCCTCATAGGTCATGTTTTCTAGACCTTTAATAGTTTTGTTGCTCTTCTCTGGACTTTCTCCAATGTGTCCACGTCTTTCTTAAAATGTGGCACTCAGAACTGGACACAATACCCCAGATAAAGCCTAATAAGCACAGAATAGAGTGAAAAAATTACTCGTTATGTCTTGCTCACAACACTCTTGCTATTACATCCCAGAATGATGTTTGCTTTTTTTGCAACAGTCCTACACTGACTCATATTTAGCTTGTGGTCCACTATGACTCCTAGATCCCTTTCTGCATTACTCTGTCTTAGGCAGTCAGTCTCATTTTGTATGTGCATGACTGATTGTTCCTTCCTAAATAGAGTGCTTTGCATATGTCCTTATTAAATTTCATCCTGTAGTTCTCCCTTTGGGCTTGCGACTCAGAGGTAACAAGCAGTTGAAACTCTGAGTGACAGTATCATTGGGGTCATGCTGGGAATAGTTCCTGGACAAAACATAAAAAATTATGGTTGTTTAGTAAAGGAAAATCCCTGTTAATTTGCAAGTCATTTGAGGAAATAAATATCAAATGCAGTTTGCATCAATTCATTGTGGCAGCCTATTGCAGCACAATATAGTTACAAAGAACAAACATTTTATCCATTCCCTCATTGTTATACCCCTCACAAATGTATTTTATTTCTGCAGTTTTCCATAGCAAATATTGACTTGTCATCCAAACAAAAACAAAATATCCAAACATCTCTCCCCAGCCTCCAATTTTTGAAGGAAAACCAAAAAATTTGGAATGAAAATAATTAGAACATGCCACGACAGCACACTAAGCCTCCATTCTTTTCTAAAGACTGGATGTATGAGCCAGGCTACATCCTACCATAATGCAGCACTGATTACACAGTCCCTTTTCTTGCTGAGCCTATGCCACACCTCACCAGAGTCCCTGGGTACAGTGAAACATGGAAGTATATTTCAGTCAAAACGTTCAATGGAAATCACATGTTTTTCATGAAAAAAAACCTTGTTTAATTGAAGAAATAATTTCCACGAATTATGATGGAAATATTTCAACTCCTGGGGACTCAAGAATGTCCAGAGTTCTATCCTGCTTCTTCCATTGGTTATTGTTTTTGTTTGTGACTTATTCAAACCACTGCTTTTTCTGCCACAGATATTACTATGCTAAACTGGAGATAATACCGCTGTTCCACTTTCCTCGCAGAGATGCTGTGAGAATTAATGTCTGCACAGAGTTTTGCATGTCTAAAGAGGTATGTAAATGCTAAATGTTATCTTGGTCTGCAAAGTCAATGAGATACATTCATAAATCAACTAAGACCCATTAAGAGACTAGGATAAACTTAGACACTTATGGAGACATTCTGCTTCTAGTCACAGGTTCAACAGTTTATTTTAGTGACTGTCACTTAGTGTAAGCCCTGGAGCCTGAAACATTTTATTGAAATACAGAACAGTTACAACACAGAGAGATGGGATCAAAGCTCAGAGGTCCCTCCCATCTGTTTGTGGCACTATCCTGATCTTTTGCAGCAGTGGTTCTCAACCAGGGGTACGTGGAGGTCTTCCCAGGAGTACATCAGCTCATCTAGATATTTGCCTAGTTGTACATCAGGCTACATGAAAAGCAATAGTGAAATCAGGGCAAAAATGAAATTTTATACAGACAGTGATTTGTTATATATTTCTATATATTGAAATTAAGTACAATTTTTATATTTCAATTGATTTATTGTATAAATAGAGGATTTACCAAGCATTGCTTGGGTCCTTGTGGGGGTTCAGAGTAGAGAGTGGTGGATGCACTAGTTGAGGAAGGTTGGGTGTGTAGAGAGCTCAGGTCGGGGGTAGGGGTGTAACAGTCAGGGCAGGGTGTTGGAAGGTGTGTAGAGTTTGGGGGCAGGGAGTAGGGGGTGCTGGAATCAAAACAGCAGAGAGGTGGGTGAGTGGGGGCTCAGGGCAGGGGTCTGAGAGGTGGGAGTGGGCTGCCTGGGGTGGTGGCTCCCTGGGCCTGCCCATGGTGATGGGGGCCACACTGGCCAGCCAACAGCAGCTCCCCAGGACTGTGTGTGGTGGTAGGAGCCATGCTGAGCAGCTAGTGGCAGCTACCCAGAGCCATCCAGGGATGTGATGCCTGGCCAGTGGCAGCTGCCTGGGGCTGCCCGGAGTCACACTACTTGACCAGTGGTGGCTCCCTGGGGTTGTGGTGTCCAGCTGGTAGTGGCTCCCCAAAGCCTTCCTGGGCTGTGCTGACCAGCCAGTAGCTGCTCTCTGGGGCTGGCATGGTGGTGGGGGCAGTGCTGCCATCACAGGCTCCCCCCCCCCCCCCAATGGTGGCCAGCAACATCTAGAGCCTAGTCAGCCACTGCCTTACAGGAGCACCTGGCCCCCTGTGGTTATTCTGCAGTATAACTGTGCCTGCTAGCAGGCCCCCCCTCCCTCAGCTTTTTATGAGAAACAATCGCATTCCAGGCACATCCTATTTTCCTGGCACAACCAAATCATGACCTTGCTTCAAATTATGCTAAGAGGAAACTGCATAGCAAATGTGGTGGTCCTAGCTCTTATCATTTAGGAGAGTTCTTAAACAAATGGACTCACAGATGGATGGATGGACACCAGACAGATAGATGGACATACTCGCTCAAAAGTAGATTATGGTTAAAATGAGAGAGTCAGCAGTTTTTCAATAACAGTGCGCTGTGAAATTTTTGTATTTGTATGTGTCTGATTTTGTGAACAAGTAATTTTTAGGTGAAGTAAAACTTGGGGACAAGATAGATCAGACTCCTGAAGGGGGTACTCTCTCTCTCTCTCACACTCACACACACTCTCTCTCTTTCTCTCTCTCTCTCACACTCACACACACTCTCTCTCTCTTTCTCTCTCTCTCTCACACACACACACACACACACACACACACACACACACACGTCCTTGACAATGTGACACAAAGCACTGACCATAAAAACAATTAATGCATGAACAGAGCCTCCTTTAAAAACCTAATAATATTGGTCAAATTTGGTTCCTAAAGTTGGGCATCTAAATCTATATGTTGGTTTCTAAATAAGTGGCTTGATTTTTCAAAGACGCTGAGCGCCAATTATTTCTTTTGAGTTCCACAGGTGCTGCATGCTGCAGATGCTCAGCGTCTCTGAAAACCAGGTCACTTATTTAGACACTTAACTTCACGTATCCAGCTGAGTTTGACAATTTGGGCCACTGATTTTTATCCTCGGTAGGAGAAAGTTTCTTATGAAGACTGCTAGTGTCCTAACAGTGATCTAATTTCTGGTATGTTGAACTGTGTGCTCTCCACCAAGAGTAGATGGGCCCAAGCATGTTTATAGGTGTAATGCTGCTTCTTGGTCCTTAAGAACTTTCCTATCTTCCAGCTGGTACTATGATTCTGTCTAAGTAAGACAAGCTAAACAGAATGGGCTATAAGAACACTTTGATGGGAGACCTCCAAATTACAGGATGCACTCACTAAAGGATTTTTTATTTCCAAATTGGAACTGAAGTGCTATTTAGGGAGTACAATGCTGCTGGGGTTGCTGAATTCAGGACGGGATGGTAAACTGGACTCTTGACTCAAGAGTTTATGGCAGTCTTTAGCACAGCAGCCAGAAATGGTGTTCTAGATAAAACTGAGGTCAATGGCTACTTCTTCCTAACTAAAAATTACCCTTGCAGCTTCAGTTTCATATAGTTTGATTCAATGTTCAACAGGGCTAGGTGTTGTTAAACAGTTGGCGTGGCTCTTTTTCTGAAGTGGCACCATTTTCAGTGGCAGTGAAATTTTTTCTTCTGTATATGGTTTAATAAAGCTCTTCGAGATCCTTTAGGATGAAAGGGTCTGTGCAAATGTAAGCTGTGTGTGTGTGCATATGCACTTTCAACTGGTAATTTAGCCTAAATATTATCTAGACACATTCCATCCTAACTACAAACCTAATTTCTGTCTGGTCTTTTTTGAGAAACAGATTTTTTTCCCTTATCCTTTAAGTATGGTCTCTGTGAACAGATGATGACACATCCTATTATGCGTGTTGTCATTAAATTTTCATGATTATTTAATTTTGGATTCCCTACAGAGGCTTCAGATAAGTCAATTGTAAAATGGACATATGTCTGTAGGAATCTCACCAATTTATTCCTTCTAAGTCAGCAGGGAGCAAATAACAGCTCACGGGCTGGATCCAGTTTCCGAGAGTTAGCCTGTGGCAGGCTGCTGCTGCTGCTGCTGCTGCTGCTGCTGTATTTACCAGCGCCTCCATAAGTATGGATGCTTGCAGTTCCAGTTGTCCAGGGTTCACCATTCCTGGTCAGTAGGAGCTATGGGAAGTGGTGTCTTGGTCTGAGTCACTTTCCACAGCTCCCAATGGCCGGGAACAGTGATCTGCCATCAACAGGTGTTGCAATTGCCTGTACCTACGGAGACGTAGGTAAATACAGTGGCAGCAGCCCACTGGGGCTAACCCTGTTAAACTGCCACTGTTTTATTGCCCACCACTGACCTAAGTAGTCAAATAGCCTTCAAAGCACTATGGACTTAGGTGGTATTTGAACCATTGACCATGGGAATATTTCATTGCCCATTACTAATTTTCTGAACCCACTGGCCTCTTCCCTGTCTCCCCCCGCCCATGCTCATTAATTTAAGGAAAATCAATTAAGTACAGAAAATCAACTCTTTTTTCACTTAAAATTCTGTGGCATATCAGGAAATCCTTCTGAAATGTGAGGAAAATATAAAATAATACAAATACAGCGAAAGGGGAAAAAGTGTTGCAGCTTACAAAAGGAAAGAGAATCTATATGCACTAAAGTAGCAAATAGTCTTGCACTAATTCCATTGCCCTTTAGCAGAAGTACTGGATTATTGGCTTCAAAGCATTTATATGTACGAAAGAAACATAGAATTAACATAAGAACATAAGAATGGCCATCCTGGGTCAGACCAAAAGTCCATCCAGCCTAGTATCCTGTCTACTGATAGTGGCCAATGCCCAGTGCCCCAGAGGGAACAGGAAATGATGAAGTGATCTCTCTCCTGCCATCCATCTCCACCCTCTGACAAACAGAGGCTAGGGACACCATTCCTTACCCATCCTGGCTAATAGCCATTAATGGACTTAATCTCCATGAATATATCTAGTTCTCTTTTAAAACTTGTTATAGTCCTAGCCTTCCCAACCTCCTCAGGCAAGGAGTTCCACAGGTTGACTGTGCACTGTGTGAATAACTTTCCTTTTAATTGGGCTCTGCAATTGACTATTGTGTAAAGCAACATGTTAATTCCCTTTTGAATGTCCTAGGGAACATTTCCATCTTCTGAGTCAGAGTAGCACTAAAAGTATGTCAAAGCGTGTGGATGTTTAATTGTTCAAGTGTAGGCATCAACAGGAGATTGATAACTAGGTTGTTTTTTTATGAAGATTTAATTGCAGATGAATGATTTAATGGTTAGAATAAGTCTTGTAGGGCTGACAAGCTTCTACTGTATTTAGCAACACTCGGTGTTGCCATAATTCTTCTTCAGTCTTGAATGTCACCACGTTCTTGCAGAAATTCCAGTGGGTGTGACTTCACTTTTGAGGATTAAGCATTTGCATCAATCCCTGTCTCTGTCAAAGAATTCTGACAAACACATTTGTGTGTAGCTTGATTGGGTCTGATTGTTGCTCCGGTTCTTTCCTCCCCACAAAGGACACAGGTCTGACACGAGAAGTTACCGCACTGCATCAGAAAGTTCATATTCTTAAAAAAAGTATGGAAGGACAAGTGGTCCGGTAGTCTTACCATAGATTTTAGAAATGTGTATCTGTCTGCCTGTCCATCCATCTGAGTCTGTTAGTTCAAGAACTCTTCCTAAACAGTAAGAGCTAGAACCACCAAATTTGATATGCAGCTTCCTCATATCCTAACTTAAAGCAAGGTAAGGGATTGGTTGTGCCAGGGTAAGGGAATGTGTGGGGAATGTGATTGTTTAGTATGTGACATCAGGGACAGTTATACCCATGAATGACCACAGTGGGCAGCAAGCACCCCAGTGAGCAGTTGGTGGCTGGCAGCACAGCCCCCACCACCCAGCCTTCCCCTGAAAGGGTGGGTAGGTGGCCTGCGCAGTCTCCTCCCCTCCCCTCGCCAGGCCCAAGAAAAAGCTGGAGAGTGAGGTTAGTGTCCCCGCCTCCGGCCAACTCCAAACCTGGGCAATGCCGGGTAAGTTTTCTAGTAGTTTACAGGCAGTCCCCGACTTACGTCGGATCCACACTTACGAACGGGGCTTTTTAGCCCCGGAGGTCGAGGTGGCGGATTGCTACCTGCGAGCTCCGGGGCGAGAGAGCCCCGTTCGTAAGCCGCTCCGGTGCCCCTGGTCTGCTGGAGACCGTCTCCAGCAGACCAGGGGCACTGGGCGGGTTCCCGCGCTTCTGAAGCTTTGCCAGAGCAAAGCCTCAGAAGCGCGGGGAACCGCCGCTGCTGCCGCTTCAGTCCCGGTGCCTGTGGTCTGCTGGGGACCGTCCCCAGCAGACCACAGGCACCGGGACTGAAGCTGCAGCCGCGGAGGGGTCCTGCGCCTCTGAGGCTTTGCCAGAGCAAAGCCTCAGAGGCGCGGCACGCCGCTGCGGCTCTGCTCCCCGTGTCCCTGGTCTGCTGGGGGGGGGCGCAGCTAGTGTGCCCCCCCCAGAAGACCAGGCTTTTGTTTTGGACCCTGGGCAGAGCAGCTGGGGCGCTGCCGATTGGTCCTGCAGCGCCGCTCTGGGCACTACTGGACCAACCCGGCAGCACCCCAGCTGCTCTGCCCCAGGTCCTGATTCAGCCGCTGCTGGTCAGTTTCAGCAGCGGCTGAATCAGGATGCCTGTGGCAGAGCAGATGGGGTGCTGCTGGGTTGGTCCAGTAGCACCGAGGAGCGGCGCTACTGGAGCAACCCAGCAGCACCCCAGCTGCTCTGCCCCAGGCGTCCCCAAGTCAGCTTCTGCTGAAACTGACCAGCGCTGACTACAGGAAGCCGGAGGCAGAGTTGCTCTGCCCCGGGCTTCCTGGAATCAGCTGCTGATCAGTTTCAGCAGCAGCTGACTTGGGGTTCTTAAGTTGAATCTGTATGTAAGTCAGAACTGGCGGTCAGTTTCAGCAGCGGCTGAATCTGGACGCCAGTTCCGACTTACATACAGATTCAACTTAAGAACAAACCTACAGTCCCTATCTTGTACGTAACCCGGGGACTGCCTGTATAAAAAAGTATTATTGGGAACTTGACATGCTGTGTTTGGAAAGCTGTGGGTTTCCCTTTCACTCTGCAATCATAGCACTTGCATTGATCTGCTTTATTACAATGCCACAAAATAATGTATGCTGTTCTCTTTAGAAACTTGTGATCTCTAGCTTTTCATATAACTAGTTGTCAGAGGCAGGTTTGTTTTGATCTGACAACATGTGATCATGGATATGACTAGCCTATAGTATGTCAGCTTTTATTGGATGAACATCTCTAACATGTGGGCCCTCCAGGATCAAACTTGTGCTGGAGAAGGAAGGGTGGTCTCAGTTATGACACAGGATTTGGAATATGAAATCAGTGGTTCTGTTCCCAGTTCTTCTACAGATTTCCTTTGTATCCTGGCAAAAAACAGTTAAGATTTAGGTGCCTCAGCCTCCCCAACAGAAAAATGGGATAATATATTTATGTAGTCACGGAGATGTTGTGAGGTTTAATTCAATAAAGATTGGCCTGGAGAGTTTTTGATGGAAGTATTCTATCCTTGCAAAGTGTGAATTACTCTTACAGGTACTTAATATTCTGTCTGCGCTTTATATTGTATGCTTCTATTCTTGTGCAGCTAGTGTTCTTTCTACAAGATAATGATGCAGGTAACTGCCTCTCAAGCATCACTTGGAAAAAAACAGTTGAAAAGTAATGTTTCTCTGTTGTCGCCCATTTACAGCAAAGCACAAATGACTGAGTTACGATTTATTCTCCAGTTGATCAAAAGCATAAGATACTAGTTTCAGCCAGAAGCAAAATCCCAGACTACGGTCTGATTTGATATGAGAAATTCTATATTTTCATTCAAGCCATCGATTCATCTTTCTCTCTGTTCCCCCTCCAACGTAGATCAGACATGACAATAAAAGTGTGCCAAAAATCTGTGTCATGGTCTTTTACCTGTAAACATAGTTTTAAAAAGTAATGTTATTTGGGGCTAGTTAATTATGGGTACAATGGGAAGCACTTAAGGAGTTGCCACTTTTATCCTGAGACAAAGTTACCGAAGTGTTTGTAGTATTCTCCAGTAATCTTTTATGTTCTGTATAGGCAATATCTTCAATACTACAAATGTGGAAGTATTTAACTCCAAATAGGGAGGCCCTGATCCTGCAGAGAGTTCTAGGGAGGTGGTTCTCTTCCAGCCCCCACAATAAACCCACCCTGCTATCATTGTGGGATCAGGGGCTAGTGAAGGCAATGGACAAAAGGCCACCACAGTGCTCTCTGGGATTGACAGCTCATATGTTCTGATTTGCTTGGTCTTTTTAATTCTTAAAACATCTCTCTAATCTTCTTTGCATGCTGTAGCTTGATTGAGCTGTACATATCCCTCTTTGGAGAAGATGGTTCCTCACGTTGATTTTTTTTCAGTCAGATAAGGTTGGAGAACTTCTGTTTTCTTTCTACCTGACCTAACCAGTGATCTAAAGTAGGATCAGTTCTGCAAGTTGGCCAGCAATATTTGAGTGAGTACTAATGCTTCTACGTTTTTGTCTTTCATGTGTTAGCATGATCACATAGGGCCTCATCCAAACCACAGAGCCATTAATAGGAGGCAGTTCCTTATAGCCTACTCCTTGTATTGCGTTAGCCATGGCACAACTCCTATTTACACCCATGAGAGCAGGTTTCCACTAAGAAGGCTGAATGTGTCTATCTGTTTTTAAACTAAGTATTATGGTACACATGGAAAGATTCAAAGGCCAAACCTCACAAGGGTATCACTTCTCTGTTCAGTGTCACATGTTCATGTAGCAGCATAAATCCATAGAATAAATTAGGTCTAAGGTCAAGATTTGTTTCCAGATAGAGCTTCCTTGGCCACTAGGCTTCATTTATCTGGTTTGAGCAAAGCAAAATGAGGTTATTGCCCTCCCTCTGTTCCCATGGATTTTCAGATTTGTGCTTGACTTGGTTTGGAGTTGTAATGCTACAGCTTCATCTAGTACTGTTCCCAGGAATCAATGGGAGTCGATCCAGGTTATAGATGTGGCTGCTACTAATAACTTCCATTCTCCCTTTCAGTCCAGAGAGTGCTTTCCTGAATATGCAATAGGACCTACTCCCTCTCAAGTAAATAAGAAATAAGTGATACACCTCAAAAGGAGTTGCTTTCTCCCCTCCATCCTATTGAAGTTGAAGGATGAGACGAGAAATCCTCAGCTAGTGTAAATTGTTGTACTTCCACTAAAGTCAATAAAACTCTGCTAGTTTATACTGGCTGAGGGGCCAGCGTGGGACCTTTCAGCAATATATTGACATATCTTTCAGCATTATTGCCAGCTTGTCATCTGGCAGTCTAAGCATAAATCTCAGTGATGAATACTTGTCTCGTACTTCCTGCTGATATGTGTTGACTTGACTATATTCTATGTGCTAATCTTCCTGGAGTGAGGATAAGCCATTGCAGTAATTTCCCTCTTCTCTTAGTTCGTGACAAAGTTCCAACAACCACCTTGTATAGAATGTAGCTTTTTTGCAAGTCCTACAAAACACTTTGACATCAATCTCCTTCAACCCCCCCCCCGCACAAATACTTGTACTAACCTCTCACCTCCCCTGTCGAATCGTCTGCAAACTGATACCTGTCAAGCACCACTTAGCATTAATTTGACTAGGCGACATAGTCTTGTTCTTAAAATAGCTAGCCAAGTGGCCTTGAAAAGTGGCAGTGTACTTTTTCTGGGTCTGTCCCTATCAGTTTTACATAAAACATTAACGCCAGTCAAAATACAAAAACACATTTTGTGAAAATATTTTCCTATTTTCAATTGAAATTTTGTTCGATATTTAACTGTACATAAGTCAATTAGAAGCCTGAGTCATTTCTGAAAATTTTACTCTTAACCCTTCCATATATTGGTTACCCCATATATAAAATGGGAGTAATGATAGTCACATTACTTTAATCAATGTTCTTCATTTGATATTTTTTTTTCACACAGTATAGCTCTTGCAGGACAACTAAATGTTCTTAGATTGAAGCAATGAATTGATTATGGTGGCTGATTTGGAATGTGCTGAGCAATACTACAACAACAACAACTACAAGTTCAGAAGCACGGAATTCTGTAGTTCTGGTGAAGTTTTTTCAGCCTCTTTCTAGAGAGATCTGAATACTCAAATTAAGAGTCTGCTCATAGGAGAACGGGAGGAGCAAGACCTTGCTGTGAATTGTATTGCTGGCACACACTGAGGGTCAAGGTTAAAGCCCTTGGCTTTTGCTGGACTGCTTTGTGAGACCGAAGCATTGCAGACTCTCATGACCAATGGGTGTTACTTTGTTTGAATGGGGCATGGAGAGTGAATAATTGTAGGAAATTAGAAACAAAGAACATCTGAACTCCTGATAAGCAGCCTAGCTATGTACCAAAACATAAACACTTGGCAAAACTGTCTGGCAAATATGTTTCATGTTTCAAAACTAGAGCTGTAATTTTTTAAAAACTTACAGGCTTTGATGTGCTCCAGTTCACTGGAGATACGCAGCGACTTTGCAAAAAATGGATTCTATCTTCTGAGAACTAACAAAATGTTTTCCCATTTTTACTTTGATCTTTGTTTAAAGCAGTTTATATGCAAGGGGGTTAGCTACGTGAAGCCGATTGCCTCATTCGCGTCCAGGTCAAAGCTTGTCCAAAGTTCCAGTATTTTTGATTTCTCTTTCTTTTGTGAACTGAAGACATTGAAGTGTAAAATGTCAAAATGAGCTGCACAAAATGAGCTTCCTTATTAAAAAAACTCTGCTTACAACTAATGTCTGCTGAATAGGCTATGCAGGGCTTTGGTATAGATTAACAATATAACGGGAAGAGCTGGACAACTGAGGTTTCTCCTTGCTGTCACCCGCACAAACTTCTCTATCCCTTCCACACTGTAGGGACACACATCTTTACCCAGTTCCTAGGGCTCAAGGTGTAACCCTGTGAATTTACACACCCACCCTTACACCTAGGGCTCAGGGTGTAACTTCCTGCTGGTTGGCAGGATCTTTAACCACTGAAAGAGTCTCACATAGTAATATCCTTATCCTCTATTTATTGATAAGGATACACATGCTAAGCACAGAGTGTCATGCTCACCAATCCTGATAAAGGCAGGCAGACTTCCCCTGTTCCCCAGGCAATATCAGTCTCTCTGGTCTTAGGCTGTGTCTCGGAGGTGAGTTCTTCTTTCCAGGTCTTTCCCCCTCCTCCTGGTCCTCTTCCAGTCTTTTCTTCCTTCTGTTACTTCTAATCTTCTTCTTCTTGAACCCCAGTTTACATAATGAAACTTAAGTCTTGCTTAGCTATACCTTAACCAATTATTTAAGTATAATTTTAGTAACCAATCATAACAAAATTACCTAACCAATCATACCCCACTACCTTAATTGACTTACACCTAGGAAAATTAATTATACAGCAGACAGAAACAGTTACAAACCAGACACAGATCACACAGTCAAACAATAGGAAAGTGTCATAGAATGAGGATTCCACAACATTCTCTCTTGATAAGCAGTTTCTTGCCAGACAGAATGGCGTTACTTAAGTTTTCTTTACCCATCTTGGGATCTGTTTTTTTATCTGGTGACAGTGGGGGAGCTTTCAGGGTAAAGTCACAGCCTGGTGTGACACTTTTTAATACGAAATAGATGGAATGTGAGTTATGTGACTCCAGGCCTTACAGTAATGGCTGCTACTCTTCAGTCTGGCTGCAGAAGGCTGCTTTAGTTTAGTCCTAGCACAGGCCTTCCAAAATGGCTACAGAAAAGCCATATTGTTACATTGCAAGGTTCCAGAGCCTGGGCTCCAACATGAGCCCAAAGTCTACACTGCCATTAAACAGCCCTTTAGCTAAAGCCCTGTGAGCCCAAGTCAGCTGGCCCAGGCCAGGCATGGGTGTCTAACGCCGAAGTGGACATTCTCTCAGATTAAAAGTCTGATGCTTTCCCAACTAAACTATGGAAATCTCTCAAAGCTCCATGGACTGTAAACACTTCTTGGATGTGTATAATGAGAAGCCATTATTTCTTTACCAGTAATTTTTTTAAGTTAAATGCACATGCCATGAAACAATTTGCCTTCTCCCCCAAATGGAAGATGACTATATCCAGTGCTTTTTTTGTGTTTTAAAAAAAAAGTAATGCCAGTACGAGGGTTTGTTGAGCAAAAAAAACCCCAAACAAAACCGCCTGGAAGATTGCGGCCGAAATGCTGTTGTGGCCTCTTTAATTCCTGTGTGTCCTGAGTGGGCTTCCGTCTGGCACAGTGGAAGTGCTCCCAGGGCTGGCTGGGGGCTGTGCCAGAGGAAAGCGGCAAGTGCTCCCCAAAAAAGGTGACAGAATGCCGTACCGGTGTATACAGTCACAAAAAAAGCACTGGCTATATCAAAACAACAGTTCAATTAGTAAATCTCTTCCTCACGGTCAGACCCTTTCTGAAATTTGGTCTCCTCCTGTTTCTCTCCTGTGATCTAGACGGAGTTATCTAATCTGCCTTTGGCTATCTCTCCTCATCTATTTAACAATCTCATTTGAAAATGACTCTTCCATAACCCCTTAATCTCACTGTTTCTCTCACTGATATTGATTTTAACCTTTTAACTGTTATTTCACCCCTGGAAGTTTTGGGGATATGGTTTGCATGGTATGCATTGTACAGAAATGTAGCTGTATTCTGTTTCTGTAGAGTAAGGCTATCCCTTACCATAAACATTCTTCTCTACCTGCCCTAATTGCCCTTTTGGTTGCTCGTCTGGATTACAGATACTTTTTCTTTATTCTCCACTTCCCATGATCTTTGCCCTTAGCTGGTTGTCTCTGTTATTTCTCTGTTTCTATAGCTAAGAATTTTTTGGCGGTGGACACATTTTGGGCCAAAATTGTGAATGCAATCCACTAGTGCTGACTTTTCCCACCACCGAATGAAGGCAGAAATCCGTTTGACCACGGACCCAGGCTTTCTAATCCATTAGAATTGCCATGGTAAATAGCAAGGGATATCTATAATAGACCATGCTGCTATAGGACTTCCTGGGAAAAGACACCCCTGTCATCCTCAACATGCTAGTATCACAGTAAAAACTCCTTTCTCCCCTGAACCATCTGTTGGCAATAATGGAATAGACACCAATTTGTTGCACTAAAGTGAGGGAGGCAGTGTAAACTGACAGATATTGCACCAAGGACATAATTCTTCATTGTCTGACAATTTTTATAACCTTTTACACCAGTGCAGGATGGGTATCAAACACTACAAAAATCAGAATGGTGGCATTCTACACTGTCTCTTACACTGAGGTAGATGGCTATTCAAGGTACATGGGAATGGGGTGTCAGGCGGCTTGTATACTTTCACCAGCTCTGCCACTGACTTACTGTGTGATGCCTGTGTGATTCACTTAATTTCTAGATGTCTATATCCCCATCTGTAAAATTAAAATAATA
The DNA here is from genome assembly GCF_049634645.1 of Pelodiscus sinensis. Lineage (NCBI taxonomy): Eukaryota > Metazoa > Chordata > Testudines > Trionychidae > Pelodiscus > Pelodiscus sinensis. The sequence goes on from NC_134711.1 coordinate 111,084,680, forward strand.
CCAGCACTTTATAAAAGTGGGCTTACTATTTATCGAGTAAAAAACAGGACTATGTAGCACTTTAAAGACTAACAAGATGGTTTATTAGGTGATGAGCTTTCGTGGGCCAGACCCACTTCCTCAGATCAAAGCCCATCACCTACTAAACCATCTTGTTAATCTTTAAAGTGCTACATAGTCCTGTTTTTTGTTCCAGCTACACCAGACTAACACAGCTACATTTCTATTTATTGAGTAGGTGTCCTCAAGAACTGGGCATGGCCTATCTAGATTGGCCATGATCTAAGTGTTTGATCCAAAATCACTCAGGATTGAAGGGAGAAGCAGGAAGCACGCAGGGAGAGAAAGGGATTTTTCTGTGACTGCTAATAGAAGCAAAGCAGGAGGCCAAGGAATAAAGGGAGCAAATAGTTAGACAAGCCCAGTTAAGTACATGGAAAATGTAACTCTAATCTGGCCCAGTGACCAAAAGGGCTTTGTCAGTGCAGATGGTGCTAGCTGGCTGGTGTAGTTAAAGCAAACTTCTAACGGGCCATGCATGGAGACATTAATCAGCAGAAGCAGGGAACAAGAACCACAAGGGTTGGAGCTGCTCAGACAGGATGCTAGTTCCCTTTCTTCAGTGTCTGGATTAGACCAGACTCAGCAAGAGTGGAGGAACCAGACTATACTTTTCTCCCTATACTTTCTAGCCTGCCTGGACAACAAGATTTTACAGGGCAAAGCATTTGTTATATAGCATCTGTATACGTTACTGGAATACTCTGCAGTTTCCTTTGAATTAGAGGGAGTTGTATATTTGGTGGACTAATTATGAATGTTGTATGTATTATGGTGGCACCTAAAGGCCAGGGCCAATTAGTTCAATATTAGTCAATATATCAAGTAGAATTTAAAATATCTAAATATGGGACAAAAGAAAGTTTGGGAATTTGGACACTGAATTTAAAAGTTTCTGACTGTGTCACAGACTTCCTGTGTGACTGTGGGCTGTTCTCTTACTCTCTCGAAGCCTTAGTTTGCCTCAGAAAAAATACTTTCTGACCTCTATAAAATAGAATACTTACCTACATCATGACTGTGAAATGCTCAGATGCTACAGTGAGGTAATATATGAGGGCATGGGGATGGCCAGAAGAGATGAATCACCTGTAATTGAAAACTGGTTGGGAACCTTTACAGACGGTCTAGAACCATGAACAGGCAGAACCTGTCCCTTCATATCACTACAGATACATTAATCAGTAGGTGTTCTAGGGCTAGGTGATTCCTGTGAAAGATTGGGTGGGGTGCGTGTTTCCTGTGCATTTGTAGGAATAAAGTCAAAAGTTTGACACAACTTATGGTTTTATCAGCAAAATTGGTTTGACTGTCACAGAAGTGTTAATTACATTCCTGGTGCTAAGAATCACTGCCATTATGTAGAGGAGAAGTTTGGGACAGCAGCACAGTGTTGCCTTGTATCTATTGTGATTTAAAGGTTTCCTTTTCTTTTTTTCCATGTGCCCTTCCATTTGGAATTAGCAAATCTCATTGTACCAGCTGGTACAGTGGAAATCCCACTCCAAAATCTGGTGACAAATGGATCTCGCTGAGTGAATCTAGCTGTGGAAGGAAATAATGGACTAATTTGAAAAAAAATTAGGTTTTAACATGTTGGTTTCCTTTGGCATTTGTGAACTGAAGGAGTGCACATATCTCCATTTAACTGCTTTTCAGACCACGTGGGTTTCATTATACCCTCTGATATGCACATACTGAGTTCAGTGGCAGTTGCACAAGTGCATCTGAGATGAGCTCGTATCTGTTTGTTTACAGCAGCAGCAGTTCTGGATCTGAAAACCTCTCCGGCCGCCAAACTTGCACTGCTCACACACACATGCTTTGTGTTCAACCAGTAGCTAACCTTGTACCTGGGGCTAGATTACAGCATGTGCAGTTAGCTTAAACTGCCTTTTTACTGCTGCCAAACACAGACCAGGCTCCTCATTTTTTCTCTAGCCTGAGTATAAAGAGTATACGGTATTGCAAAACTCAGCAGTGTTAAGGTTGCACAGTTTAAACTCTTAAAAAGTCAGTGAATACCAATGCTAAGATTCCTGCAGCAGTGTTGGCCAGGCTACATTCAACCCTTATGTCTATGCCTGCTTTCCCTAAATGTGCAGTTTGGAGCCTGCTCCTACTCCCATTGAAATCCATGGCAGAATTCTCATTCACTTCAGTTAGAGCAGAGAGGAGCCATGGATGTGGTGCTAAATTTGTATCTGTATCCACAAAAATGAGCCGCAGATGCAGATGGCCGTGAATAGGAAGTGGATATCTGTGGCTGTGCAGGGTTCTACTACTAGGACTGTCTTGGGGATCTAGGGCAAATGAGGCTGCATGGGTGTTTATCTGAGTGCACAGTTGATTGCAAGCAGGTATAATTGAGGGCACCGTTTGAGCTGCAGGATACTATTACTGACTCTCAGAGCCCAGGATGAGCCACCATAAACACAGAGACTCCCAATAGTGTCTCTTTCCTCCTCCCCACCTGCAGTCGTGCTACAATTTAAGACCATCCCAAGCCTTTCCCAGCCCAGTTATGGGCCAGCTCTGGCACTGAAGTTGAATTTGGGACTGTTGCAGGGCATGTGCGCCCGGTCCCCTTTCAGGCAGGGTGTTAAGCCTATCAGGCCCCTCAATATGTACTCCACCCCGTGAGTGTTACAACCCCAAGTACTCCCATACAAGAGTCTGGCCTAGTGGCCAAAGTCAGTAGCCACCTTCTGTCCTCAGGGCAGTAAGGCCCAGCGGCCTGAGTCAATAGAAAGTCCCTGTTTGCAGAGCAATAGGGCCCAGTGGCCCGAGTCAATACAAGCCTCTGGCCATGGGGCAATAGAGCCCAGGGGCCTGAGACAATAGCAACCCCTATTTCTGGGGCAACAGGGTTCAGTGGCCCGAGTCTATATCAGCCACTGGTTCACGGGACAGTAAGGCCTGGTGGCCAGTCAGTCATCACAGTGGTAGCATCCCGTTGGGGTATAATGAGGGTGGGTGCGGTACGGGGACCCAGGCCCTGCCTCTCCACCGGATCCCAGCCCAGGGCCCTATCAGTGGTGAGTGTGACCTACTATTAGCTCAGCGGGGAATCCACTCACAAAACGCTGAGCTCTCGGGGATCCAATTCCTTGCCCTGGGCTACTTCCTACCTGCCTCACAGCAGTCAGCATCTTCTCTACTTCCCTCCTCTGGACTGGAAATTTCCCCGGCTGGCCTCGGCTGGGGCATCCTTCAGCTGCTCCTCCGCCTGAGCTCTGGCTGCAGCTCCTTCCTCTGCGGTGGTCAGCCCTGACTGAGCTGCTCCACGGGCCTTTATACTAAGGATATTCAAATGCGGTTATCAGGCTAATCGTATAGTTAATACCATTTGTATCGACGACACGATTAGTCGATAAGGCGCTGCTCTGCAGAGCCTCAGCGGGGGGAAGGGGAGGAGGTAGCTCCAGGCGCTGGCTTGAGCTGGGACTAAGCAGTCCTGGCCCGTGCTGGCTCCAGAGCCACCCGCACTGCGGCTCTGCATTTTAACTGCAGTAAGAGCCACTGGGCCTGTTCATGACAGCTCTGGCAACAGCCCTTGTTTGCGGTTGCCAGGGCTGGCCACAGGCAGAGGTTACTGCTAGAGCAGCCCCTGTCTGCAGCTAGCCCTGGCTGCCGTGGACAGGGACTGCTTGGTGGCAGCAGCCCCTGTCCACAGAGGGGCCCAGCTCCCCTGTGGACAAGGGCTCCCTTGGAGCAGCCTTGCCTATCCCCCCCCCACTGCCTCTGATAGTGGCAGTAGTGGGGGAGCAGGTGGCATCCTGGACATGGTGCTGGGGATAACCGGCTCCTGGTCCCCTCCTTGCTGCCTTTCTCTGATAGAGGCAGCGAGGGTGGGGGAAGCCACTAGTCCAGTCACTACTTGACAAGTCGCTTAGAATTCCTACTTTATACTGGTCCTCCAGTTGGAGCATGGTCACAAAGGCGCGTTAGTCAGGGCCGCCCTTAGGATTTATGGGGTCCTACACAGTTCTCTAAAAATGTGTGTCCCCACTGCTGGCTTTGGGCATAGGGGCACCAATTTATTAGAAGTGATTTTATAGTCTTCGTCAATGCACTAATGAAATATTTTAAAGCAAAATGTAAATTAAGGTCCCGTAGACTAACACAGTAAACTCAGAAACTCACAGTATAGACCTGGATTTGGCAAATGTCTGATGTCATTACCATTTGAGTGGCTCTTTCCACAGGTTCAATGTTCTGCTAATAGGTCTGGCAGGCATTTTCATTCTTAAGTTAAGTAGACCTTCTCAGGAGAAGTAGAGTCACAGGAAGAGGAAGAGGTGAGACGTGCACAATAAGACCCAGTAGTGCACCAAATTTTTGGATGCACTATACAGCTGTGTATTCTGTGTATGGATAAGAATAACCCTGGCTTTAGTTAAACATGGGGTTCAATTAACTGAGCTTCACTACATGCACTAGAATGGTTTGGGGTGTTGACGGGCCTTTTACATAATTTAGTTTTTATGAGTTCTTATTTGGTCTTTGCTGCCTGTCTGAGACAAACTGCCTGTAAATCTGATTAGGAGTCTTGAGCCATTAAGTTGCAGATTTATTCATCTGAATTGCTACAAATATAATATTTTAACTAGGACTGGCTTCGCAACCCTGTAGTTACAGCTGAAATGCTCTTGAAAGCTGGTTAAGATGCGTAAGAGCAAATAACGACATCCTGAAAACTGAGCCAATGACTCCACTTTAATTCTCTCATCTGCAGATCTTGTTCCAAGATCTATGGGTTTGGTTGAAACTCATAATTTAGGATTCCAGATTAACAGTCCAAGAAGTAAAGGGTTTTTTTCTTCTTCTTTGGAACAGATCTCTGTCTCCTGGGGAGTAAAAATAAAATAAAATGAAATGGAAAAGGACTGTTAAACTTGCATACTAGCTACTGAATAGTGACTGATACTGCAAGTCAGCTGCATAGCCAGTGGTGATGTAAATACATGCTGCAGGCCAGCAAACCTGCATACTAGCTACCGGCATGTGGCTGATGCTGGCAAGGCTACTACATGGTGGATAGTGATATAAATCCCCTACTAAAGGCCAGCAGGCATGTATGGAAACAGGATCTTGTCCTGTACAGCATAAAACAGAGAGAACAGTAAGGTAATTGGGGTGAAGATGAGGAAAGTGGCATGGCATATTAACATCTATAAAAAGTCTCTGCTGATCAATAAGGTTGTTGTGAAATAAATGCGAAGTGGGTGCTTGGTGGGGGAGTTGATTGCTTACCTTAGGAGCTAAATAGTGCCTTGACTTGAGCAGGTGGGTTGTGGTGGGGAACATTAAATATTTAAGTAATCCCCCTCTCCCCCCCCCCCCCCCCATGCAGAACAGGGACAATTGGAGAACTAGAATGCTTATGTGGTTATTCAGATGAGTCACCATTTGTTTGCTCTCATTCTTTGATTGGCTGAGGCCATACCATGTGATCAGGCGGCTTGGCAGAAGCCATTCTTGGCTCACTTTTTTTAGCAGGAGTGGCTATGGGTGATGTGCACTTCCTTCCTTTCTCTGAGCCAGTCAGGAAAAAATGCTTGGTGTAGTTAGAATGTGTGTGGACTCAGACTTTTTTTCCCAGAAGGTATTACTGGGTCAAAATTGGCTGGATTTTCCTTGGGTTAGCCAACAGCAGGTTTCTTACACAAGCATGGTCTCCCTACCAAATTTCAAGGCCCTGCTCCAAAGCATGAGAGTAGCATAGTTTCTCAATGAAAAACTGTAAGAATGTTTTTCCCATGTTCATAATGTATTTTTTTTCCTATCCTTGTCGGTGGAAAATATTGAACCATTTTTGCTGAAACCTAAAAAAATAATGCAGTTGCAGGCAGACACCCAGCGTGGAACATGTCAGCCTAAATAGTTAGTTTGACAAAATTACAAGCAGGGTGTTGTGATGGAAAGTATGAGGCAACCTTTAGTAAAGATGTTGCTGTCAATGCTACCTATAATTGCCTATGTGACTCTTTACTTCAGGGGTGGGGAACCTCAGGCACAGCGGCTGGATGTGGCCCCTGGTTTGCCTGCATCCGGTCCCTCAAGACTCAGAGTTCCCTCCAGCAATGGGGAGCCTGTACTGGTGCTCCAGGCTCCCCCTCCCCACCATGGGGCTGGAGCACACAAAATCTACTAGCTTGGTCCCCCGTAGGTTCTGGTGGTGCGCAAAGGGAATGTGGGGCGTGTCGGAGGCAACGTCAGTGAGGGTTTGGTTTTTCTTTTTTGCTTCTCACTTGTGTGCGGCCCGATCAGTGGCCTCAACCCAAAAAAGGTTCTCCACCCCTGCTTTACTTGTTGTGTTATGCCAACCTGTTATATTTACCAGCATGGTATCATATATATAGTAGCCCAGTGTCTGAGAGTCTGTAACACCAAAATGCTGGCTGTTCCCTCTGGGCGGCGCTGTTGCCTGAAATACTGACTGTTTCCTCTGGGCGGCGCTGTTGCCTGAAATACTGACTGTTCCCTCTGGGCGGAGCTGTTGCCTGAAATACTGGCTGTTCCCTCTGGGCGGTGCTGTTGCCTGAAATACTGGCTGTTCCCTCTTGGTGGCGCTGTTGCCTGAAATACTGGCTGTTCCCTCTGGGCGGCGCTGTTGCCTGAAATGCTGGCTGTTCCCTCTTGGTGGCGCTGTTGCCTGAAATGCTGGCTGTTCCCTCTGGGCGGCCCATGCTGCATGGGGAGTGCAGGGCCAAACAGCCGCTTGCGCCGCTTGTTCCCCCGTGGTGGCCCGGCTGAGCGGTGCAGAAGTCAGCCGAGTGCCACGGTGGGAGGCGAAGGGGGGCGGGGTGGTGACGTGTGGTGTGACAGCGGATCCAGGGCCCACCCCCTGGCCGTGAACGTCACCGCCCCACCCCCCTTCGACTCCCTCTGTGGTACTCAGCTGACTTCTGCACTGCTCAGCCGGGCCGCCGCGTGGGAGCATGCGGCGCAAGCGACTGTTTGGGCTCCGCACCCCCCATGCAGCACGGGGAGTGCGTAGCCCAAACGGCCATTTGGGCTCCGTGGTCCCCTGAGTGAGAGGCAGGAGGGGGAGGAGAAGTGAAAGAGAGACAGAGAGAGAGGCAGGAGGTGGAGGAGAGATGCGAGAGAGAGAGGGGGAGGCAGTAGGAGGAGGAGAGGGAGAGAGAGAGAGAGAGAGAGACGGAGTGAGAGACCGGAGGCTCAGGAGAGAAGACTGACGTGGAGGAGAGACCTGAAAATCCCGTCTTATGACGGGCTAATTGGCTAGTTTTTGTAAGAAATGTTAATCTAGAAGTAGATTCCCAAGATGGTCTGAAAAAATAAATGCAATTTTTTAATTTTAAAAGGTATGTTTTTGGACTTTCCTAATCTAGTGCATAATAAAATACTCTCTTACTACTGAAACTCCCCCCAATGAGAATATTTGAAAACCTGAAGGAAGACTGCAGGGTAAACTGTGCCTGAGAATCTGATCTCTTTAATCCCTCTTTAGAGCACCCCTGAGGTGACAGGCCTGGGTTCCTGCACCTCACTGTGGGTGGAACCATGTCATCCAACTGCACTCAGATGGCAAGAACACAGCCGTGTTAATGACACAAACCCAATTTGGTTTCATTCCCTTTAATAGTTTTGCTTCAGAAGCCTGTGGCCATGCATTTTCAGAGACAGAGGAACAGCATTTTCAAACCAAAGCATTGCTTATTCATTCCCCAAAGATACACAGCAGGTTGTGCAAAGAATACAAATAATAAGGCCCACATGCATGGATTTTATACCTTTTTAACTTTCCTTGCTAGCTACTGGTAAGAGTTCCCCTCAGCCCAGCTAAATCCATCTCTGACAAGGAGAAGCAGCCTATCCTACCAATATTGTTCTTTCAACCTCTCTGTTCTTTCAATTTGTTTTTTGAAAGAATGCTACTGCAGTGTGGACGTAAGTGAAGTTTTTTTGGGAAAATGGCCATTTTCCTGAAAAAACTCTGTAGCGCAGACATAGCCTGGGTTTAAATCAGCTTTCACTGACACTCAGCTTCTGGACACTCACTTCACTGGTTCTTTCTTTTTCTAGCATCTTTGAGTTTTATGCTCATCTTTGATCCTAGGCTCAGTCTTGGGAAGAGTAAACCACTCTAGCTTGGAGGAAGCCAGTCCCAGGGTATTCCTTAATCGATGCCCTCTCTCTGTTGAATAGTGATAGAAATGTAGCCGTGTTAGTCTGGTGTAGCTGAAACAAAAAAACAGGACTATGTAGCACTTTAAAAGACACTCTCTCTGTTGTTTCTTTAAGGAGCCTTATCTTTGCCATTACAATGATTCCTGTGGGTTTCCTCACTTAAAGCCTCCTTTTTGATTTTTAACTCCTGGCAAGTTGAAATCATCAGATCACATGACTCTCAGGTTATCTTTGCAGTAAATATTACATTTAACTCCCTCATTCTCTACAGTGGACAAAACACAAGAAGTAAATTTTGCCAATCTTATGTAAGTCACTTCAAAAATCAAAGTAGCTATTGGTTTAGCCCTTTCTACTTCCAGAC